>NC_141009.1:32441463-32881463 GCF_052327205.1 Somniosus microcephalus
CAGTTGAACAAATTAAAGATATAATGCACAGGAGCAAAGCCAATGATGGACTCCCTCCTTGAATCTGTAATTCAAAACAACCTGGCCTTCTGCTGTTTTGTATAATAATTGTTCCTACTTTCTGCTTTTGAGAAATGATTGCCATGAGTGAAATGATTACAGAGCCGGAGGTGCCACTATCAGTGAGGTACACTGGGCAAGTGGCTTCACTGTGGTAAAAGGAGAAGTGAGCATTGGAGATGCAAAATTAGCCAAAGTTCATTTTCAAAAACAATATTGGAAACCTTTTCTGAAACTGATCAGAAGAACACTTTAATTCAGAACTCGTTTTCCATCAATGACTAATCGAGAGGTAATTGTGAAAAGGGTGACAGAGTTGCATTTCCTGATAGGATTACACATGAATGTTTCGATCTATTAAAACATTATCCTCATGGGAACATTTAATGATATCTTGAGGCAAGAGTTCGTACCACATCTTGTGAGTGACCTGCTGAGCTGACTAAAGCATTGATTCATTACTAAAATTGCTGCTTTATTAAAATTGTGGAAAAACAGACTTACAATATTATGACGTCCTCTGGTTCGACAGGCGACATTGTTGTATTTGAAATCTCCAGAAAATTTAGCTTATCTCTTTGTCAGATAATTACAAAAGGAGGTTACTGCATTACACAGCATGTGAATTCATGGCTAATTGAAGAGTTTTCATTAAAAACTAATGGCTCACCAGGATCACTGTTGGGGAGTTATTTGTCTTATCTTTAGGCCTAGAAATTCGGTGGTGCCCCATTTGGGGCGCCAGTCTCGCCTGGGCGCCGGAAGTACCACCCCGGAAGGAGCTGTGAGCGCCAGCCCGATATTCAGTTTGAGCACCCCCAAACGGAAGCGCGGCGCTGCTCGAGGTGCCCCGCATCCCTCTTGGGGCGCTGCAACTGAAAATCGCAGCGCAACGTGCCGCAGCGCCACACGCTGCGGCACGGCGCGCTGCGGTACTGCAGGCCTTCCTCCCCTTTTTAAAGGGGAGGGGCCTGCAGCAGCGCAATCGGAGATCGCGAGTGCCGGCAAAAGAGCCCGGCACCGAGGAGAGGTGCCGGGCTCTTGGGACACAGCCGGCACAACGCGGGTGGGGGGCTCAGGAGGCCGGGGACGGCAGCGCGGAGAGGTGCTGGCAGGCGGCCAGCAACAAAAATGGCCACCCCGCACCTCTCCTTTAATTAGCGCCTCTATCGCCGCAGGTAGGCCCCCCTGAACCGGTCGCAAATTGCGACCGGCGTTACAGCGGGGGGCGCTACCAAATATCGCGATCGGGGCGGTAGCGGGGCGCTGCGCACACTGATGATGTCATCGGTGTCGGCGCAGCGCTACAGGCTAACGCCGCCATTAGTGCCCCGCTAAATTTCGCGGGAGGCGTGGCCAGTGTCGCTAAACCCACTAAGTGCCCTCTTTGGGCGCTAACTGGTGGCGCAGCCCACCGAATTTCTAGGCCTTAATATCTAGTACTATTGCTGATGATGTGGAAGTTGGGTGATTTGGTTTGAGCAATGTACATTATGCATTATAAATAGCCACTAATATGTTTTATATATATCCGGATGTGTGTACATTGCAACATTCACAGTTCATTAAGAAAACACTTTGTGCAATTATTTTATTCCACCAGGGATTCAACAACTCACTGCCAACATGGCATTTGTGAGTTTTAATTTTGAAAATTATATTGACCCTATATGGACTCACCTCATCTTTGCTGACGGTCACTGTATCTCAGTACTAGCAAGCACGGTGCAACCTTAAAACCTTTCCCCATTGTGATTTTGCTTCCTTCTACCAGGGAAGCGTTAGCTTGTGTCCAGCATTGTAAATGTGGCAGACTTCAGATTGGGAACTAATTGAATCTTCCCACGTTGTAGCTCTCAGCATGAATGTCCAGCATTCAAACTTCGTGTGATGGCCTCCCATATCTATTAATATCTATTAATATCAATAATACTGAACATATGGCAGCCCTCATTGTTCAGTGAAGATCTCAAATTGCGATGTCTTGTCAAAGTGGCAGTAACAGTAAGACAGCTGTCTTTCACTCTGCCAGCGCATTTCACACTTCATTTAGAGCCATTGTTTGTTTCTTTACCTGTCCTATTACCATCTCGTCTCACCTTGAATATCTCTTAATGTCTCTTCTTTCATCCCCTCCCCCATTTCCCAGCCCCCAAACTGCCTTTTAATCTTTTCATTTCCTGCCTTTTTTTCTCAGTTCTGACGAAGGGTTTCGACCTGAAACGTTGACTCTATTTTTCTCTCCACGGACGTTGCCTGGCCTGCTGAGTTTTCCAGCGTCTTCTGTTGTTATTTCGTATTTCCAGCATCCGCAGTATTTTGCTATATTAACAGTAAGACAGTTGGCCTCACCTACTACTGGACTTTTAAAGGCTCCAATCAAAAGTGGACAATAGCTTCGACAGTGATTGAACAATTCAATGAAACTGAGCTAGTTTCCGAGGTGCTTTGTCTTTTGCGGAGTTGAACTGTGCATTATTCATAGTTACTCCTGTGCTTTTTAGGTACAAATGTCCAATTAATTTTATGGGAGGTGTTACTGCAGGGACTTAAAGGTGTTGGAATAAAATGTGGGGCAGAGGGCCAAAAGTGAGATGTTGGGGCAAAAGGGGAAGAATCCAAACAAAAGAGGTGTTAGTTGAATGGAGAGTGTTGGACGAAAAAGGGGAAAATGAGAGTCTTACAAGGATTTAAGTGAAATAATATTAAATGATCAGTTTCTAGAAATCATACCAGACAATTTATGCACAAATTTGTTGTGCAATAAAAGTAGATTCTAAGTGAGATTGCTGAGAAAGCTGAATATTATATTGGCCCAGATTTTGAGTCTCAAGGCATCGAATGGCATCTGCTGTTAGTTAGACTTGTCCTTGCACGTTCAGGTTTTTAAATTTTTTGCATGGCAAGTTGCTGAAAGTGTGAGCTGATAACGGTGTAGCGAGGAAAACCGGGCATCTGGGACCTGAGTGAACAGGGCAAGCAACTGTGTATCTCCTCAACCAATCAGGTTGAAGGATTGTGAAATTAACAGCGCAAGGACTGAGAAGGAAATCTAAATGAGAGTGGGTGAGTTCAATGTCAAATCAGGTACAGAAAGAGAAATAATGAGAGGGAATGAAAGGTTGGATTAAGAGAGAGAGCGAGAGAAAAAAGAGAAAGGAAAAGTACAAAACATTTAATTTTTAATTTTACATTTGACATTTTAAATTCTCCAACAACAATTAATATCTGAAGGAATGAGACTCTACACTTTTAATAGTTAATTTTCAGTGCCAGAGAGGTTGATTGGCAGTAATTAACACTTATCAGATCGTTCAAAGGGTACTTGCGCTTGTAATGACAAGACTTAACTTTCTGTGCCGAGTTTAGTTTGTATCTACCGTGCAAATACAGCAACTTCACGCCATTCAATGCATTTCTATGGTGAGGAAGACGGCGAGATGCTATTTTCGCAAAGCTAACAGGGGAACGCGCAACTCGGACATCAACTTTAGTGTATTGGCATTTCATCACACATCTGACCCTCGCCATTAGCCTCACCGTTATTCTGACAGCAAGATCTGGGCCAGTGTCTCATCAGCCTCAGGGAACTGATGAATGGCTGTGTAGCAAGCCAGAACCCACAAAACAGCTCGAGGTTCTCACAACCACTAACTGAATAATCAGCCTACATCCGACTTATGGGGTACAGGGTGTAGTCTCACACTGGTATGCTCACAGTATATGAGATGATCAGTATCAGAAGGGGAAAAGAGCTCGTGCCCATGGTTTTGTATGGGAAATGGAGGTACACTTAGCTAAAGTAATGATCTAACCATCATTTTGGATGCGTCTATGTGTAGTAGGGACTGTAGAACAACTAAAGGTAATGTAACATGGAGCAGTAATTTATATTTCGATGTAATGTGAAGCCAGAAAAGCCCAAAAAGCAAAGCAAGGTCAGCACAACCAGCAACGGTGGACACTGACTTTACTAATTCAGAGCAACTGCTTCACAACCTGAACTGGAGTCAATGGCAAGAGGCCAGCATGGTTCATTCTGCAGTGGCTCGGCGTCTTGAAGGGGTACGTGAAGGTTTTGAGGATTTCTCGCTCAATATCTCTCCGAGTGCAATTGATCAGAGGAAACACATGTATCCTGAACAGTGCTGAAGGAGTTGAGACTCGATACACTGGCCCCATTCTGGAGAATACGTGAGCCTGTGCTGTACGGGTTAGTAGCAGGACACAATCTGCTCCGAAAGAATGGTGTCGTTTTAAGGAAGGCCTCTTGATTCAGCATTGCAGATTGAAACCAGCTGAAGAACTGGAACTGGAAGCGTTCCAACAGATAATGGTTCCTCAGGCAGATTGCAGAGATTTGCAACTGATGGTATTCCACTTGCTGGATACTGGGGGTAAAATGCACAAAGAGTAGATTATTGAAACATTTTTATTTATTCACGATACAGCTGAATACTGTAGAATATTTGACCATAATGGATAAACTGCGGGATGGTACCAAAGTGCAGCTGCAGTCTCTGCCTATTATTAACAAATCTTTTAAAAGAGAAGCCATAGAGATAGTGAACCCAATGCCCATCGGAGCGTATCAGGGAAATGGTAAGTACTGACAATACTAGACGACCATTGTATTTTCCCATGCCCCTCTCTCATTCCCTCTTCCTCTTTGTCCTTTCTCCCTGCTGCATTCTCCCGCCCTATCTCATTCCCTCTCTCATAGTTGCTCTGTCATTGCCCAGCTATCTCTGAAAATCGGTCAGCTTTGTCATATGGTACTGGAGCTGTCAACGGTTGTTGTTATAAAGTTGTAGGTAAAAAATACAGGAAGACAGAGAACCAGCGATGCTAGATTTAGTAAAGCCCCTTTTAATAAGCCGTTATGTATTCAGTTAAATCATTTCCTTTAATGAACTAGGACACCAGTCTTGAACGTAAATTATTTAAAAAATCTCTGTAGGAATTTTAAATATTCACCTGAAAGAACAAATGATTCACATGGGGCGTAAAACCTGACAAAAGGAAAGTTTGATCCGATCTTTCCTGACCTGTGCACTTAGCATTGTGCAGTGCTAATTTGGTTTAAAGCATCTGGGATCTTGTAAATCTCTTTTGTGTTCCGTAGAGGGATTAGAAACGCACTTGTAGTGCAGGAAGAAAGTGCAATTTGGACAATTGGTTTGTGACGAGAACGCAAAAGCAGTAGATGGCTTTTTCTAACTAAATTCCTATCAGCTCTCACTTCCTCTCTTAAAGAGTACTGCCTTGTATTTGGAAAACGGTTACAAAACGTTCAATTCTGCAGAATCTAGTAGTGTGCTGAAGGTTTGTGTTTGTGCATTAGGGTTCCTCGCTGTTTGTTCCTTTGCAAGCCTCTGGACTTGTTAAATAACTTAAGAACTGAGTGTGCACAGCAGACAGCTCCCTTCACCCTAGATACACTGGAGCTAAAATTGTGATTGTTTCAAAATATATTGCTTAGCCACATCAAGGCAGGCTGCTTGTTTTATTGTGCCAAATCATACCCTTTATTTTATTCTCATAATTATTGCTTGTACAAGTATTAAACAGGATGGTCAGAAAGTCCCACTTCATCCATGAAGAGCTGTATCTAGTTTGTGAGATGCTGATTGGCATCATTGAGATATGAACATATTCACAGACCATCACAGAGATCCTCTAAGGTAGGGGCTCCATAACAAATAATACACTCGGCTGTTTAATTTCCACAGTAGTGCTAACCAATTCACATAACGTTTCTCTGTGCGCTGTTTTAGTGCTGTAGTTAACCCATTAAAAATGAGTTAATGATTGTATTAAAATCTTATACAAAGAAATCTTTCAGAAATGCCTTAGCCAGTCCTGCTATTAATTTAAACTCTTCACTGCAAAATGACTGCAAGTGAGACAGAAAAAAAAAATCATGTTTCCATTAAGGCCTTTATAGGTCTAATGGAACTTTTCCTTCAAATAAACTCCCCTGATGTTTCAGCCTTTGGCTATTAATTGTTTTACTTTTTCTCATCCTGACTGTTTTCCATTGAAGTAGCCTGGATGGACCACAGATGATGAGTCCAAATGTGCAAAATCTGGCTTTGCCTCTTGGGCACGGACATTGGGGTAAGAAATCAGTCTGGGCCCGCTTTCAAAAGTTAGGCTGGAAGGCGTCTACTGTTTTTGCTGAGATGGCTGCTGAGCGTGGCTTTGGGGCCCGTGTTGGAAAACCATGTGGCCTGCTAACAGGTATGGAAGCTCCAGACTTAGCTGCCCCACGTGCCTTCAAGCTAGGTAACAAAATCAAGCTAAAATTCTAGCTTATTAGCCCAGATTTTAACCCCCGTTTCTGCTGTCATTCTGCCTGCTGCCATTTTGATTGGGGCCTTCAGAAAGGTGGCCTCATTATCCAATGTAAGTCAAGACCCTATAAAGTTAATAGGTCTCTGATGTAATTTTCAAGTGCCACTGGAGGGACTGGGTGCTGCGTGCGTCTCCCAGTGGTGGTGGACCGAGAGTGGTCTAACCACTAACCAATAACTGGAGGCCGCTCCAAACACGGGGCAGGTAGATTATTTTTAAAACAATGTCTGCAGTTCCTCCTGATCCCACAAAATTGGACCCACCCGATGCCTGACCCTCTACGGCCCGCCCCCCCCGGGCTTGCTTCCCCCACCTTTAAATTTAACTCGACTAACTCGGTTCGTGGAGGAGCAGCCAGATTTTCCTCACCTTCCTCATCGGCAGGCTGCTCCGATTGCCTGGGTAGCTTGGCTGCGAATTGGTGATCAAGACCAACCATCAAGCTGGTTCGGGCCTGTGACTGCTTTCAAGATTGGCCCCATTGTCTTTCACAGACAGTGATATCTGGCACAAACAGGTCAGATTTAATTTTATTGCTAAAAATAATATTGCTGTGTATTTATTAAAATATATATATATACTGGACAGTGGGAAGGGTGCATAGAAAATAATTTAATCTCAGGATTCAGATAACAAATTGACAGAGTTTCCTTCTTACCATTATGACAACATCTAATACCCCCGAGATAATTTTCTGGTAATCCAATCACCCATCCATTATCCTTTCTATTGCATTCAGTATTTTGTGGGTTAATGTATAAAGAGACTGTGAATCATTTACACGCATTTCCATCTGTTTTCAATGTTTGGTTAGTTTACAGGAAGCTCCACTGTGAGCCCCATTGCATTGTTGATATTGGCATTCAGTTATGTATTCGACAAGTTTGGGCCCCAGTTCGACTGAACACTAACAACTCCCATTCTGAATACTTTGCTACTCTGGAGTTCAGGCAGTGTGAATAGTTGTGACCACAAGTCAGATCTATGTGACTAACTACTGTATTTTTTTTTGTGTGTGTTGGATAACTGTTCCACAGTCAAATTGCTGAAAATATAGTTGGTGAAATTAATTTAAAGCTATAGAAACAATATCAAACAGTAATTTCATCAATAGATTCAGATATCATCATACAGGAAACTTTCGATTTACCGGCACCTAAATAACCGGAAATCTCAGTTAACCGGCAAAATTCAGGAGTAGGTTCAGGTAAGTTTTACTTCATATTGTACTTGCCTTCCTCGATCTGTTGCTGTGCAAGGGTGTGGCTGCAGCTGTTGCTAAGCTACAGAGACGCTTGGAACTTGTGGCCATTGTTCTGAACCTGTTGCTAAGCAACAGGGTTTGTTGCTTTATATGGAGCTCTCATCTCTCCGTATCTTTTACTATAGCTTTCGGTTATCCGGAATTTTTGATGAACCGGCACCACGTCGGTCCCGGATAAAAAAAAGTTTCCTGTAGATTGGAAGAGCAAAGATTGAGCATTGTATGCAGCATATGTAGATTATTACAGTCAGTCCAACCACAGTGTGGTATTGATGTGATGAGCCTTGAGCTTGCTTCTGCCACACTGCTGGTTAAAGGAAGGAAACAAAGATGAAACAGAACAAAAAAATTGGAATCAGCTGGATAGAACCATAGAATGATTACAGCACAGAAGGAGGCCATTCAGCCCGTCGAGCTCGTGCCGGCTATCTGCAAGAGCACATCAGCTAGTCCCATTCCGCCACCTTTTCCTCGTAGCTCTGCAATTTTTTTTCCTTCAGGATAAATGCAGTTAAATCTATTTACTTAAAATGTTTTTGCAATGTATAAGGGTCAGCAAGAAACCAAGGGGCCAATTGTCCTTTCAATCTGGCAGAACACACCTGAAGTGCCCTGGGGCTAAAATACTTCTGCTTAGAAGTAGGTGCGGGGGGGGGGGGGGGTGGGAAAAAATTCACTCACCCGAGAGGCCTGCAACCATAATAATGGTGACTGGCTTTGGGGCCTTTTGGCTGCGGTGCTAAAACAGTAGCCAGAAGGCTTTCAGCACCGAATATCCTGTAGTGCATGTGGAAATAAGGTCATGTACCTTTCAGGCTCCGCCCTGGCCTTGTGTCTGCTCCTCTCAGATCCTCCAATCTGAGCGTGTGGCTGGGCCCATGTACTTGGGACAGTGCCAAGCAGAGACATGGGAAAATGAGGCAGGAGGTGTGGTAATGTCACTCTTCCCTCTTTTGCAGGGCCTTTGAAGGTTTGTGAGAAGTCACACAACACCAGGTTATAGTCCAACAGCTTTATTTGAAAGCACAAGCTTTTGGAGCGCTGCTCCTTCGTCAGGTGAAGTGAAGAGATGCATATAGGCACAGCATATATAGTCACATAACACTGCCAGATGATTACAGGTAATCTTTCTAACTGCCCTTTATCGCACCTCGGCAGAGAGATAATCACAGCAATCAAAGGTGTGGATGGTGTCCAAACAGGTCAGTCAGGAAAACATTACATCAAAGAACAATGAGGTGGGGTCACAAGGGGTCAAATGTTGCAGATGCTGGGGTCTGTATGAAAAACAAAAAACAAACAAAAAACAATTAAAAAAAATATTTTTTTTTGCTGGAAATCACAGCAGGTCCGGCCGCATCTGTGTAGAGAGAACAAGCCAACGACGACAACCTTTGAAGGTTGGCACTTAAGGCGCAAACACTTGGCTCTCCCTTGAGGCAAACCCCAGAAGTAAGAGCGTATTGCAAAGGGTGCATATCAGAGATTAAAATCAGACCTCTGAAACCCCTGCAGGTAAACACTGGAGATAATTTGAGACTATTCAAAATACTGGCAGTTATTTTGTCCACCATAACTTTAATAACCATGTTCCAAACAGGTTTGGAAATTGATCTGTTTTTAAAAAAAAAAACTATTCAAAAGTAGTGTTACTTTATGAATGACGAGGATGTGTTTCATGAATGCTCTCACATTGAATAACCATGAATTGAATTTACACAGAATTATATTGTGTGAAGGCAAATGTGAAAGAAAGAACATTTCGGAATATGTTACCTGCATCATGTCTGTTGTCAAGGTATTAGTGGTCTAATTGGGGTGGAGGAGGGAATTAGAGAGATAATGATTGACAGCGACTTTTTCGCTGTTATGTTGGTCAGAAACAGCTCCACTAACCCAGAGGGTTTATGCAGTTCTTCTCATAGTTGTTCTATTGATGGCAAATATAGAAATGTCAGGCACAGAATCAGGAATGGGAGTGGCACAGGAAAGTAAAATCCCTTAATAAATTATTCACAGACTGTGAACAAAATATCGTTTGTGCCCAGTGAAAGGGCGGCCGGGAGACAAGAAATATAAAAATATAAGATTCTCTCCTGAAGTCCACCCCCCAGAGCAGCAGCCAATTGGGTCTGAAGTGATTCCAGGGTTTTGTGCCACATCTATTCTATCTGGAAATCAATTCCAAGTGTTGACCACTGTGTGTAAAGAAGAATTTCTTGATAAATTTGCCTTTAACTAGTTTGAACCAGTGGTCCCCTGTCCTTCTCTTGTGATTTAATTTAAAGTCAGGGTTTGGATTTACCTTTTCCATACTGTTTATTACCTTATCTCTCTCTCTAAGATCAGCTTAAGGGGGTGAAATTGGGTATCGCCCTGTTTGGCGCTAACTTCTGAAATTTAGCGCCGGGCGCTAAGGATTCTGAACTTCTACTAAATTGGGTGTTGGCGCCCCAGGAAAGAAGTGGGCTGCTAAATCAAGCACTAATGACCTCAGTGGGGCGCAATGGGGCGCTACCAGTGGAGCGCTACTGAATTTCAGGTGCAATGCAATCGGGAATGATCCTTCACACTGGCTCCTTCCAGCTCTCACAGGGGAGGTTGCATCATTGTGCCGATGCTCATTTTCAGCATTGTTGGCTTTGAGGTGACCTGCGAGCGAGTGAATCCCCTGATGGCTATGGCTGTCCCCACTCCCAGGGAAAGAGCTGGTCGTTTCACAGTCGTGACACTGGAGGAATTGGTGGCTGGAGTGGAGCGAAGGCGGGCAATGCTGTTCCCGGCCACTGGAAGGAGGCCATTGCCCCAGATGTTCAGGGCAATGTGGAGGGAAGTGGCCCAGGAGGTCTCGGCCAGTAGTGTGGTGGAACGCAGCCTGACACAGTGCCGTGAGAAATTCAATGAGCTCAGTCGGGTGGTCAAGGTGAGTTCATGCTTCAACAGCTCCTACATACCAGCAGCTGAACTGCAGTCTGTGCACACTGCGCAAAGAACCACACCGACACCAGTCACCCACCAAACATCTTCTCCTACTCAAACTCACATCCACATCTCACGCCTTGCCTACAATCACAGCTATTCAACGACGGCAGGCATATCTCCCAAACACATAGCTGGACTCTGACTCACACACATTCGTTTCTCTTGCAGGCCAAGGTGGCCCACAGTAGGAGGGAGCAGCACAGAACAGGCGGGGGTGATGAGCAGCTTTCAGACCTGGAGGAACGAGTGTTGCAACTCATTGGGCAGCAGGTGGCGGGCAGCGTGGCCGTCGGCAGTGTCGACCCCCTTGGGGGCAACAACGGTATCTTCAGCCCCTCTCCTTCTCTCATCCCACTTCCCCCTCACACCACAAACCTTTCTCACTTTCCACCTCCTGATACTGTCTGCATTCCTTGCTCCATTCCTGCCCCCCTGTCCTCACCTTAATGTGAGTCTTGTGTCTTTATGCTTTCAGATAATCAGCAACCAGATGACCAGCCTGTCCCTGAGCCTCCCACTGAGAGTGAGGAAGGAGAAAAGGAGGAGGAGCAAAGCACCGCCTCTCTGCATGTCTCACCCGCAGGCACCACCTCAGATACTGGCACTACGCGATCTTTTGAGGCAAGTTTAGTAGAGGGGTCGGCAGTGGGTGATGCACCGGGGACGAGCGGGCTGCAGCAAGGCCAGGGGGAAAGGGTAGCCCGGGAACCAGTTGCCCGGAGGGCGAGTTTGCGAGTGAGTTCTGCTGCACAGGACTCTGATGAGGACCTTGATGGGGAGGCGTTCACAAGAAGGGTGATGGCCATGCACACCGAGATGATAGGTGCAATGGCAAGGATGCCTGAGAGCCTCTTGGCAATGGTAAGGAGTGTGGAGGAGTCCACCTCCAACATTGCACAGAGCTCTGCACACACCATGGAGCCCATCATTTCTACTGTGCAGAGGATAGTGGAATCCCAGAGAGACCATGCAAATCCAGACCTCATGCCGCGTGCCATGGGCGACGTGGCAGCTTCCATTGCAGCACAGGCAGAAGCAAAGCAACATCTTAGTGCTGTAATGCAGTCAATGTGTAGTAACCTGGGAGGTTATGAGTAACCTGATCCACCAGGTGGTGCTGTGGCAATTGGTCTCCTGAGTTAAGGCTGGTCTGTACTGTTGTGCTCTTTGTTTTTTCTGCCTCATGGCAGAAGCTTTTATGTGCAAGTGTTGACTAAACCATGTTACGGAGTTAACCTGTGTCTGTCTCCATCTATGGCCACCTCAAGATACCACATATGGCGACGAGAATAAAGGACGGAAAAGTTTTGGTGGATCAGTCATAGTTATGGAGTATTCGGAAGAGGTGCTCGGGTAGGTTAGCAAACTAGTCGGAAAAGCACGAGGCTAGGCCGCGGGAGTCGAAACGGAGTTTGATTTTTTAGCTGAAGTGACCGGACTCCAAGGATGGCAGGAACGGTAGGCTCCATGGCACCTTTTGACAGCAAGTCGCAGTCTTGGGAGGAGTATTGTGAAATACTGAGCCATTTCTTTATGGCAAACGAGGTGGACAGTGCTGAAAAGAAAAGGGCCATTTTACTGAGTTGTGTGGGAGCGCAAACCTATACACAGATGAGGAATCTGCTGAGCCCGGAGCGGCCAGGAGAAAAATCATTTGACGAGTTGGTGAGTCTACTAAAGAATCATTTCAATCCGAAACCTAGTGAAATAGTACAGAGATGGAAATCCAATTCGAGGATTAGGAGGCCGGAAGAAAGCGTTACTGAGTATGTGGAGGAGCTTCGGAAGCTCGCACAGGACTGTAATTTTGGAAATACGCTCACAGTCATGTTAAGGGACAGACTAGTATGCGGAGTTAACGACGACAGTATACAGCAAAGGTTGCTGTCAGAAGAAGGATTAATGTTTGAGACGGCACTTAAAAAAGCACAAGCCATGGAGACGGCTAACAAGGACATTAAGGACTTAAACAGTATGAGCAAGGAGAAATGGAGTAAACCAGTGGGAGGAGCTGTTTTCAAGATGGAAGCTGGCGCAAAAAGTCCACCAGTCGGGGTTGGGGATTGCTACCGATGTGGCGGGACGAGCTATTATGCAAAGGACTGCAGGTTTGCAAAGGCAAAGTGCCACAATTGTGGAAAAATAGGGCACTTAAAGAAAGTCTGTAAAAGGGCAGTGAGTGAGAGAAGCAGTGCTAAAGGGGCAAAGCATGCTAAAGGGGGGAGGGAGAAGTACACAAAGCGGACAAATTACATACAAGAGGAGGAAGAGTCTAGTGAGTCTAGTGAGGAGGTTTTCACTATATACAGTATAGACACTTCAAGGCCCAACGTACCCCCTCTCACTCAGTATTTGATAGTGAACGGAGGTCAAGTAAAGTTTGAGATTGACACCGGATGTAGTGTAACCATAATGTCGCAGACTGAGTACGCCAAGCTATGGGGGGAAGCAAAAGTACCAGAGCTAGGTACATGCCCCATTAGTCTCAAAACCTACACAGGACAGAAGGTGGACATTTTGGGGGCGGCCAAAGTACAAGTGGAACACAAAGGAGTCACCAAAGAGCTTATGGTGGTAGTGGTAGCAGGGTCAGGGCCAAACCTGTTAGGGCGAGGGTGGATCAGTGAGTTGAGTGTGGACTGGCAGGCAATGAATAAAATGGAGGACAGTACAGAGGCACTGCAAGAAGTGCTGATGAAGCATGAGTTAGTGTTCAAGGACGAACTGGGCACCTTAAGGGGAGCCACAGCCAAGATTCATGTAGCCAGTGATGCCACGCCTCGTTTCTTTAAACCAAGGTCGGTACCTTTTACAATGAAAACCAAGGTTGAGGCGGAACTAGATCACCTGCTAAAGGACAAAGTAATAGAACCAGTGAAATTTTCAGACTGGGCGGCACCAATAATCCTGGTATTGAAGCACGACGGTAACGTAAGGGTGTGTGGTGACTATAAGTTAACAGTGAACAGAGTATCATCACTGGAACAGTACCCCATTCCGAGAATGGAGGACATGTTAACATCGCTCGCTGGGGGAGAAAGATTCAGCAAACTGGACTGAGTCATGCGTATCAGCAGATATTGCTAGATGAAGAATCAAAAAAGTTTGTCATGGTGAACACGCACAAGGGGCTGTTCACGTATGCCAGGTTACCATTTGGTGTCAGTTCTAGCCCAGCAATATTCCAACGGACTATGGAGGGCATTCTGCAGGGCATTCCAAAGGTGGCCGTGTACTTAGATGATATTCTGCTAACAGGAAGTGACGATCAGGATCACGTAAAAACACTGGACAAAGTGCTACAGCGGCTGGAAGAGGCGGGGCTACGCCTGAAACAAAGTAAGTGTTGTTTCATGGAGAAGGAAGTTACATTCCTGGGACATCGGGTGGATGCCACAGGCCTCCATCCATTACCAGGGAAAGTGCGGGCAGTGCAGGATGCACCTGCACCCACCTCAGTGACTGAACTGAAAGCCTATCTAGGGCTCCTGAATGATTATAACCGGTTTCTTCCAAACTTATCGATGCTGCTGGCACCTCTGCACAAACTGCTGAGAAAGGAGGAGCCATGGCGTTGGGGGCCAGAGCAAGCGAAAGCGTTTCAGCAGTCAAAGGAGCTACTTCAGTCCAGCAGGGTGTTAATGCATTACGACGAGAAGAAGGAGCTGATAATGTCCTGCGACGCATCACCCTATGGAGTGGGGGCAGTGTTGGCCCACCGCATGCCAGATGGAGCGGAAAGGCCCATCGGGTTTGTTTCACGCACGCTCACAGCTGCGGAAAATAACTATTCACAGCTTGATAAAGAGGGGTTAGCCATTATATTTGGAGTAAAGAAATTCCATAAGTACATATATGGGAGGAAGTTTGTAATCAGTACTGACCACAAGCCTCTTATTAGCTTACTGAATGAGATGAAAGCGGTGCCTCAAATGGCATCACAGAGAATAATGAGATGGGCAGTAATACTAAGAGCCTGTGAATATGTGATCACGTACAGAGCCGGCAAGGAAAACGGGAAAGCTGATGCTCTCAGCCGCATGCCCCTCTCAAAATCTCCTCGCAGTACTTCCCCTGAGGAGCACATCCTGATGCTGGATCAGGAGATCAGTCCCCTGATGACTTCAGCGCAAACCCAGGGCTGGACAGCCAAGGACCCCGTTCTGTCAAGGGTCCGTGAGTATGTGTTGAAAGGCTGGCCAGATCACCGTGAGGGACCGGAGTTCGCGCCGTACAGACAGAGACAGCACGAGCTCAGTGTCCAAGATGGATGTGTGCTATGGGGAGCACGCATCATAGTCCCAGAGCGGGGATGCTCTACTTTGATGGAACAGTTGCATCAATCACACCCAGGAATGACTAGAATGAAAGGACTGGCTAGGAGCTACCTGTGGTGGCCTAACTTGGATGCTGAAATTGAGTCAAAGGTAAAGTCATGCACTATATGTCAGGAACAGAGGAAAGCACCTGCCGGGGCACCACTCCATCCCTGGGAGTGGCCCAGCAAACCCTGGAGGAGAATTCACATAGACTATGCGGGACCTTTTATGGGCAAAATGTTTTTGGTGCTGGTAGACGCTCACTCAAAGTGGATCGACGTTTATCCAGTGAGCTCTGCAACGACTGATGCCACACTGGATTGTCTCAGGAACAGCTTCAGCACGCATGGTATTCCAGAAATGATTGTATCCGACAATGCACAGTGTTTTGTTAGTGAAGGGAGCAAAGAATTCATGGTAAGGAATGGAATCACACATGTCACCTCGGCTCCATATCACCCAGCCTCAAATGGGTTAGCCGAGCGAGCCGTGCAGACTTTTAAGGAGCTCATGAGGAAGAGCTCAGGTGACACCCTGGAGACCAAGCTCAATAGAGCCTTGTTTAGTTATCGTATAACACCCCAAGCTACCACGGGGCTTTCTCCGGCTGAGTTGATGATGGGGAGAAAGTTGCAGTGCACGTTAGACCTGATACACCCAGATCTCAAAAGCAAGGTTGAGACAAAACAAACAAACCAAAAAGCGTACCATGACAAACATACTAAAGCTCGCCATTTCGCCATAGGGGACTCTGTGTACACCCGGAACTTCGGCTATGGACCTAAATGGATACCAGGACTAATCCAGGACATTACAGGACCTGTGTCGTACTCCATGTTACTAGGGGATGGTCGAGGGATTTGTCGGCATGTGGATCAGCTTTTCAGCCGGCAGCAGGGGGAACTGCCTCAGATGGAACAAAGGGCAGTAGAGGAGGCTGTTCCAGGACCCAGCACGGCTTATAAGGTGCCAGTGGACACTGGTACTGCCAGGCCACAGCGGGACAGAGTAAAACCAACATCAGAGACTACTCCAATCTCAAATGCGAGTGAATCTGAGAATCCACCACAAGTGGAATTAAGACATTCACAAAGGATTCGCAAGCAACCAGAAAGACTTATACAAACCTGTTAAATTAGTCAGGGGTTAACCATGGTTAGAACATACTGGTTAATTAAAACGTAGTACCTAGTAAGGGTTATTGTTTAAGAATTGCATACGGCAGTCTTAAGGGGGGAGGAGTGTAGTAACCTGGGAGGTTATGAGTAACCTGATCCACCAGGTGGTGCTGTGGCAATTGGTCTCCTGAGTTAAGGCTGGTCTGTACTGTTGTACTCTTTGTTTTTGCTGCCTCATGGCAGAAGCTTTTATGTGCAAGTGTTGATTAAACCATGTTACAGAGTTAACCTGTGTCCGTCTCCATCTATGGCCACCTCAAGATACCACACAATGGTTGCTGCCATCGAGTCTCAGACTGCTCTCATGCAATCTCAACTTGATGCCACGGAAGCTCTGACTGCTGCCATCGTTGCTGGGTCCACCACAGTCCACCGGGGATCTCACGGTGTCGCAGCAGGCCAGCAATCTGTGCTCCAGCAGACTGGTAAGGATGCTGAGGTGCTGCCCCGGGGGAGTGGGAGTGGGTCAGTGGAGCAGGAACCTGCTGTCCTCTCTCAGGAAGACATCATTCCTGATCCCAACACTGCCACTCCACTATTGCACTAGTCGCTGCCTGTCATCCAGCCAGCCCAGACTGCCACCGCCCAGCCTGAGGTGGTACAGTGTACAGCCGGGCCTTCCAGGCCCAGAGCTGGCCGAGGGCATCCTGCAAGGTCATCTGTAGTCTCTGGCACCGACACTCAGCAGCCTTCCACCAGCCCTGCTGCAGCTACTGGGGAGTAGCAGATTAGGAAAGGGGACTGTAAAGAGGGGAGGCAAGGGTTTGCACAAAACAACAACAGAAAATGCTGGAAAAACTCAGCAGGCCAGGCAACATCCGCGGAGAGAAATTAGAATCATCGCTTCGGGTCAAAACCCTTTATCAAGTCTTGATAAAGGGTTTTGACCCGAAGCGTCGACTCTAATTTCTCTCCGCGGATGTTGCCTGGCCTGCTGAGTTTTTCCAGCATTTTCTGTTGTTGTTTCGGATTTCCAGCATCTGCAGTATTTTGCTATCATACAAGGGTTTGCACAAGGCTGATTAGTATTGTTGTTGTATATATGTGGTTAATGGTTTTTGATAAATTTATTACTGGAATGTTGCAGATTTGGTGCTGCGTCTCATTTCAGTTTTGGGGTGTAGTATGGAATCACAAAGTGATGGAATGAAGGCGACGTGCTCAGCAACCGGAGCGAGGACTTGACGTAATTGGAAATGAAGTCTGATGAGGCGGTCACGGACCGACCTTGCAGAACGCCGATTGAGTGGCTGCCTCCTCCGTCGCTGCTGTTCGTCCTCCTGTTCCATCTGTTCCTCTTCTTCCTCCTTCTCCACCTCCTCATCCTCCTGAGGTGGTGGAGTTATGCCTGATGGCAATGGCTGTGCCCTCATAAGTTGTGCAGCACACAGCAGAAGATGACGAAAAGTGACACCCGCTCAGCCGAGTACGGGAGGGCTCCCCCCGAGCGGTTAAGGCAGTGGAACCGTTGTTTGAGCACTCCGATGGTCTGCTCAATGATGTTCCTGGTGGCAGCGTGGCACTCATTATATGAGTGCTGGCGAGGAGTGTTGGGGTTGCGGAGGGGACTCATGAGCCAGGTGGAGAGCGGATAGCCCTGGTCTCCCAGCAGCCAACCGCAAGCTTGATATGGTGGCTGGAATAGATCTGGCACACCGGTCTGGTGCAGGATGAAGGCATCGTGGCTGCTGCCAGGATAGCGGGATTGACAGTCAGGATTCGCCATGTGGTCGCACACCAACTGCACATTAAGTGAGTGGTAGCCTTTGTGGTTACGGGATACCTCAGGATTGTTATGAGGTGCCTGCAAAGCTACGTGGGTGCAGTCGATGGCACCATGCGGAAGCCTGCTATTCTGGCAAAGCCACATGCACGCTCGCGCTGCTTCTCTCTGGTCATGGGGAAGAAAATGTAGTCCCTTTTCCTTCTGTACAGAGCATCTGTGATCTGGTGGATGGAGCAATGGACGGCAAACTGGGAGATGTTGGAGATGTTGCCTGTCACACACTGGAATGATCCGCTGGCGTAGAAATTGAGGGTGACAGTGACCTTGACTGCCACTGAGAGAGCCACGGTGGTCCTGATCTCAGGCTCAAGGTCTGGCTGCAGGAGGTGGCAGAGCTCTGTGACCACGTCCTTGCTGAAGCGGAGCCTTGTAACACACTGGTCCTCAGTGAAATTCATGTAGGAGAACTGGTTCCCGAATACCCTGGGTGGGTAAGGCCTCCTGTTGAGAGCCCTGTTGACCCTCCTACCTCTGGCCACATTTTGCACTCTTTCTCTGTGCCTCAGTTGCCTCCGACGTTGACGAGGGTGCGGTCCAGTGTCAGTACAGCCCCCATGAAAGGATACAAATATTGCACTTTCACATCTCCCCTCAATGAAACTGAAGAATCTTTAAGTGCCAGAACACTCGTTAAAATGCAAAACATTCAAATCGGTCAAAAGGCCTCTTTGCCTGTGTGAAACTAACAACGCAGCATTGTTGGCCGACGAAAACTAAACCGGATGTGGACGCCTTTAAATAGCGCTCCTCCCGGGGACACCCGACTGAAAGCCGCCTCCTCTACCTGTCGTTGTTAACGGCAGGCGCACAAGCAGGGGGCGAGAGGGAATTTTTCATCTGGGGCGCAGCGCACGACAATGATGTCACGATCTCCAGGCGCAGGAGATCAGGGCGCAATACCTTACCGCCGCCGCAAAACTCACGCCGAATTTAGCGGGAGGCGTTGATATCGCTGCGCCCGATCACAAACAAATTTGTGCCCCGTTAGCGCCCCCTGGAGGTGCAAAAGGGGAAGCGCAAAGGAGTACAATATCTAGCCCTCAACGTTTCTCCAGTCCTTCCTCATAATCAAACCTGGAACAAGAGGCCAGTCTCATGGCTCTTCTCTGCACCTCCACCAATGCTTGGATGTCTCCATTGTGCCTTGGTGACCAGAACTGGAGAGTTCTAAGAATGGTACAAGAAACAACGTCAACTTTACTAGTATTGAAATGGCATTGTAACTGGATTATTATTGATGTGCAAAGCAGTTTAATACCTCCATGGATTTACATGATGCAGCTTTGATATCTCTCCACCTTCACTGACCATTACCTTTGCCTGAGCACGGCCCTTTGGGACTGGGGTTGTGGGGACACTTGCTAAGTAGGTGGCTGCACAGGGAAAAGCCAAAATGGCAATTTCAAGGAGTAGCACGACAACTTAGGCTGTCCCGATGAGCTGAAATTTGGTTGACAGTTGCTTCCACCGCAATAAAGTTTGAAATTATGATCCAGAACAGTGGGTTTAAAAGTTGACTTCATGCAGATTTTCACAGAATGATAAAAGTCAGTGATTGCGTGGAAAATATATGGCCACCATTTTTATGATCATCATAAATGCCAGTGAAAGGGATGATGTGCATCATGTTTCAATTTAGAATGTCAACACTGCTTGAGACGTAAACAGCTCAGTACAAACTGTTCCAGCCAGGTAGCAGTTTAGGACTATCAGTAGGTCTCACAAATTTAAGATGCCTGTGGATGGTGTGAATTAAAAAGAGCGAACAGCATTCAATAAAAAAAGTTAAACTGTGTTGACAAGATATTCGTAAATTACACCTATTTTATTGTTAATATCTTCTCGTGCAATTATGTTGATAAATTCAACATCGTCAGATGATTATGATGTCATTTGAATAAACTGTTGCCGTTGCTTTTTCTACCAATTAACTTTATAGTATTAATCCCATGAGCGCATCACATGTTTGCCTGCGTTGGGGAAAATATGAAGAATTTTATAGAGAGGATTCAATTTCCCATTAATTTCCTAAATAGAGCTTAGACCATACATTTTTCTTGGACTGTTTTTATGCATGATGTGTGTACCTGTTGCAGAACTGAATTTCACAACAACGATTCGCATTTATATTGTACTTTAAGCTAGTAAATATCCAAAAGTGCACCACAGAGGCGAAAACAGACTTTGAGCAGAGGTGGCAGAAGAGTTAGGGAGGTGACTGAAGTCATGACAAACGAGATAGGTTTAAGGAAACTTTTTGCAAAAGGACAGAGAGGTTCAAAGTGTTTAGGGAGAGCATTCGAGATTATGAGGCCATTGATGAGGCTCTGCCATTGAAGAGGGTGGGGTTAATGCAAATGAGGCCAGAAAATGAAGGGGGGGGGTGGGCAGCACATGTTGGCACGTTGGACTGGATAGGTTGCAGTGGTAAAGGGGGGCATAGCCATGGAAGGACTTATCTATGAGGGTTTTAGTTTAGAATCATTGGAGGATGGTCAGTTAGTGGAGAGTGGTGAAGATAGGTCTGATAAAGGAATAGGACTGAGTGTGGAATAGAATAGGACTTAGGTGGCAGACTATTGCATGAGTCGTAAGTTATGTAGCATGGAACTCAGGAGGCCAGAGAGAAGAGCATTGGAGAAAGTCTGCAGGTGAGAGAGACGTGGAGGCAGAGGTGGAAATAGGCCATTGTGGCGGAGC
The DNA here is from genome assembly GCF_052327205.1 of Somniosus microcephalus. Taxonomy (NCBI): domain Eukaryota; kingdom Metazoa; phylum Chordata; class Chondrichthyes; order Squaliformes; family Somniosidae; genus Somniosus; species Somniosus microcephalus. Next base: position 32,462,110 of record NC_141009.1, read on the forward strand.
CACTAAGGGACTCCGATCAAATGTATATAATTCCCTTTAACAACATGTTAGCTACAGCCTGAGTCTGTATCTTTGTATATACTGTTTGCATGTACAGAGCGCGGTCCCTTTAAGAGCGCGGGCAAACGTGATGACGTCACGCCGTTCATCACGTGATCCCCCACCGGCAGGAAAAACGTGATGACGTCATGACGCCAGCCACGGGACCGCCCAAGCAGTCCTCGTGGAGCCTCTGAACTGACTAGACCTGTATTCGTAGTTCTCGTGCATTTGTTTGTTAAACTCAGTTTGTTTTACATTAAACATCGTTTGTTTGATCGCCTGAGTCGACCTCAGTCTCTTGATAGGAACTAGACATTCCTACACCATCTTATTGATGGATTGGATGTGAAATTTGAAGCACAGCTCAGAGTCAAATGGGACACCAAGTCTGTGCTCTGTTGGGTTCAGACTGAGCAAGGGGGATGCAAAAGTTTGGAGGTTTTGGTGGGAACCAAACTGGATGACTTCAATCTTGCCATTGTTAAGTTAAAAACACCGTTGATTTGATGTCAGACAAGCAGTGATTGTCATGGAATTAAGGGTGGTGGAAATGTGGAGCTGGGCATCATCAGCATAAAAATGGAAGCTAACACCATGGCTATGTGTGATGTTGCTAAGGGTAGCACATATTGTGGATAAAAAAAGAGTACAGCAATGGAACCTTGGGGCACCTAAAGGTGACCACGAGGAGATGAGGAGATGGGAGGAGAAGCCATTGCACAAGATGTGCTGGCCATATGGAAAAGGTATTCCAACGAGGGCAGTGCCACAGAAATAGACTACAGAAGAGAAATCAATAAAGTAATTGGAGTGGTTGACAATGTTGAACAATGCAGAGGAGTTCAGAACAAGGAGGGATAGTCACAGTCACAGTCACACAGGATGTTGATTGGTGACTTTGACCAGGTTCTGTGGATAGCACCAGACTTCTTCCTTTGAACTAAAATTCTAAATATGAGTTACTAAAATGCAGTCACAAGGAATGTGATAAATGTTCATGGTTTGGCGTAATTGGTTCGGAACATCATGTGGGCCTCTTTACAGACATGTTCTCCCCTCCCCCCGCCGCCCCCCCATATTTGCTGTGCCCACGCAAACGAATATACCCAGAGTCTGGACCAAGATAAAAACGCCCTCACCCGCCCCCTCCATCGGTTTCTCTAATGCCTGCTGTTTATTTGTTGAGTCCTATTATAAAGCTAGGCTGACACTCCAGTGCAGTGCTGAGGGAGTGCTGCACTGTCGGAGGTGCCATCTTTCGGATGAGACGTTAAACCGAGGCCCCGTCTGCTCTCTCAGGTGGATGTAAAAGATCCCACGGCACTATTTTGAAGAAGAGCAGGGGAGTTATCCCCGGTGTCCTGGCCAATATTTATCCCTCAGCCAACAGAACAAAAACAGATTATCTGGTTATCACCACATTGCTGTTTGTGGGAGCTTGCTGTGCACAAATTGGCTGCCGCATTTCCTACATTACAGCAGTGACTACACTTCAAATGTACTTCATTGGCTCATTGGCTATAAAGCGCTTTGAGACATCCGGTGGTTGTGAAAGGTGCTATATAAATGCAAGTCTTTCTTTCTTATTATCTTGGCACAAAGTGACATAGAAGAGAATAGAGCGGAATATAACACATGCCACCATTTTGCACCACACAGGCACTGCAGTCGCGATAGTCAATCACTCTCTGAACTTTCAGCTTTCCATCCACATGACCCACACCACTGCATTTTAATTCGAGTGTTAAAATCTCATTTATGCAACGCCAAAAGATAAAGTTGCAAAATATATAGTTCACTAAACTACTCTCCGCCCACCAGGACAACATTGCACCTGTTGAACTGACCTCACTTCAGTCCTTGGTGCTCGCTCCCCACAAAGTCACACGTCATCTCCCACCTTGTTGCACAGCTTCCAACTTTGCACCCTTAAATCTGAGGGATAGAGTCGAGTGCAGCTGACACATGCATGGTCTTGTCAAGCACCACTGAATTATGCTGGATCATGTCAAGTATTATGTGCAGATCGGCAAGGCCGCCACGTCCCCGGCCTTGCCAGGTTCTTCGGCCGATTTCAACCTCCCCCATACCCTCCTCGGCTCTCCACTAATATCGGGGCCATACTATCCAACATTACTGTGGTGGTAATAATGGCAAATGTAATGCATGGCATCAGCCCATCATTACCACCTACTCTGACTATGTCCACCCATATTTGGCTGGGTAGGTTCAAAGTGCACCATCACTTCTGGTGGAAAATCCCAGAAGTGCAACGATCGGTGGGGAGCTGGCAGAATGGAATCCCGACTGATTTCCTGCCCTCGCCCTCACTTGTACCACAAGAAATCAAGCAATAAAACTGAGGAAAGTCCAGGCCTCAGTCTCCAGTAACACTGAGGAAAGTCCCGGCCTCAGTCTCCAGTAACACTGAGGAAAGTCCAGGCCTCAGTCTCCAGTAAAACTGAGGAAAGTCCAGGCCTCAGTCTCCAGTAAAACTGAGGAAAGTCCAGGCCTCAGTCTCCAGTAAGACTGAGGAAAGTCCCGGCCTCAGTCTCTGGTAAAACTGAGGAAAGTCCAGGCCTCAGTCTCTGGTAAAACTGAGGAAAGTCCAGGCCTCAGTCTCTGGTAAAACTGAGGAAAGTCCAGGCCTCAGTCGCTGGTAAAACTGAGGAAAGTCCAGGCCTCAGTCTCTGGTAAAACTGAGGAAAGTCCAGGCCGCAGTCTCCAATAAAACTGAGGACAGTCCAGGCCTCAGTCTCCAGTAAAACTGAGGAAAGTCCAGGCCTCAGTCTCTGGTAAAACTGAGGAAAATCCAGGCCTCAGTCTCTGGTAAAACTGAGGAAAGTCCAGGCCTCAGTCTCTGGTAAAACTGAGGAAAGTCCAGGCCTCAGTCTCCAGTAAAACTGAGGAAAGTCCTGGCCTCAATCTCCAGTAAAACTGAGGAAAGTCCAGGCCTCAGTCTCTGGTAAAACTGAGGAAAGTCCAGGCCTCAGTCTCCAGTAAAACTGAGGAAAGTCCAGGCCTCAGTCTCCAGTAAAACTGAGGAAAGCCCAGGCCTCAGTCTCCAGTAAAACTGAGGAAAGTCCAGGCCTCATTCTCTGGTAAAACTGAGGAAAGTCCAGGCCGCAGTCTCCAATAAAACTGAGGACAGTCCAGGCCTCAGTCTCCAGTAAAACTGAGGAAAGTCCAGGCCTCAGTCTCTGGTAAAACTGAGGAAAGTCCCGGCCTCAGTCTCTGGTAAAATTGAGGAAAGTCCAGGCCTCAGTCTCCAGTAAAACTGAGGAAAGTCCAGGCCTCAGTCTCCAGTAAAACTGTGGAAAGTCCAGGCCTCAATCTCCAGTAAAACTGAGGAAAGTCCAGGCCTCAGTCTCCGGTAAAACTGAGGAAAGTCCAGGCCTCAGTCTCCAGTAAAACTGAGGAAAGTCCCGGCCTCAGTCTCCAGTAAAACTGAGGAAAGCCCAGGCCTCAGTCTCCAGTAAAACTGAGGAAAGTCCAGGCCTCATTCTCTGGTAAAACTGAGGAAAGTCCAGGGCTCAGTCTCTGGTAAAACTGAGGAAAGTCCAGGCCCCAGTCTCCAGTAAAACTGAGGAAAGTCCAGGCCTCAGTCTCCGGTAAAACTGAGGAAAGTCCAGGGCTCAGTCTCTGGTAAAACTGAGGAAAGTCCAGGCCTCAGTCTCCGGTAAAAACTGAGGAAAGTCCAGGGCTCAGTCTCTGGTAAAACTGAGGAAAGTCCAGGCCTCAGTCTCCAGTAAAACTGAGGAAAGTCCAGGCCTCAGTCTCTGGTAACACTGAGGAAAGTCCAGGCCTCAGTCTCCAGTAAAACGGAGGAAGGTCCAGGCCTCAGCCTCTGGTAATACTGAGGAAAGTCCCGGCCTCAATCTCTGGTAAAACTGAGGAAAGTCCAGGCCTCAACCTCCAGTAAAACTGAGGAAAGTCCAGGCCTCAGTCTCCAGTAAAACTGAGGAAAGTCCAGGCCTCAGTCTCTGGTAAAACTGAGGAAAGTCCAGGCATCAGTCTCCAGTAAAACTGAGGAAAGTCCAGGCCTCAGTCTCTGGTAAAACGGAGGAAATTCCAGGCCTCAGTCTCTGGTATAACTGAGGAAAGTCCCGGCCTCAGTCTCCAGTAAAACTGAGGAAAGCCCAGGCCTCAGTCTCCAGTAAAACTGAGGAAAGTCCAAGCCTCAGTCTCTGGTAAAACTGAGGAAAGTCCAGGCCTCAGTCTCTGGCAAAACTGAGGAAAGTCCAGGCCTCAGTCTCTGGTAAAACTGAGGAAAGTCCAGGCCTCAATCTCCAGTAAAACTGAGGAAAGTCCAGGCCTCAGTCTCTGGTAAAACTGAGGAAAGTCCAGGCCTCAGTCTCCAGTAAAACTGAGGAATGTCCAGGCCTCAGTCTCTGGTAAAACTGAGGAAAGTCCAGGTCTCAGTCTCTGGTAAAACTGAGGAAAGTCCAGGCCTCAGTCTCTGGTAAAACTGAGGAAAGTCCAGGCCTCAGTCTCTGGTAAAACTGAGGAAAGTCCAGGCCTCAGTCTCTGGTAAAACTGAGGAAAGTCCAGGCCTCAGTCTCTGGTAAAACTGAGGAAAGTCCAGGCCTCAGTCTCCAGTAAATCTGAGGAAAGTCCAGGCCTCAGTCTTGGGTAAAACTGAGGAAAGTCCAGGCCTCAGTCTCCGGTAAAACTGAGGCAAGTCCAGGCCTCAGTCTGTGGTAAAACTGAGGAAAGTCCAGGCCTCAGTCTCTGGTTAAACTGAGGAAAGTCCAGGCCTCAGTCTCCGGTAAAACTGAGGAAAGTCCAGGCCTCAGTCTCCGGTAAAACTGAGGAAAGTCCAGGCCTCAGTCTCTGGTAAAACTGAGGAAAGTCCAGGCCTCAATCTCCAGTGGAGCTTGTGTTCATATGCATCGCTATCCTACAACACTGAACCAATCAATGTTACAACTGCAGAAAAATCCTTCCTGAACAGGTACTCTTCCTAAGAATTTACCTGCCTCGTGATAGAATTAACTCCATCGGGTGAGCTGATTCCTGCCCGGATTGTTTTAATTGCCCTGCAGCGGTAAAACAACATCATTTTCCTCTGCATGCTCATTAACAAGGCCTTAAAGAGGAAAAGCACATTTAAAAACGTATGTAAATGAAGCAATTTTGGACAGAAATAATGGGAGTAGTGCAGAAAAGTTAAGAAAAACAAGTGATGGTTTCAACTTCTCGCCTGATTTTCTGTGAGTTTTAAGATCTGTACTCATCATGGTTGCAGCAACCAGCAATGAGAAACATCCCCCCTGTGTTTAGCTGTTGCAAAGTAAATGGATTTTCTATGGAGCTTAGCGGAGTCGTTTTTTTATTAGAATTTTGACATTTCACAGAAATCACAGAAATCACAGAAACCCCACAGTGCAGATAGAGGCCATTTCGGCCCATCGAGCCTGCACCGACACATATCCCACCCGACCCCTGTAACCCCTACACCAACACCTATCCCACCCTATCCCCGTAACCCCATGTATTTAATCCCCCTAACACTAAGGGTCAATTTATCATAGCCAATCAACCTAACCCGCACATCTTTGGACTGTGGGAGGAAACCGGAGCACCCGGAGAAAACCCACGCAAACACGGGGAGAATGTGCAAACTCCACACAGACAGTCGCCCGAGGCCGGATTCGAACCCGGGTCCCTGGTGCTGTGAGGCAACAGTGCTAACCACTATGCCAGTTGAGATTCACTTTGGATAAATGCAAAAAAAAATATCCTCTGTGAACTGTTAAAGGTCCAAGAAACATTGAATTGGAAATCTCTCCGTGTTAAGCAGATGCATACAAAAATATATTCATAAATATTTTTTACTAATGCATATCGGGAATACATATTTCAGTACTGTATGCACATTCTGCTTGTGATAAATCCCTGCGCCAAATCAAACATTTGTGGTTTCCAAAGAGTATTAATAAGAGGCAATACAATTCTGGTACACATTCAAGCAAAATAATATAACCTTTTGAGTTATTCTCCAGAGAAGTATGACAGGGCTTGCAAGGAATTTTTAATTGCTGCTGTAATCCTTGCTTACCATAAAATATTCAGTATTTTATTGGTACCTCACTGCGGGAGTTAGTGCAACATAGTTACTGCATTATACTCCAGGAGGGTTGCTAAGTACAGAGATGAATTATGTCTAACAAATAGCGATTGAGAGGATGAAATCACTATTTCAGCAAATGTTGCTCTTTAGGATTGCAGGACTATATAAGCAACTCGGCAGGTTTGTGGCACTAGATTTACTGATTGTGGGCTTTACTTTTTTATTGTAGGAACCACTCGGATATGCAAACACGGTGACTATGTCACTGTTATGATCTTGTAATAACTTTCTCACAAGAATGTGTTATATGGTAATCTCTATATAGAGCCACATGTCTTACTTCATCATAAATATAGCTTATGCCTGGCACACGTGGAACAACAAGCAGCGTTCGGTGTACCCCAGGCACACTGAATAGGAAAAAAGGGCAGAGACCTGTTAAGTTTGGTCTCCACTCGACCACTGCTGCCCTAAGTTTCCTCGGGCTTCCCCAATCTGTCGAAGTGGGCCTGTGCCCGCTGAAGCCCTCGCAATACAATGAGGTGGGAGGAAGCATTCCTGGCCCCCCACCTCATTTTTCTTTTTGCAGATTCAACCATTGGGTCCCCCAGTGTAGGGGCTCCTGAAGATTCTTGGTGTGCTGGCCTGCCGCCTCATGACCCCTGTGGACTGTGTTTTCCCAGGGCAGGCTGAAGATAATGGCCCAGAAATTCGAGTCTCCACGGGTGAGTACGCACGGGGTACTCACCCGTAGGCCCAATGGAAGTGCCGGTTTCGTGCATGCACTGCGCATGCGCGGGAAACCGGCACTTCCGTTCCCTTAAAGGGAAGGGTTCAGAGGTGGAACGCTGCGCCGGAGAGGCAGCGCTTGCGCCTGGAACTTACGTTTTTTTAGCAAGGCCTGCTTTTAACAAGGTAAATGGTGAATTAATTAAAATTAAAACATTTTTTCCACAGGTTTAATATTTTTAAATACTTTAAAGAAAGGTAAGTTTATTTTTAGCCCCGTTAGAAAATGTAATTAATTTTTTCAAAAATTTAAATTATTGTTTAAAAGTTATTTTATGTAATTTATAGTTATTTTACAAATGTGATTTAAAAAAAAATTTATTTGAAGTTTTAGTGATGTTTTGGGGCTTATAGTATTTATAGATTTGACAGCTCTTCCTGTCAATTTTATGAATGGGCATTTCCCTGCTACCATTGGCTCTCCATGGCCCATGTGATCCCAGGGGACGCTGGGATACGCGCCCCTGGGATACGCAAGCACTGCGTGCCAGCAGTTGGAGGAGGCCCAGGATTGGAATCCCACGCGGGCCCACAGCTCAACGGCCGGCGCGCTAGGTAAGTGCAGGTCGGAGGCTTGCACCCGCGGGAAGCCTCCGACCCAAATTTCTGGGCCAATGTAGGCAAGTTTAAAGATTTGTGTTGACCTTCGCACGCCTTCCCACACCCCCCCCCCCCCCGCCCCATTCGAAATGCCTCAGGGGCCTTACTCTCCAGCAGCAGCCTGAAGGCCCTGATGAAGTTGGCGGGCAGGAGGAGCACAGAGCTTGACCTGACAGCCCTGATTTCCTCCTCGATCTTCAGTTGCACGGTCAAGCTCGGGGTGAGCCTGAGCCTGCAATTCCCCATGGCCACAGCAAACGGCGCAGGGGAGGAGGAGCATGGGAGCTGCTTCCCCTCAGGTGACATGCCCTAGAGGTGCGGCTTGCCTGTCAGGCACCCACCCAGGGGGGATAAACCTACCCTAGTGTTTCTGCGGAAGAGTGATTCTGCTCAGATGTATCAGGCTTTTGCTTTCCACCATAAAAAGAAATATTGAGAAAAAACAAATGTAGTGCTGACAAAATCCATGTCTGCTTTTAACCGTTTTCCGAGTGGCAGGCAGTGACTAGTGGGGTACCGCAAGGATCGGTCCTAGGACCCCAGCTGTTCACAATATATATTAATGATCTGGATGAGGGAATTGGATGTAATATCTCCAAATTTGCAGACGACACAAAGCTGGGTGGGAGGGTAAGCTGTGAGGAGGATGTCGTGAAACTCCAGTACGATTTGGACAGGTTGGGTGATTGGGCAGAAACATGGCAAATGCACTATAATGTGGATAAATGTGAGGTTATCCACTTTGGTGGCAAAAACAGGAAGGCAGGTTATTATTTGAATGGCACTAGATTGGGAGAAGGGGAAGTGCAAAGAGACCTGGGTGTTCTTGTGCACCAATCACTGAAGGTAAGCATGCAGGTGCAGCAGGCGGTTAAGAAGGCAAATGGTGTGTTGGCCTTCGTAGCAAGAGGGTTCGAGTACAAGAACAAGGATGTCTTGCTGCAGTTGTACAGGGCCTTGGTGAGACCACACCTTGAGTATTGTGTGCAGTTTTGGTCGCCTTACCTGAGGAAGGACGTTCTTCCCATGGAAGGAGTGCAGCGAAGATTCACCAGGCTGATACCTGGGATGGCAGGAATGACGTATGAGGAGAGATTGTGTCGATTGGGCTTATACTCACTGGAGTTTAGAAGATTGAGAGGGGATCTCATCGAAACCTATAAAATTCTGTCAGGCCTGGACAGACTAGATGCAGGAAGGATGTTTCTGATGGCCGGGGAGTCCAGAACCAGGGGTCATAGTCTAAGGATAAGGGGTAAGCCATTTAGGACTGAAATGAGGAGGAATTTCTTCACCCAGAGAGTGGTGAACCTGTGGAATTCTCTGCCACAGAGGGCGGTGGAGGCCAGTTCATTAAGTATATTCAAGAAAGAGTTGGATATATTTCTTACGGCTAAAGGGATCAAGGGATATGGGGAGAAGGCAGGGACAGGGTACTGAATTTGGATGATCAGCCATGATCTCATTGAATGGTGGAGCAGGCTCAAAGGGCCGAATGGCCTACTCCTGCTCCTATCTTCTATGTTTCTATGTAACCTACTTTGCTTTTAAATGCAAACTACAAGGAGACTAAAAATGATCCTCACTGAATTTTTACATTCCCAATTTGAATGTTAAAATAATTCACTTTGTGTTATGGACCTCAATGTGTTTTTTTTAATGATTTCTTACATTGATAGTTCACAGCATTGAAAATAAATGTCTTATTACACAGAGGCAAAAATGACTGTGCACAGCACAGCAACTTCACAAGTGACTTGATCAGAATAATTTGCAACCTTTAGGAGTGAGGATCCTTAGGCCACGTCACCCATGGCAAGTACAGAAATATAGAATTGCTGCTTACACGGGAGAAAATCGGCTCCTACTGTTTTAAAATTGTCTTCATTTTATAAAGGAGAAAGTAATGTTTATGCCACTGGCAGAACATTGCTATGATAGCAATAATACATTAGTGCGCCAGCTTCCACTCATGAGAAAGAAACCAGTGAATTATAAATCTTCCGTATTCAGCCTTTTTGAAATTCACCTCCATTACTTTCTGTCTACAACAACAACTGTAGTAAAACGTCCCAAGGCACTTCACTGGAGCGTAATCAGGGAGAAATTGACACCGAGCCGAAGATGGAGACATTAGGACAACTGACCAAATGTTTGGTCAAAGATGTAGGTTTTAAGGAGCGTCGTAAAGGAGGAGTGAGAGATGGAGAGGGTTAGGGAGTGAATTTCAGAGCTTAGGGTCTAGATGGCTGAAGGCATGGCCACCAACGGTGAGGCAAAGGAGGTGGGGGATGCACAAGAGGCCACAAGAGTTCTGGGAGAGTTGTAGGGCTGGAGGAGGTTACAGAGATAGGGAGGGACGAGGCCATGGAGCGATTTAAACATGAGGACGAGTTGGGACAATGGTGGACGGGAGCCAATGTAGGTCAGTGAGCACAGGATCAGATGACAATTGTAAAAACCTTTTGATTTTGTCAGGCAAATATTGTGCTAAGTAATCTTCAAAGGATTAAAAACACCTCAGGGAAAAGTTTGTGTGCTATTTGTTGGAAAATTGTAAACACATTTATGGTTTATTAGAAATAAACAGAGGAAATTGTCTCCCACATCCCACCAACAGGTTGCTCAAAATGAATTGTACGTAATACTTTGACCATTTTATTTCAAATAAGTCAAATTTGACCAGTTTGATAAAAGTAAAAATTTGTCATTCAGCATCACTTTTGTTGCAGGTGTTTCATTGTAAGACTTACTGAACAACAACAACAACAACTTGCATTTACATAGAGCCCAAGGTGCTTCACAGGAGCGTTATCAAAGTTTGACACCGAGGCACATAAGGGGATATTAGGACAGGTGACCAAAAGCTTGGTCAAAGAGGTAGGTCTTTTTAAGGAGCGTCTTACAGGAGGAAAGAGAGGTAGAGAGGCGACGAGGTTTAGGGAGGGAATTCCGGAGCTTAGGGCCCAGGCAGCTGAAGGCATGGTCGCCAATGGTGGAGCGATGAAAATCAGGGATGTGCAAAAGGCCAGAATTGTAGGAGCGCAGAGATCTTGGAGGGTAGTAGGGTTGGAGGAGGTTACAGAGATAGGGAGGGGTTGAGTGATGGAGTGATTTGAAAACAAGGACGAGAATTTTAAAATCGAGGCATTGCCAGACCGGGAGCCAATGTAGGTTAGCGAGCAAAGATGTGATGGGTGAACGGGACTTGGTGTGATTTAGGAGACGGGCAGCAGAGTTTCGGATAAGCTCAAGTTTATGGAGGGTGCAAGGTGGGAGGCTGGAGAGCGTTGGAATAGTTGAGTCTAGATGTAATAAAGGCATGGGTGAGTACATGAAGTTTTACCCTTTGATTTTATGGCAATGGATGCTCAAAAAGTACTTGTTCTGAAATGACATTGTAAAATATTAGTGTGCGAATGTTGAATGTATTTTTCTGGAACTCCTCTCTGCTAATCAAGAGGTTGCAATTAAATGACATCAAACTTAACATTTAAAATCCTGCATCAATATTGTAGAATTAACGTGATTAATTAATTGTGAAATAAGCTTTAGGATACAGGGACAGAATCACTTTGAATAGGAGATGGTGCAATGAGTCTTAATTTCAATGCAGTGAGGATGTAGGTAGGAGGAGGAGTGAGTAAGGTGGCTTTGGAGAAGCAATGTCCATAGTGGCATGAACAAAATGGAGACAATAGAAACATTTAGGATTGAGATTAGATTATGGATGTGCAAATGATTGGTGAGAGCTCACGGTGTGAAAAGCTGTGTTAATTGTTCTTTTCCCCAAAAGAAGGAAAATAGTTTGCAGCGGGCTGTGACTCAAAGGGCACAACTCTTATTGTCGTTCTTATTAGGGACTCTTAGAAGTTTAATACCAAGGTGGAGATAAACCCTTCTTGCTCGGTGCCTGGTGTGGGGAGGGGGTGGTGGGGGGCGCTGTTGCATCACTCTGTCCATTCTCAGAATTTGTCATGCTCCTATCAAGACTCAGTGGTGGCTTGGGCGACTGGAAGAACGGAGTCCGTACTGGATGGTGCATTTACCCAGCTGAGCCATCAGAGGAGCTCATTCTGTGGACATTTTGACCTGTGATCTCATTGTACTGTGCGCTTGCTGCGCTCTGGGAGCAGAATGAACTGATGAAACTCATGCTGATATAAAAGTGATCTTTCACATTCTTCAATTTCAATTGTGCGTTCAAAGAAACAAAATGTTCTGACAACTATCACTTGCAGAGAATAGAAGCCAAGTTACTGTCCAGTTTAATGTAGCAAAAGAGCGTTTGAGGCAGAGCTGGCATAATTTCTGGCTAAGTGTTACGTTGTGTCCTGTGCTCTGAGCAATTTGATGGCCAGATACTGACTCCATAACACACAGATCTTAGACCCAGCAAAGATGTGCAAAGCCAAAGTCACATTACTTAACTCCTTGTACATCTGCAATGCCCAATAAACCTCAGTGGATCAGTCTAGAACAAGGGGATTTTCAGCTGTTGTTAAACATCTGCTTGTTAGCTATTCAGCCTTATTAAATCAGAACTGGATGCCAAGCCAGCCAAATCCTCATTTGAGACAGATTTGGAATAAATATTCACAGTTGCAATAACCAAAACTAATTGCAATAGTCCACAACCCTTGATTTTAAGAAGTAACCACCAGATATTTTAGTGATGCTAGCCTCACTGCTTTGTTTAAATAATGAAAGGGAGAGTGACTAAGGGACACCACACTTAACCGTACTCAGGTAGGCAATTCTGATGGGCAAAGAGGGTGGTTTACCAACATCTGTTACCATCTATTACTGGCAGGTACCAACATTTATCAAAGTGTTCTGTAACTGATGCAGAATTAAGTTAACTGTAAGCATATTTTCTGGTTAACTTAAACATTTTAGAGCATCAAATATTCAACTTGCGTAACAGTTTTGCAACGGACTTTCAAGTACATTTAAGTAGGCTAATAGCTGCCATCTTTATTTCTGCTCCATTGAATATGACACCATGTAGTCGCCCTTCACCACGCGGACTGCAGCGGTTCAAGAAGGCGGCTCATCACCACCTTCTCAAGGGCAACTAGAGATGGGCAATAAATGCTGGCCTTGCCAGTGACACCCACATCCCATAAGCGAATAAAAAAAAAATAGTTATGTGAAAAATTCCCATTTGGACAAAGCACAATAGTACCATATGGTTGCCAACACTGGGGGAGCGGAGAAAACTGGAAGATAAACTGACAACCTGGAAACACACTGAATGGTTCCTTAGAGGTTATTTACCTAGATTACAATAGTGACAACATTTCAAAAGTACTTGATTGGCTGTAAAGCACTTTGGGACCTCTTTCTTTCTTTACCACACCAACATGATATTTAAGTCAAAACACAAAATAAAAGTCCTATTATTAAACTACATTATGAAAGTCAAATTAAAGTACTATTAAATATTGTATTCAACAAATACTCGGACCAGAACTGATCCTAGTCACAATTATCATTGCTTATCAAAATTGAGAGGCAATCAATTAATTTTTGAACAGTGTATCACCAATCAAGTAGTAGAAAACTGTAGAAATTTTGTCAGAACATGCATCGTTTTTTCTTTGACATTTACTACTTAGAACATGCAGGGCAGCGTGATTTGGTTAAACAGTTGAGTCTGATGGAAAGCAGGGTAAATCCAGCAAAGGCATTGCCAGAGCACAGTTCTAAGGTGTCATAGTACATAATGTTATGACCCAGGCTTTCTTCCAACACATTTAAGTTGTGTTTACGGCAGAATTGCAGTTTCCATAAGCCGATGGAATCCGCTGTAAACTTCTGCCAGCTGTGAATTGGATAGTTTGCATCAGGATGACAATCGTTTTACTACAATATAACACACCAGAGACTAAGTGGGATGTCCACCATGCTCTCCTGCCCACTCCAAATGGCAGTAACTATCACACTGTCGGAATGATACATGCAGACTGAACTTTATTTAAGATAATTACGCAGAAGCAGGAAACTACAGGGAGAGTACCAGTGCAAAGCTTGACTTACACGATACATAGGCTGTTTCAAAATAAGACTAGACAGACTAGATGCAGGAAGGATGTTCCCGATGGTCGGGGAGTCCAGAACCAGGGGTCACAGTCTAAGGATAAGGGGTAAGCCATTTATGACAGAGATGAGGAGGAATTTCTTCACCCAGAGAGTGGTGAACCTATGGAATTCTCTACCACAGAAGGCAGTAGAGGCCAATTCATTAAATATATTCAAGAAGGAGTTGGATATATTTCTTAAGGCTAATGGGATCAAGGGATATGGGGAGAAAGCAGGGACAGGGTACTGAATTTGGATGATCAGCCATGATCGCATTGAATGGCGGAGCAGGCTCGAGGGGCCGAATGGCCTACTCCTGCTCCTATCTTCTATGTTTCTATGTTTCTATAATAGGAGTCCAATATCTTAGTAATTCTATTCCGTAGCTCTTAACTGAATCTCTAATGAAACACTGTGTGATGATGACTACACCCTTGCCCATTTTATATGGAACAGACAGCGCAAAACAAACAGAAGAACCTGGAACAGCTGCGCAATTATACGCCTTACGTTTTTCTTAACATGTCAAAGCAGGATTTTTTGAAGGTTGAATGAATTCTCCTCAATGGTCAGACAAAAAAGGTATTGAGTAGATAAGGTGGAAACAGCAATCTCCTGACTATCTGATCGTTCGTTTATCCTTGCCACTTGATTGCAACGGAAACCATTCTTCATGTTCGATTTGCGTCTGCAAATAATATACCCATTGTTTTTAGTCATTTGTTCCTGCGATGTGGGCAACACAGGCAAGGCCGCATTTATTGCCTATCCCAAGTTGCCCTGAGAAGCTGGTGATGGGGCTTCTGCTTGAATCACTGCAGTCCTTGTGGTGATGGTGCTTCTACAATGGCTCTTCCAGAGAAAACTTATTCAATTATGCCCTTAGAACAAAGCTTATTGATTTACATATTTAACAACATGCCTGCTCTCAAACAGACAGCTGTTTGAGGTTTTCTGATGGTTTTGATTTAATCCCGGCCTTAACTCAGTTAAAGTCCAAACACTTCCTCAGAACCTTCCACATCCCCTTGCTCACCTCTCCATTCTGTCCCCAGTGTTCACTGTATCCCTTTTCTCCTTATTGTAAAGTGCTCCAAGGCATCTTCCTGCATGTGTGGAGTGCTACATAAATGCATTTTCATATAAACACTACTGCCACGATCTCCTGCGCCCGCAGATCGTGACATCAGTCGAGCGTGCAACGCCCTGGTAGCGCCCCGGACCAGATATTGAGTGGCGCCCCCTGCCTTTCCACCTGCTGCTAGCAATGACAGGTTGAGGGGAACGTTTTGCAGTCGGGAAGGGACTGGGGAGTGCTATTTAAAGGCGACCGCTTCCTGCCTTTTTTTGTCAGCGACATTTTTGCACCACGCATTCTGAGAGAGAGAGAGACTTCTGGAGAGATTCAACGCTGTGTGAAGGAGTTTTGGGTACTGAGCAGCACTTTGCAGGTTCATTTTGATTTGACCTTCCTTGCATCAATTTAGAAGAGACTATGGGGGCTGCACTCTGAGCTCTTTCCCTGGGCCTCTCCATTGTTCTTTGCAGCAGATTTGATGTAGAGGTCTCTCCAGGCCGTGATTCAATGCTGCACTGAGCAGAGTGTGGATGGAGAGCAAGATCGACCCTCCCCTTTAAGAACTGGCCGGCGCCAGTGTGTCTGTGTTCCATTGCTGACTGACATCACATGAGCTTCGCCAGCGCTCTGAGGTAGCGCCTCGCTCCTCGGCCTTTGTGCCTTAAGAGAGGTGTGTAGCGCCTGATTTAGCGCTCCAATCAACTCCGGGGGCAATAGAAGCCAAGTTTGCAGTGGGAGGCGATAATTAGCGCCAGGCGCTAAACTTTGTGCCCGGCTGATGATTGCGCCCCAAATGGGGCGATACCGAATTTCTCCCCTTACAGATCAACAAAAATGATCATAGCAGGAAGAACACGAGACCTGGCTGTTCCAAACACTCAAATATGGAACAAATGATGTTTCCTTGTGTTTTTGTGTGGGCTTCTGCTGAACAAAATCTGTTATACTTCTTACAGAATATATCCAAGGGTCAGTAACAATCGTATGCTGCCATCTTATTGCACTTTATAAATGCTGCTTCTTGATAAAGCTTAGAACATTATCCAGACTCGACCACTCAGGACTACACTGAGGCCACCAAATCAGCTTGTTTGAAACTTTTTATGGGCATTAGATTTGTGAGATTATTTTTCTTCTAACTAGCAGTTGCCAACCTAGAACTTTTAAAGAATTCATCCCAATTACTGTTATTTTTATGGACTCAAGATGTACAATTTGTATAATCTTTTTGCTCTACACTATAATCGGAAGAACTGCAGTGCTGGCTCCAGATTTTGCAGTAAAAACCCAATTATCTGTGTACTTCAAATAGCTATATGTGTAACTGGTACCAAGGGCTCGGTCCTACAAAAACAAATTCCTGAACCACTGAAAAATGCTGCATTATGCAGATTTGTCAGAGGTCACTGAACCGACACTGGTGTTCTTGTTTTAATGCGACTTTACACATGCCTATTTAAAAGAGGCGTTTTTTGTGGTTCTTATTATCATATGAAAACACACAATTAATCCGCCACTATGCTGATTGTAAAATGAATACATTTATTACATGGGCTCAAATCGGTTTCATGTCACTAACATATAGCTTGAAAACAAAGCTGATTATAATCCTAAATTTGGATGTAATAGCAACACACTGTTCAGTTATATTTTATTTTCCATTTCAATAGTTAACACCATGGGGTAAATTTTCATCTTCACCACATGGATGGTAACCTGGCAGAGCAGATCGCCCGCCCAGTGCAGAACCCGCCCGCCTTTCATTCCACTGATTTCCTATAACGTGCGGATGATCTGCTCGGTCAGATTACCATCCATACGCTGAAGGACTATTATCCTTCAACGCTTAAATGTTCAAGGTCTTTCAAATCTACTGTTTGAAAATTATTTCTGTCTCCCACACTTTTAAAGTTCTATTAAAAAAAATCTCTGACTTAAGTTTCATATTTGCTAAAAAGACATGGGGTAGATTTTGACTTTGAGCGACAGTGTCAAACGGGCGACAGCGAATCGGCAGCCCGTTTTACTTCTCTTCCAATTTTCACTTCCACTGAAGTTTTGAGAGGCCTTGCGATAGCCATCCAAGTAAGAACTCTTGCCCGAGCAGAATGCATCAATATACGAACATACAAAATTGACTTGGCAGGAAAAGACCAGCTGGCCCACACACCCTGAAGGCTGGAACATCATGACTAGACACTTCCCTCCATGCAAATCCCCCCAAAAACAGAGAACAAACCCAAGGCCGATAAAGGGAAAAAAATACTCTGGAAAATTTCTCTTTGACCCCTTCAAGCAATTGAAACCAGCCCAGGAGATCACGTGGACCAAGTGTTGTCTAGAAAGACACTTACCTCCAATATGATACCATCTCTGCCCCAGTCAAGAACTGGTCCAACTCCCTCTTGAAGGCATGCAGAGAGTCAGCACCCACCGCACCAGCTGGCAATGTATCCCAGAGGCTCCCTACTCTCTGGCAAAAGAAGAACCGCCTAACATCCAGTCTATTCTTACTCTTACATCGTTTAAACTCCTGTCCCCTGGTCCTCCCCAATCTGTTAAACTGGAATAAACTTTCAATAGGGACGCTATCCAACCGTTAATTATTTTATAGACCTCTATCAGGTCGCCTTTAAATCTATGTTGCTTCAAAATAAATAGACCACGGTTCTTAAGTCGATCTGAGTAGCTGAGGTTCTTTAAGCAAGGAATCATTCTCATAGCTCTCCTCTGAACCTTTTCCAAGACCACTATATTACCACCATGTGGGGGACCAAAACTGGGCACAGTACTCCAGACACGGTCTGAGCAGCGACCTATATAGTGTCAAAATGGTGTCCTTTGATTTATACTGAAGGGTTCTATTAATACCCTCATAGCTTTAGCTACAATTTCTCTACATTGGTCAGGAACCTTCAATGTGCACAACAACATCTAGATTTTTTCTCGCTAAATCTCTTTCATTATTGCTCCCTGCAAATGATACGTGTTTTTTCTGTTGGCCCTACCAACATAAATGACACTACATTTATCCAAGTTAAATACCATGTGCCATTGTGTGGCCCACTCCCCTAGCACATCTAAATCTTATTGCATTTGATTGCACTCCTCTGCTGTCTTAACTCTTGCACAGATTTTAATGTCATCTGCAAACTTACTGACCATACTCCCAACAACATTGTCTAGGTTGATAATAAAGACCGTGAAGAATAGTGGGCCTAGGACTGATCCCTGGGGGACACCACTAGTAACGTGCCTCCAGGCTGAACCACATCCGTCAACAACAACTTCTTGGCTGCGGGATTGGAGCCAATTCCTAATCCAGCATTTCACATTCCGACTGATACCACAAGATTCTATCTTGTGAAGTAATCTAGTGTGAGGTACCTGAACAAAGGTATTCTGAAGGTCTAGGTAGACAATGTCTACTGGATGTCCATCATCCACTGTCTTTAGTAACTTCTTCAAAGAACTCTATCAAATTTGTTAGGCACCAACTATTTTTTTCCAGAAGCCATGTTGTGAATTTCTAATGGCCCTTTCCATTTCCCAATGATCATAAAGAGCGTCTCTTACGATTCCTTCCAGCATCTGCCCAATAATGGATGGCAGGCTGCTAGGCCTGTGCTTCCCTGGTTCTGATTTGTCCCTTTTTTTGAATACAGGAACTACATGAGCTAGATTCCAGTCTAAAGGAACTAACCCTGACTCTACAGAATATTGAAAATACGGGCAAGGGGCTCACAAAGCACCTGTCCCATCTCTTTAATCACCCTTGGAAGGATATTATCCTGACCAGGAGTCCTATCAATTTTGAGCTTTCCTAATCTATCCAAGATGACATTACTATTCATTTTAATATTAATAATGCTATTCAATATAGAGCACTCCCCATTTGGAATATAAGCATCATCTACAGGAGTATAGACTGATGTGAAATAATCAGTCAGCAGCACTGCCATTACCTGAGAATCAGTTTGAACCTGTCCTACAGTATCCTTCGGTGGCTCTATACGATCCTTAATAGTCTTCTGACTCATGACACAGCTGAAAAAGCTTTTGCTATTACTACCACAATTGCGCACCATCTTCTTTTCCAGAGATCTCTTGGCAAACCTTATGGCTGTTTTTGTCTCCCTCAATCGCATGCGATACTTCACCCTGTTCTCCAGCGAGTTAAATTCCTTAAGTGCGCAGAATGCCTTCTGTTTCGATCTGCACGCTTGCGAAAGACTTGAGAATCATTGAGGACTATTATAAGCTGTGGTGGCTTTGTCTGAATCTTCAGAAAACACTTGTCTCTGCATTTCATTGGAGCAGCTGGCATGCAGAGAAGCACCTAAGTGCCCCCTTCTGTGGTACTGTACTCACGCATTAACTCTGTGCAGTTTCTGCTTCTGAAACTAACTGTTAAGTTGGCTGTTTGCAGATGTAGAGTCAATGAGCATAGGAAATCTGCAATTTTTAAACACCTGAAATAATTCAGTGCTTTGTAACCCTGATAACCTAGCCATAGAATCAGGTAATTAACCATTGAGCTCCACTAATAACTTCAAATGTACCTACTGTCTATTTACAGCAACAAAAGCGGAAGAAAAGACTCAGCTCCTGGGTCCTGGAGCCTTGCAGAGGTCTCAAGCTTGTTAATATTAAAATTTAAGGAATGCAAAATTGTAATTGCCACAAGAATTCAATCGCTATGCAAATAAACTGGAGCCTTACAGTAATACTTTATGGCTAAAGAAATATGATAGCTCAATAAACTATTTTATTGGCCGTTAGCCAAATGCAGACATTGGCTGCAGGCCAGCAGCTAAAGGCAACCACCATTAAAGCAGCAAGGAGAGAGTCATTGATGACATTTGAAGTATTTTGCTCATCTGAGGTAAGCGTAAAGTTAAGGGAAAAAACCTGAACAGTGGTTAGAACCATTGTTTCTTTGGACATATTTATGCTATACAAGAAAAGACATTATCCTTCGACAGGAAATATCTTTTGTACCACTGTAAATGTTTAAAAATGTCATTAATAATATAATGGATATGATCAATCTTTTTAAAATCAAACTAAATTGTCTCACATATGATATGAGTTGCAGGTCCCAACCAATCCATTAAGGGAAAGCATTGAAGATGCTGCCCTTCTCCACAGTGAGAGAAAGCATTTGAAGGAGAGTTGTCGTGGGTGGCTCAAGAGCAACACAGAAGAGGCTTAGGCTCCTGTGGTCCAAGGGCGAGAATTTCTGGTTGGTATTGCCACTCGGGTGAATTGAATGGAAATGACTTAAGAGAAACAAAATGCTGGTTTGCTTCCAAATGACATTGTCTAACCCGCAAAACTATATTTCTGATCCAGCCTATTCATGCTGATTATACACATTGCTTCATTGATTTCAGGCATCTTTCCAAGAGTTCTTTCTCTTTTTAATATTTCAGTCTCCCCTGAAATATGATTTGCGTATTGCTTGTTCATTTCAAATTTCAAGTAACAAAATAACAGAAAGGAAAACCCAGCAGGTTCACAGAGAAAGGTAAAGTCACTTGAAATTGAATTGTTTGCAAGATTTCTGTTTGATTCGATTGGGTGGCCTAACCTGCATTGCTACCACAATGAAAAAGCACAACCAATTCCTCATCAAACTGTCTTTAATGCCTACCTAGTGTGTCATTTAGCCCTGGCTAGAGGATGATGCACAACACGAGAAAACCTAAGATAGGGAAAAGATAATTAAAAATATGGATGTTATGTGGATAAAGTGTCCTTGGGAATGTTAACCAGTAATAATGTGTCACAAATATTTAATTCATTCATCAAGGTTACTTACAAAAATAATTGTTTGAGCAGCTGTGGGAATTTTAAGAAATTAACTGACTTTGAATTTAATTATGCATCGGCAAAGAACCAACTATCTTAGTCCTACTTAAAACCCTAAAGCAATATCTAATCATTTAAAACTGTTAGTTTGTTTTCTTTTAAATCTGTGTCCTAAATTTATGACAAATTACTACATAGCCATCTTAAAAATACTATAACAACATTGGTGTAACTCTCACATACTTGGACGTAAGTACTTTATTATTTAAAAATTTCTATTATAAAAACGAAGGGGAGGAATAGGAGGACACAGCACAGGTTTACAGCTTTGTGTGGATTAACGGCTAATAAATGCCCCCAAGGTTGCTGAAAAGACTAAACTAATAGGATACATTTTGAGCGACGCACCCCAATTATTGGTAATACATAAGAATTGTTTCCTTTGTTAGTTGACACTATGATTTACTGTACTTCTAATGGTAAAATCTATTGCAAACACATGTTAAGGAGGTTAATGACAATATGACCAAATTGTTCCTGCAACACCATTGTCCCATGATATGTAAAAGCATTGCTAAACTAAACATAGGCCCTAAAATTCACGGGGGTCTGCTCCATCGGTGCAAACGTGGTAGAGTAGAACCCTTGTCTGGACATTCCCGGGATGAGTGCATCATGCCTGCAAGATTGCTTCACTGGTGCCTGTGCTGAGCCACTGGTCGCAATGTCAGAATGGAGCCATGCTTCCCTGATGACAGAGAAGAAACAATGGAAGGACCCAAGAAATGTCCTGCTCCCAATGGAGAACATAGGCCTCTTGGAAAAGGGGTAAGTTTCATGGGCCAAATGATTCCTATTAAGCCAGAGTAATTGGAAGATCTCAGCCTTAGACTTCCAGCATTGACAGAGCAGGACTGTCTACCCGTCAAAGTGTTGATATGTCTTGTCCCTTCAACAACTGAGAGGACCAGGTGAAGGTTGCCATCTTTCCAACAGCAACCACTTTTATGGACTTCTCTGCAGCATAGCACTCCGCTACCACAATTAAGGCGAGTAGCATAGATGTATTTAAGAGGAAACTAGATAAGTACATGAAGGAGAAAGGAATAGAACGATATGCTGATAGGGTGAGATGAAGCAAGGTGGGAGGAGGCTCGTGTGGAGCATAAACATCGGCATAGACCAGATGGGGCCTATTTCTCTGCTGTAGAATTCTATGTAATATATAAGAGAGAACCAGTAGATGTGGTGTATTTGGACTTTCAGAAGGCTTTCGATAAGGTCCCACATAAGAGATTAGCGTGCAAAATTAAGGCACATGGGATTGGGGGCAAGGTATTGACTTGCATAGAGAACTGGTTGGCGGACAGAAAGCAAAGAGTTGAAATAAACGGGTCGTTTTCCGAGTGGCAGGCAGTGACTAGTGAGGTACCACAAGGATCGGTCCTAGGACCCCAGCTGTTCACAATATATATTAATGATCTGGACGAGGGAATTGGATGTAATATCTCCAAATTTGCAGATGACACAAAGCTGGGCGGGAGGGTAAGCTGCGAGGAGGATGTCGGGAAACTCCAGTACGATTTGGACAGGTTGGGTGATTGGGCAGAAACATGGCAAATGCACTATAATGTGGATAAATATGAGGTTATTCACTTTGGTGGCAAAAACAGGAAGGCAGATTATTATTTGAATGGCAATAGATTGGGAGAAGGGGAAGTGCAAAGAGACCTGGGTGTCCTTGTGCACCAGTCCCTGAAGGTAAGCATGCAGGTCAGCAGGCGGTTAAGAAGGCAAATGGTATGTTGGCCTTCGTAGCAAGAGGGTTCGAGTACAGGAACAAGGATGTCTTGCTACAGTTGTACAGGGCCTTGGTGAGACCGCACCTTGAGTATTGTGTGCAGTTTTGGTCACCTTACCTGAGGAAGGACATTCTTGCCATGGAGGGAGTGCAGCGAAGATTCACCAGGCTGATACCTGGGATGGCAGGAATGACGTATGAGGAGAGATTGTGTCGATTGGGCTTATACTCACTGGAGTTTAGAAGATTGAGAGGGGATCTCATCGAAACCTATAAAATTCTGTCAGGTCTGGACAGACTAGATGCAGGAAGGATGTTTCTGATGGCCGGGGAGTCCAGAACCAGGGGTCATAGTCTAAGGATAAGGGGTAAGCCATTTAGGACTGAAATGAGGAGGGATTTCTTCACCCAGAGAGTGGTGAACCTGTGGAATTCTCTGCCACAGAGGGCGGTGGAGGCTAGTTCATTAAATATATTCAAGAAAGAGTTGGATATATTTCTTGAGGCTAAAGGGATCAAGGGATATGGGGAAAAGGCAGGGACAGGGTACTGAATTTGGATGATCAGCCATGATCACATTGAATGGCGGAGCAGGCTCGAAGGGCCGAATGGCCTACTCCTGCTCCTATCTTCTATGTTTCTATGTTTCTATACGGTATGGAGCGATGGTCTACTGCTGAAAATGTCTAGAACAGCACTCTGCAAGCCAACAGTGTGTCTACTAACAGCCATGCTCATCAACCGCAAGTCCCACGTACATATCACTGGGCAGATTCCCAGACCTCGACTACTGAATAACTAGGTCCCTCAGGGATCAGGCTTGCCACCACCACTTTAAGCTTTACATCAGTGATATTCTGCTGACCCAGTCAAGGAAATTGGGATATACGGATGTCCTTGCAATAGCCATTCAAGCGAGAACACTTGCCCAAGCAGAATGCACGCTTGCAGAAGTCTTGAAAATACATGAGGACGTTTATAAGCGGCTTCATCCGAATCATCAGAAAAGCCTTGTCTGTGCATTTCATTTGAGCAACCGACAAGAAAAGAAGTGCCTTAGTGTCCCTTTCTGTGGTACTGAACCCAGGCACGATGACTTCCTAAATGACATTGGACTGGTTCTGGATCATAGGGCTGGATTTTCCCAGCCCTGAGGAGGTGGGTTTGGAGGCAGGACTGCTGGGAAAATGGGAAAAATTGGTAGCTAGCATTCAGTTAAGAGGCTTTTCACCATTTTCTGCATGCTGATGCGGGCTTCCCGACGGCGGGAAACCCCTCCAGGGTCAGCGAGGTGAGCTGTGGGTCTGCTGCAGTGTAAGTCTGCAAATGGCAGCTGCAGAGGTAGTGTGATGGGTGTAATGGTGCACAGGTAAGTATGACAGGTGAGAGAATTTAGTGAGAAATATTTTTATTCTGTTTATATGTCTCTGCAGGTGACAAGATTTGATGTTTCTGTGAAGCCTCATCTGATCGGGAGATTTGACAGATGGCTCCTGCAATCTCACATGCAGCTGCCATCTGTTTTCTCCTAAGGAGAGAATCATTTGTGAGCTTGGGTACAAGGGCTCACCTTTGGACAGCAATTGTCAGTGTTTGGCAGCACCTCAACACTGTCCAACACTGACAATTCATCTGTCAAAACATGATGGGGCCTGTCCCTTTAACAAAACCGGCAGATGAAGCGTCATGCACTGATGTCATCTGACACCGGCTTTCCCTTAATTGGCCAGCAAGCCCACAGGGCGGGCATAACAAGGCCAATCAAGGGAAAATAGTGTTTGTTTCTCAGATGTCGCTGGGGCGGGACTAGAGGGACAAAATTAATCTCCACTTGGAGAGGCAAGGATTAATCGGGGATAGTCAGCATGGCTTTGTCAAGGGTAAATCATGTCTAACAAATCTGATCGAATTTTTCGAGGGGGTGACTAGTGGGGTGGATGAGGGAAATGCTGTGGATGTGGTTTACATGGACTTCAGTAAAGCTTTTGACAAAGTCCCACATAGGAGACTGGTCAAGAAGGTAAGAGCCCATGGGATCCAGGGTGCCTTGGCGCGTTGGATCCTAAACTGGCTGAGTGGCAGGAGGCAGAGGGTGATGGTCGAAGGTTGCTTTTGTGACTGGAAGCCTGTGTCCAGTGGGGTACCTCAGGGATCGGTGCTGGGTCCCTTATTGTTTGTGATCTACATAAATGATTTGGATGAGAATGTAAAAGGTATGATCAGTAAGTTCGCAGATGACACGAAAATTGGTGGGGTGGTAAATTGCGAGGAGGAAAGCCTCCGGCTACAGGACGATATAAACGGGTTGGTCAGATGGGCGGAAAAGTGGCAAATGGAATTTAACCCTGAAAAGTGCGAGGTGATGCATTTTGGACGGACAAATAAGGCAAGGGAATACACAATGAGTGGTAGGACCCTAGGAAGTACAGAGGGTCAGAGGGACCTTGGTGTACATGTACATAGATCCCTGAAGGCAGCGGAGCAGGTAGATAAGGTGGTTAAAAAGGCATATGGGATACTTGCCTTCATTAGCCGAGGCATAGAATATAAGAGCAGGGAGGTTATGATGGAGCTGTACAAAACGCTGGTGAGGCCACAGCTGGAGTACTGTGTGCAGTTCTGGTCGCCTCACTATAGGAAGGATGTGATTGCTTTGGAGAGGGTGCAGAGAAGATTCACCAGGATGTTACCTGGGATGGAGCGCCTCAGCTATGAAGAGAGGCTGGACAGGCTGGAGTTGTTTTCCTTGGAGCAGAGAAGGCTGAGGGGGGACCTGATTGAGGTGTACAAAGTAATGAGGGGCATAGATAGGGTAGATAAAGAGGAACTTTTCCCCTTAGTGGGGGGGTCAATAACAAGGGGGCATAGATTCAGGGTAAGGGGCAGGAGATTTAGAGGGGATTTGAGGAGGAACTTTTTCACCCAGAGGGTGGTTGGAATGTGGAACTCAATGCCTGAAAGGGTGGTGGAGGCAGGAACCCTCACAACATTCAAGAAGCATTTGGATGAGCACTTGAAATGCCATTGCATACAAGGCTATGGACCAAATGCTGGAAAATGGGATTAGACTGGACAGGGATGGATGGGCGGCGCAGACATGATGGGCCGAAGGGCCTCTTTCTGTGCTGTAAAACTCTATGACTCTATGACTCTATGAGAACCTGGAAACCAGCAGTCCCACCTCCAACGCGTCTCCTCAGGTAAGATCACGGCCATAGTCTCACATACCATCGACATCTGATGAAAACTGCAGCCAGGATAAAGGCTAGGATCAACTTTATGCACAAATTAGCTGGGACCAGCTGGGGAGCAGACGCTCACATCCTGCAGGCAGCCCTTGTTTCCTCAGTAGCTGACTATTGAGCAGCAGCAGAGCCTGGAAATGCATCTACAAATCTTGTGGACGTGAAACTGAGAATCATCGCAGCTGTGCTGGAACCAACACCGACAGTCTGGCTCCCTGTCCTCACATATATCTTACCACCGCCTCTTAGAAGAGAAGGAGTAATGATTAGAGAATACAACCTGGCTCTAGAAAAAGCAGATCTGCCTATTAATGAAAATCTCCAGAAGCTTACGAGATGCCACTTTAAGTCCAGGAACCCCTTCTGGTTAGCAGCTGAATCTCTCAAAACCTCGGAATTCTCACCTAAAGACAAGTGGTGGAAAATGTGGGAAACCAGCAGAGTCAGGAATCGGGACCTGATCATGGACCTCGCAAATCAACCACTTGGCTTCAACATGCCACATAAAGTATGGGTCACAACGAACAGTATCAGAACTTCATATAGGCATTGCAACCACCTGCTACATAAATGGAAGTTGGAAAGATAGGCCGGCGTGCGACTGTGGAGAGGCTACCCAATCCATGGAGCATCTTGTGTACCATTGCTTGCTAAGATTACACCACAGCTTCCATTGACTCCATATCACCAGAGCGGATGACATTTAATGTTGCTTTTCAAGCTCCCATGCAAAAGAAGAAGGAGGAGGCTCAGGAATGGGAGAGAGGGAGGTGGAATGGTTTAGGGAGGGAATTACAGAACGTCGGGCCTAGACAGCTGTAGGCACCACCGCCAATGATGCGGCAAAGGGAGTGGGGGATGCACAAGAGGTCAGAGTTAGAGGAACGCAGAGTTCTCCGTTTATGGTGTTAAAGGATGTTACAGAAATAGAATGGGGCGAGGCCATGAAGAGATTCAAATTAAACAAGTCAACAGAAACTTCAGTGCAATCTTTGATTAATAATGGCAGCGCGGTTGTGAAACAGTTTACGATTTGTGCTGGATATTGTTTGTCTGAGGTTTAACTTGAATGTCTAGACATAATAATCAATGTGATGAAGCCAGGGTCATAAAATGCCATTAGTTGTGAAATTAAGAAGCTGCAATACCATTACTAACATCAATGCAAATGTTATATTAGTAAAAATAATGTTTTTGGGATTACCTGCCTTCTTAATGCATGTGTTGAGAACTTTTTCAGGCCCTCTGGAAATATTACAACAGTGTTCTCCTAATGGGTACTAAATAAATGTCTACACTTTGAAGCTTTGTTTCGGTGCTGTTGTTGTGTGTTGAGAAATTCCTGATTGACCTCAATTAATGAATGTGAAATGTATTTTCCTTTAGGATTCACCAGACGTCATGTAAATCCAAACAAATTTCTCTTCCGTTGAATAATACAGATATTGTAACAGATTATGTCAAAGTATTCTCAAAATATTTACTGCCTCGGGATTTTTTGAAAATTACTAATGCATCAGCATAATTGAATGTCACTGCAATGGTCATCAATACCAGTTGTGTCAGAGTCTAGTGATGAATTACATAGAGTTTATGCCCAACTGTTCTTTGCCGGTGTTTATGCTCCACACGAGCCGCTTCCCACCTTACTTCATCTCACCCTATCAGCATATCCTTCTATTCCTTTCTCCCTCATATACTTATCTAGCTTCCCTTTAAATGCTTCTATACTATTCGCCTCAACTACTCCCTGTGGCAGCGAGTTCCACATTCTCACCACTCTCTGAGTAAAGAAGCTTCTCCTAAATTCCCTATTGGATTTATTAGTGACTATCTTACATTTATGGCCCCTAGTTCTGGTCTCTCCTGCAAGTGGACACATCGGCCTAGAAATTTGGTGGCGCCCCACGCCAGCCCGATATTCAGTTTCAGCGCCCCAAACGGAAGCGGGGCGCCGCTCGAGGCGCCCCGCGTCCCTCTTGGGGCGCTGCAACTGAATATCGCAGCGCAACGTGCCGCAGCACCACACGCTGCGGCATGGTGCGCTGCAGTACTGCAGGCCTTCCTCCCCTTCTTAAAGGGGAGGGGCCTGCACCAGCGCGATCAGAGATCGCGAGTGCCGGCAGAAGAGGCTGGCACCGAGGAGAGGTGCCGAGCTCTTGGGACACAGCCGGCACTGCCCGGGGGGGGGGGGGGCTCAGGAGGCCGGGGATGGCAGCGCGAGGAGGTGCTGGCAGGCGGCCAGCAAAAAAAATGGCCGCCCCGCACCTCCCCTTTAATTAGCGCCACTACCGCCGCAGGTCGGCCCCCCTGAACTGGTCGCAGATTGCGACCGGTGTTACAGCGGGGGGGCATGACCCAATATCACGATCGGGGCGGTAGCGGGGCGCTGTGCACACCGATGACGTCATCGGTGGCGGCGCAGCGCTACAGGCTAACGCCGCCATTAGCGCCCCGCTAAATTTCATGGGGAGCATGGCCAGTGGTGCTAAAGCCACTAAGTGCCCTCTTTGGGTGCTAACTGGTGGCGCAGCCCACCGAATTTCTAGGCCATCTTCTCTACATCTACCCTATGTGGCTGTTCTTCAGTTGTTCTGGTGATGGTGCTCCCACGATGGTGTTAGGATATTGACTCAGTGATGATGAATGAATGGGGATACATGTTCAAGACAGGATGGCTTGTGACTTGGAGGGAAACTTGGAGGTGATAGCGTTTCCACGACACTGCTGCTTCTTGGCGGTAGAGGTCGTGGGTGAGGGAGGCATTGTTGAAGTAAGCTTGGTGAGGTGCTATAGATTTTACTGCTGCCGTCGTATGATGGAGGAGTAGAATATTGCCCAGCACTCCCGCTCCTCCTGGCCCACAAGGATTGCTCCCCGAGGCTGAGGCCGCCCCATTGCAGCCACCGGGAATCCCGAGCCCCGGGATCCCCGGCCGCCTGCAGTAAAACCTGCACCAGGTTAAAGTAGAGGCTTCAGGCCGCATTGTTATATGTAAATTGCCAACCCGCCTCCTAGCAGCAGGTTGGCAGTCCACCCCCCCATCCCGCCTGAGTGAAAGGTGAAAGTGGACAGGTTGGAGGCAGGTTGGGGTCGGGTTTTACATCTTTACAACTTTCATTTCCCCCCACGTGTCCAACCCACCCGTTCTTACCTGTGAAAATACTGGCCAATGTGGTGAAGCAATTAGAAAAGAAAATTGAACATTTGGATACATAGGCAAAATCGTAGAATATAAGTCTACAGGAGTTACGATCAGACTGAATGTTAGATGGCCTATGGAATACAGTGTTCAGTTTTGATTACCATGCCACACTGGTTAGGCCGCTCAACGCCTGATACAAATGGGCGGTTATTTGCATCTTCAAGCAGCCTTCAAGTCTCACTCCAGGGACCTGAGCACATAAAGCTAGGCTGGCAATGCAGTGCTGAAGGAGTGCTGCACTGTCGGAGGTGCCACCTTTCAGACGAGACATTAAACTGAGGCCCCATCCGCTCTCTCAGGTGGACGTAAAAGACCCCATGGCACTCTTTCGAAGAAGAGCAGGGGAGTTATCCCCGGTGTCCTGGCCAATATTTATCCCTCAATCAACATCACTAAAACAGATTATCTGGTCATTATCACATTGCTGTTTGTGGGAGCTTGCTGTGCGCAAATTGGCTGCCGTGTTTCCCACATTACAACAGTGACTACACTCCAAAAACGACTTTGTTGGTGGTAAAGCGCTTTGGGATGTCCGGTGATTGGGAAAGGCGCTATATAAATGCAAGTCTTTCTTTCTGTTTCAGGTGGGTGTGCTGCTCCCCATTGGTGGTCTCCCTGAAGATTACATCAGGCGGCCCTTGGATATTAATCGGGAGGCCGAGGTCTTCCCATCAATTTCCAATTGCCAACAGCCCGAGCTTCAGGTCAGAAATGGATGGCGGCCATAAGTTGAAAAATTGCCCCGGGAAGGATACAGTTGTAACTCAGCAAGTTTATCCAAGGAGTTTTTATGATCAGACTGTACGTCAGATGACATATGGCCGACCATGTCCAGTTTTGGTTATCATGTAGTTATAGAGACCGGATGGCCCCAGGTCCAATCCCCCATTCTGTGCCTGAAGTAGCCAATCTCAGCCACAGCACTGGTGGGGGGAATTACAATTGACCTCAGCGCCTCTGTGTTAGAACGGGACATACCAGCCAGGCAGGGCTCCTGCCCCTGATCATTGTCCATTTACTCAAAAATTGACAAAACGTTTGGATTGATTTAACTGGCAAAGTGAATTTACAGAACAATTAGATTTAATAACGGGGGAGTTAGCTTACAAGAGGGGTGTGCTGTGATTGGCCAAATTACCTTTTCTCACCCCTAACCTTCTATCTTATATTTTATGATCTTATATCTTCTATACTTCTTATTGCAGGAAAAATACCACATTTATTTTCTCTGCTTTACTGCAGGTAATTTCTACTGAAAGTTGTTACTTTGAAAATTTCCACTTCTATTCCAATTGACTTGGTTGAGAAGGTCATTGTGGTACTGATGTTAAAAAATATGTGGCACACCAGATAATGTGAGCTGGCCAGGATTAAAGCTGGGCTCCGATTATTGCTACGATATGACTAAAATGGATATGAATGCTCAGTTAATTGAACACAACTGGAGCCGCAGTAGGGGGCCAGAGTAGGGGACCAGAGCAGGGGGGCCACAGTAGGCGTCATCACTCCTGAGTGAGACAGGGGGGGAAAGGATAGCCAGGGTTTCTACTCCTGATTAATATGCAATGACAAGTGCTGGAAGGCGTGGGTTTGTGTGTATGTGGGAGAGGCACAAGAGTAGCTGCAACAGCCACCAAAGTGGAGTGAAAAATGGTCAGTTTTGCAGGGTAGCTAAGACCTGCCAGGGAATCATAACCCCCGTAATGGTCAGTGTCTTCAGAAAAGGAGGGGAGAAAATAGACACAACTGAGGGAGGACAACTGTAGGGGAAGTGAAGTAAAATAACTACACTTACGATGCAATCCCATGCCCCGTGATTAGTCAGCCTGAAGCATAAATTGAATTAAATACCCTTTATATTCGCTGAAATATGGCGTGTGACTATATTTGTAAATTCATCCTGCGCCAATTGCTAAAGTTAGCACAGTCCCATGATGACTGGCAGCAGATGCATTCACAAGCTATTTTGCAGAATACAACTAATTATACATAGTGTGTTTTTACACAAATATTGCCGAAGTGTTTTGTTATGTCTGTTGAAGAGTTTTGTTCCCACTCTGTGAAGCTCAGAACTAACATTAGACTGGGCTGTAACCATAATTCTGTGGGATAGTGCGTGGGCATTTTGGCATCAACTAATTTTCATCTTTTGATGAATGTTTGGTGAGAAAATTACACTAAAGATGCAAACACTCTCCTTTTATGTGTCCTGCCACCGTATAGACTGCATTAAAATGCTTATCCAACTGACCAGATAACGCCAACACGCAGCCACCTATAACCCCTGACGTTAGAAAACTACTAGGCACTTGGTCTGAGCGTTAAACAAAGCTTTAATCAACTGTTTTACAACATGGAGGTCTAGTTGTGTCCTTCACTAGTTCCTGTTAAGAATGCCCTGCGCAAGCTGGGCCCGTGCCCGGGTATTTATACTCTCCCTGGACAGCGCCACCCGTAGGCCGCTCAGTATTATTTCATAAGTCTTTCTTTCATGAATGACTGATTCATGTCAACTACCAAACCTTGCACTTCATTAAAACCCGGAACTAAATGAGGCATAAAGGGATAGTAATTGGTATGCGTTGCGCCTGCTCCCTGGGCACAGTGCTGACAAATTTAATCCAATCTGTGTCGTGGTTGGTCCCACTGCTAAATTAGCGGGGCCCATTATTAGGCTTCCAAGGCAGCCACCTAAAACAGGCATATGTCCCTCGCAGATGTTAATTAGGGGCTAGGGGCTTAATGCCCGGGGAAGGACCCCACTGGACAATTTGTTTACGATGAATGGAGCAGGTGCCAGGCCTGCTCAGAATTCTTCAGTGGCCCCTGCTGCTGCCAACGAAACGTACATTTAAAAAAAATGTAAGTGCCAAAAGAGCAGGAGCGCTCCCTCAATGCCACCGCCGTCGCGGTCGATGCCCCCATCATCCGCTCCAACCCCCCTCCCCCCCCCCCGCTACTGGGACTTACCTGAAATTCGGCATCTTCAACGGGTGAGCTGCCTGTGGAGGTGCGACAGGCGCCGGCAGCTCACGCATAAAATGTTAAAGAGGCGTGAGGTCCAATGTCGGGCTGGCATTGCGCTGCCCTGTGCAACGTCGGGTCTTGGCCCAACATCAGGCCCAGGCGAATTTCTACCCCAAACTTACACATGATTGCAGCATTGGTTGGGCTGCACGGAGAGAGGCAACGGGAGAAAGATTTGGGCATGTTAATTTACCAGCTGGTGAACTGTAATCAGGTAGTGTGACAGTGAGAACTAATGTGTATGGAATGTTGGACTGGTGCGCACCAGCCCAAGAGTACAAGTCCAAGACAATACCATTAACAATCTATGAAGCACTATTGAGTCCAGAGTAACATACGATGCTTTGGTCACTGCATTTACTTAGCTATTTAGGTATATTTTCCTCTGTTGGCTATTCTTAGCTGGGCCCCCTACCTTTTACTCACATCACGTGTTTCACTAAGGTAAGAAGAAGATATACTTCATAGTGACATCAAATATAAATTCAATGAAGATCAAGAGAAGATGGCCCAGGCCCAAGATGATTTAAAAAAAATTCACTCATGGGATGTGGGTGTCGCTGGCAAGGCTGGCATTTAATGCCCATCCCTAATTGCCCTTGAGAAGGTGGTGGTGAGCCGCCTTCTTGAACCGCTGCAGTCCGTGTGGTGAAGGTACTCCCACAGTGCTGTTAGGGAGGGAGTTCCAGGATTTTGACCCAGCGACGATGAAGGAACAGCGATACACTTCCAAGTCAGGATGGTGTGTGACTTGGAGGGGAACTTGGAGGTGATGGTGTTCCCATGCGCCTGCTGCCCTTGTTGTAATGATATCAGCAAATAGTGATGGTATTTGCCTGTTTGATTATGATGCCTTACCAGCATGTTTGCATGTATTGATTACTTATGCCTGACCAGCAGAGGGCATGTGACAGAGACAAGCAGTTCAGTTTAGTTTCGGTTTCGTTCTAGATGGATCACTAGCATGATGTCTCCTGTAAAGCTGTTAAAAAGAGTTGAACAGACTTTAGATTAAAACTCATTCTCTTTCATGAATGTGTCATCATTAAACCCACAAAGAAATCAATACATGGTGTCAGAAGTGATTGAAAGAGATGAAGAGGAAAAATCTGAAGTTAAATCAGCTCTCCACATATTAGCAAGCCAAAAGAGAACATCGTTACTTACCATTAGAGAATAGCTAACGAAGTGAAAAATGGAAGGTTTACTCCCACCGGTGAAGCTTCAGTTGACAGGTAATGTGGCTGAAAATTGGAGGAGATTCAAACAACGTTTGGAATTGTATTTAGCGGCAATCGGAGCTGACGAGAGAAGTAATAAAAGGAAATCGTCACTGTTCTTACATGTCGTGGGTGATGAAGCGCTGGAGGTGTATAATAACTTCACATTCGCTGCTGATGGAGACAAAATGAAGCTAGATAAAATAATGGAACAGTTTGAGGCCTACTGCATACCTAAAAGTAACGTGACGTTTGAGAGGCACAGATTTTTCACATGTGTACAGAAAACGGGTGAGACTATTGATCAGTATGTGACTGAACTGAGAAACAGAAGCAAATCGTGTGAATTTGGGGGACTGACAGACTCGCTGATAAAAGACAGACTGGTGTGTGGTATTCCAGATAATGGTCTAAGGGAAAGACTGCTAAGAGAGCAAGATCTAGACCTGGGAAAAGCCATAGCACTGTGTAGGGCTACAGAAACTGTGAAGTCGCAGGCAAAGGAGCTGTTCAGTGACAGTAGCTGCAACGTGGATGCAGTGATAAAGAACGGATACAAACCGTTTAACAAAAAGAGCGCCAATGTGAAAAAAGAGGCGTGGCCAGCGAACGAAAATGAAAGGGACAATCGAAAGACATGTAGTCGATGCGGTACACAGCATACACCAAGAAAGTGTCCAGCATATGGTAAAACATGCAATAGGTGCAACAAAAACAACCATTATGCCCGTTGCTGCAAGAACCAAGCGCAACAAAGCAAGGTCCATGCAGTAGATGAAAGCAAGATAGAGGCGTTCAATGTAAATGTTGTGTCTGAAAACAAAGAAGAAGAAAGAGACTGGATGTTGACACTAAAAGTGAATGACATACACATTCCATTTAAATTGGATACTGGAGCACAAGTTAATGTGATATCAGAGACTGATTTTAAGAAAATTAGACCCAGACCAAAGATACATGGAATAAAAGTGAAAGTGACAGGATACTCAGGTACTGATATACCAGTGAAAGGAAGATGCATTGTCAAAGTGACACACAAGGACAGAGAGCACACGCTAGCATTAATCGTGGTGCCAAAGGATGTGCAAGCCATACTAGGTTTAAAAGCCTGTGAGAGACTGAACCTGGTAAAGAGAGTCCTCGTTGTGGAAAGCGAAGGAGAGACAGTCTATGATGAACTCATGAAAGAGTACAATGACCTATTTAAGGGTCTAGGCTGCCTGCCAGGAAAACACACGATCAGAGTAGATAAAAGTATGCCAACGGTCATACATCCATGCAGAAAAGTTCCGTTTGCTCTTCAAAAGCAACTGAAGGCAGAGTTGGACAGGATGGAAAGCCTGAACATGATTCAGAAGATAGATGAGCCAACTGAGTGGGTGAGTTCCCTCGTCGTTGTGGACAAAAAGAATGGAAAGCTCAGAATTTGCCTGGATCCAAGAGATCTAAACAGAGCAATAAAGAGAGAGCACTTCA
Source organism: Somniosus microcephalus (assembly GCF_052327205.1). Taxonomy (NCBI): domain Eukaryota; kingdom Metazoa; phylum Chordata; class Chondrichthyes; order Squaliformes; family Somniosidae; genus Somniosus; species Somniosus microcephalus. The sequence goes on from NC_141009.1 coordinate 32,496,564, forward strand.
AGCTTCCTACACGTGAGGAAATCATGGCACAGTTTGCAAATGCAAAGTATTTCAGCAAGTTAGATGCATCATCAGGATTTTGGCAGATGAAATTGGACAAAGCAAGTTCAAGACTGTGCACGTTCAACAGTCCATTTGGCAGATACAGATTCCTAAGGTTACCATTTGGCATTGCCTCAGCTCCTGAAGTGTATCACAAAACTATCCATATGATCTATGAGCACCTGGAGGGAGTTGATACATCGATGGATGACATCATAGTATGGGGAACCACGAGAACTGAGCATGACGAGAGACTGAAAAAAGTGCTGGAAGCAACAAGGAAAACAAACCTGAAGCTGAATAGAGAGAAATGCCAGCTCGGGGTGACAGAGCTGACATTCGTGGGAGATATCCTTAGCAGTGAGGGCATCAGACCACATCCCAGAAAAGTGTCCGCCATTGAGAATATGCCAAAGCCACAATGCAAAAAGGACATGCAGAGGTTTAATGGAATGATCAACTACATGGGTAAATTCATATCCAACCTCTCAGAAAAGATGGCGCCACTGAGAAGACTAACTGAAAAGAACATAGAATGGGAATGGAATCATGAGCATGAGAAGTCATGGAGCGATCTAAAGAAACTGCTCACAGAGGAACCAGTTCTGAGGTTTTATGACCCAGCGAGACCCATCAAGATATCATCAGATGCATCACAGAGTGGGCTCGGTGCCGTTCTTCTGCAAAAATATGACTACTGGCAACCTATTGCATATGCATCGTGCTCAATGACAGACGCGGAGACGCGATATGCTCAAATAGAAAAGGAGCTGCTCAGCATCACATACGCCTGTGAAAGATTTCACCAGTTTGTGGCAGGACAAGCAATTAGTGTAGAGACTGACCATAAGCCCTTGATTGCATTGTTCCAAAAGCCACTAAATAGCTGTCCGCTTAGAATACAAAGAATGATGATCAGGCTGCAACGCTATACACTGAATGTTGCGTACACACCGGGTAAGCTGATGTATACAGCAGACACGTTGTCCAGAGCTGTTGACCCAAGTGAGCCCGCAAACACCACAATGGATGAAAAAGTGAACGCCTACGTGGACATGATCACAAGTGCACTGCCCATAGCAGATGCAAAAATGGAGCTCATAAAGACTGAGACAAACAAAGATGAAACAATGAGACGACTGAGGAAAAGCATCTTGGATGGATGGCCCAACATGAAGCAAGACTGCTCACCTGACATGGCAGAGTACTGGAACTGCAGGGTGGAACTATCAGTGGTCGAAGACATCATCTACAAAGGAAGTAAAATAGTTATCCCAAAGAGTCTGAGAAAAGAGATGCTAAAAAGGATCCATGGAGGACATCTGGGAATCGAAAAGTGTAAGAAAAGAGCACGAGAGGTGATGTACTGGCCACGAATCAACCGAGATGTGACAAATGAGGTGTCAAACTGCACAATATGCCTGAAATATCGAGCAAGCAATCCGGTAGAACCACTAAAGCCACACCCAGCACCAGACAGACCTTACCAGAAGGTAGGCGCTGACCTATTCGTATGTCAAGGGAAGGACTATCTTGTAGTCACAGACTATTACTCCCTGTACCCAGAGGTTTGTAGACTGTGCACCACCACTGCAGATGCTGTGATAACATGTATGAAAGCCATATTCTCCAGACATGGCGTGGCAAGCGAGGTCTTCACAGACAACGGACCCCAGTTTTACAATGCAAGTTTCCGACACTTTGCCAAAGAGTGGGACTTTGTCCACACAACGTCAAGTCCTCACTTTCCACAGTCCAATGGTCTAGTGGAAAAATCAGTCCAGACAGTGAAAAGACTGATGTACAAGGCAAAAGACAGTGGAACTGACTTCTACCAGAGCATGCTTGTATACCGCACAATGCCGCTCGAGTGTGGTATGTCACCAGCCCAACTCCTTATGGGACGTATGCTAAGGTCAAACCTACCCATCCCGGAGAACCTCCTGAAAACAAAAGAGGGGGAGAAAGTGAGGAAGTTCAAAGAGCAACAGAAAGAAAAGCAAAAGTACTACTATGACAGAGGAACACAAAACCTACCTGAACTCCACACTGGTGACCAAGTAAGATTCAAAGACAAAACAAACACATGGACTCAGAAGGGAACTGTCCTGAGTGAAGTTCAACCAAGATCATTCACCATTCAGACAGATGAGGGTGCTGTGCTGCGAAGAAATCGTCGGGATCTTCTCATGGGACCAGCCACAGCAAGTCAAAAGACTGATACTGTTGAACAACCTGATCACACAGCAGGTCAAAAGACTGATACTGTTGAACAACCGGATCACACAGCTGAGAACACATCATCTGAGGCAACAACTCAGATTCAAGGACAATCAATCAGAAAATCCTCAAGACACGTGAAGCCTCCTGAGAGACTCATTGAGCAAATTTAAGGACTATTGTTATAGAAGGAAGTAATGTTATCTTATTCTTTCTTCAAGTTCTAGTGTATTTACATATTTCATGTGAACAGACAAAGCAAGGTTAAAAAACCTTGATCATGATAATGATAATGTAAGTTCATTAAGTGTTACAGTTAAAATGCAGATTAATACAAAGAAAACATGTTGTTAGTTAAAAGTAAAATACTTTTGTTTTAAGAAAGGGAGATGTAATGATATCAGCAAATAGTGATGGTATTTGCCTGTTTGATTATGATGCCTTACCAGCATGTTTGTATGTATTGATTACTTATGCCTGACCAGCAGAGGGCATGTGACAGAGACAAGCAGTTCAGTTTAGTTTCGGTTTCACTTTAGATGGATTTCTAGCATGATGTCTCCTGTAAATGCTGTTAACTGAGTTGAACATACTTTAGATAAAAAGTCATTCTCTTTCATAAATGTCTCGTCATTGAACCCACATACAAATCAATACACGTGTCCTTCTAGGTGGTAGAGGTCGCGGGTTTGGGAGGTGCTGCCGAAGAAGCCTTGGCAAGTTGCTGCAGTGTATCTTGTAGATGGTACACACTGCAGCCACGGTGTGCCGGTGGTGGAGGGAGTGAATGTTTAAGGTGGTGGATGGGGTGTCAATCAAGCGGGCTGCTTTGTCCTGGATGGTGTCAAGCTTCTTGAGTGTTGTTGGAGCTGCACTCATCCATGCAAGTGGAGAGTATTCCATCACACTCCTGACTTGTGCCTTGTAGATGGTGGAAAGGCTTTGGGGAATCAGGAGGTGAGACACTCGCCGCAGAAAATACCTAGCCTCTGACCTGATCTCATTGCCACAGTATTTGCGTTCGAAAAAAGAGGCTCACGAAGCCGATAGCTTTTCACTGGTGAACTGATGGGTTGGGTTTGGAGAAATTCCTTGGTTTACAACCAGTATAAAAAGCTGGGATCCTGGTCATAAGGTAAGGGACAATAAGCTGTCCACAGTTTGAAGAATAAACTTCATTTGAAGCAATTAAAAACCTAAAGAACCGAGTTGAGTCTGCAGGAGAGAGATGAGATTGGACCACGTGGAATCCTGAATGTAAATTGAAATAATGGCTACGTTGCATATGTGGAGTTTTTTTGTTCCTATGCTCATTCCATGCATTTATTTTGCCTTTTAGGCAAGCACATTGATTCACCCGTCTACCTCTTCACCTTGTATGTTTGAGGCAATTTTGGGTCTGAACTATTAAATCTCTTGCCACTTTTATTACAATTAAGCTATTCCTGTCTATTACTGTACCCGCAGCCATTTAAATTAAGCCATTGGTTAATTGGTGCGATAACGTACCTGAGTGTAAGTAACACAAAATCATGTTGGTAATGATTTTGTTGGCTATCATCATTTATAACACACAGTCGCTGCAAATAGGGAAAGCACTGAATTTATGTAATTTAGTACTTTACAAATAGCAGCAGAAAATGCAACTGTTGGTGTTAGTGTTTATTTTAAATGTTTAATGCTTGTTTCACAGACTCCCGGTACCTTCCAGCTTCTGGTTTGCTGGATGGCACATGATGCCTCTTTTCCAGTTATATCTGGATAACTACTGTGGCAGGAGGACTGGTTTTTAACAGGACGTTCCTAGCAGTTGTTACATTGTCAAGTCGAAGAATTGGTTAATCGATTCGTTGAGTTACGCAATGAAAGTTCTTTCTTCACTTTACCCCTTGCCCTTTCTGGTCATTACAGGCTCAGAAAACAAATGATCTTGCTGGCTTTACTTACACCCAACTAGTCTATTGCATGGAAAAGTTTGGTGCAATATCTGGGCTTCCATTCTAACAGCTTGTTTTCTGCCAATACACATCCTTTTAATTACCCTCAAGGTTCCTGGTTGTCCAATATCTGCTCAGAACCTGTTTAGTCCAGCTCTACAATCCTCAGCTATTGCTGGAGTAGATCATACTTTATGTATTTCTTTATTTTACATTTCCTCTCCAAGTTCTACCGGCAAAGTAAATGCATATTTTCGACAAAACAACCACTCTGGGCCCTGACTGAGAATGATCTCTTTTGCTGTGTTGTACCGTAACACTACCATTACCAGTACTGAAATGTGACAAAGGATTTACAAGTAGTGTACGAGCAAACTCATTCATTTTCAATTAGTAGCAGCATATTTAGCTGAGACGCACTTCCTTATTTGGCTCCATTTTGTAACAGTTGCAGGTTATGTAAAGGCAGCCAAATGCTTGTTCTCGCAACAGCGCATCATCTCCTGCGGGCAGCGCAAGGAGCGCACGTCAACTCAAGCACCCCACCCACCCGCCCCTTCAACCACCGTCTGCCCCACCTGTGACAGAGACTGTAGGTCCCGCATTGGACTCATCAGTCACCTGCGAACTCATTTTTAATGCGGAAGCAAGTCATCCTCGGTTCCGAGGGACTGCCTAAGAAGAAGAAGAAGCATCATCTCCAATGTGCACGGAGCTGACCATATTAAACCTTGGAATTTTTTATTACATTTTCTCTCTATAAAAACGGGTAGCATGGAAATAACAAAGATGTGAGGCAAAATGGGTGAGATTGTGAGGGGGAAGAGGAAGTAAAAAGTTAGGCCCAGATTCATCTTTTCAGCTGCAAAGCGTTGTCAAGGATACAACTTTGGGCGAGGTTAATTGCTGCGACAAAGGTTAATTACGTGTCAATTGGATAATAGTAGGTAAAGCTGAAATGCACTTCAATGTGTGATGGTCAAAGAGTTTCCAACTGAAGATCTTATGAGGGGGTTTAAAACATGTGAATTACTACAATCTGATTTACGTATAGTTAAAAGCGACTGCTACTCTTTCCTGGAGGGATTTGCATTTATCCTTTTTGTATTAATTGGTGTCAGAGTTGATGGCTAAAATTGAAGGCTACCCACGTGCTTTAGCAGCATTACATTATTTTAATCTAAAATTCAGATGAATGCATTATACTTGACGAGCGAATCTCTCTCTACAGCTGTGAGCAGGTCATCTAATATCTCCCAAGAATATTTAAAAAACAACTCAGTTTCACAATACTATTCGATTGCAACATTTAAGTTTTATCTGAGAAACGGCTGATAGATAATGAAAGGAAATGAGAAAGATAATCTGATACACTGCGGCACACTTCACGTGCCCTGCTGGAGCGGAGACTGTGGACGCCTCCGTTGATCGATCCTTCCTCTTCCCCCTCACAATCTCACACGTCTTGCCTCACATCTTTGTTATTTCCATGCTACCCGTTTTTAGAGAGAGAAAATGTAAGAAAAAATTCCAAGGTTTAATATGGTCAGCTCCGTGCGCGTTGGAGATGATGCACCATTGCGAGAACAAGCATTTGGCTGCCTTTCCATAACCAGCAACTGTTACAAAATGGAGCCAAATAAGGAAGTGCATCTCAGCTAAATATGCTGCTACGGAGTGAAAATGAATGAGTCTGCTCGCACACTGCTCATACAGCCACAAACATATTTATGCAATAGAATATAATATAGTCTCAAATCCTGCACGTGTTTCATAGCAAAATCATCGCCGTGCTCTTTATAAACATGTTTACGGTTTTGCTACACCTCGTGCATGGAGGATATCTTCCCCCAGCGCTATGATGTGTGAATATTGCCACCGTCATAATTTTGCTCCTCATTCATCCAGCAATAGTGTTGTTACATGCAAGCATGCTTAAATGTCAGTGAAATATTCACTACCTGTAGGATAGTCGCTTCAAAAGTCAATTCTCCTCATATTTTCTCATTATTATTTATTGCCATTTGTTTATTTTTTCCATAAAGTGTTTGCAAAAAGACCTAATTTAGAATATTTATAATATCAAGTTAACGTGTTCCTGAAAATCCATATTTCTTTTTATAAGTGACATTTAATTGTCTTACCACATTTTAAAGTGTCATTCTTGCAAAGTGAATGGGGGAGAAATTTGGTATCGCCCCGTTTGGGGCGCAATTATCGGCTGGGCTTAAATTTTAGCGCCTGGGGCTAATTATCACCTCCGACTGCAAACTTGACTTCTGTCGCCCCTGGAGGTGATTGGAGCGCTAAATCAGGCGCTACACACCTGTCTTAACGCGCTAACGCCGAGGAGCAAGGTGCTACCTCAGAGCGCTGGCGAAGCTCATGTGATGTCAGTCAGCAATGGAACACAGACACACTGGCGCCAGCCAGTTCTTAAAGGGGAGGGTCGATCTTGCTCTCCATCCACACCCTGCTCATTGCAGCCTTGAATCTCGGCCTGGAGAGACCTGTACATCAAATCTGCTGGAAAGAACAATGGGGAGGCCCAGGGAAAGAGCTCAGCGTGCAGCCCCCACAGTCTCTTCTAAATCAATGCAAGGAAGGTCAAATCAAAATGAACCTGCAAAGTGCTGCTCAAAACTCCTTCACACAGCGTTGAATCTCTCCCGAAGTCTCTCTCTCTCTCAGAATGCGTGGTGCAAAAATGTCGCCGACAAAAAAGGCAGGAAGCGGTCACCTTTAAATAGCGCTCCCCCAGTCCCTTCCCGACTACAAAACGTTCCCCTCTATCTGTCGTTGCTAGTGGCAGGCGGTAAGGCAGGAGGCGTCACTCAATATCCAGTCCGGGGTGCTACCGGGGCATTGCACGCTCGACTGATGTCACAATCTGCAGGCGCAGGAGATTGTGGAGGTAGTGTTTAACGCCGCCGCAAACTGTCTGGTCAATTTTGTGAGCGGCGCAAACATCGCCGCGCCCGAGCGTTAGTTGCTTTGTACCTCATTAACGCCCTCTTAGGGCGCTAACGGGAGGCGCAAAGCAACTGAATTTTCTCCCATGGTCTCACTTAGATATCATATTCACACAACTAAACAATGTACAAAAAGCATTAAAAAAAAATAACCCTATGTAGTCATCACATAAATCAGTTGTGCCAGAGTCAGGCACACTTGAGAAAGTCTATGTTCTTTTACGCACAGCATGTCATCTTTTAAAAAAATGATATATACACAATAATGTTACAAATAAAACATTATAAGTATTCATGACTAATTTGATGGCACCAACTTATGCTGGGGCACAGTTCCACAGATGCTGACAGCCCTCTGGCACCTCACCTGGGTGTCCATGATCATGTGGAAGATGGGGAGCGGTGGTGGGATATTGAAGCTGAGCCTATCCCTGTCCTCACCTGACATTCACATGCGCATTCTTTCCCGCGGAAAGTCACTGGATAGCAATTAGCAACCCTGAGAGACTTCTTTCCCCTTTCCCTAGCCTGGGCCAGTGGCCAATTGCAGAATCTTATATTACTGTCCTGGCTGAGATAAGCTAAGTCAGCACAGACCTGACGGCTTATGGGACTCAACACAACAGCGTGCATTTACTCAATCAGCCACCAGGGGAGCAACGAGCTACACGTTCTTTGTTTATCAAAGTAGCAGCAAGTGGAATATGCTTTACTCTACTCCAAGTGACAGTTTTAGGGAGTATTTATGCAGAACGTTTACTCCAGAAGTTAAATAGATGAGGAGAGGTTCATGATTGTGCATGCTCTCGTGGAAGAGCAGGCTTGATGGACTTTTTGTTATTCCATGTTTTTCTTATGCTCTTGTCTTTTTTTATTTGTTCACAGAATGTGGGCGTCGCTGGCAAGGCCAGCATTTATTGCCCAACCCTAATTGCCCTCGAGAAGGTGGAGGTGAGCCGCCTTCTTGAATACAGTGGCTTGCTAAGCCATTCAGAGAGCAGTCAACCACATTGCTGTGGGTCTGGAGTCACATATAAGCCAGACCGGGTAAGGATGACAGATTTCCTTCCCTAAACCAGATGGGTTTTTCCGACAAAACTATAGCTTCATGGTCACCGTTACTGATACTAGTTTTTTATGCCAGATTTGTTTAATTAACTGAAATTAAATTTCCCCAGCTGCCGTGGTGGGATTTGAACCCATGGCTTTGGGTTATTAGCCCAATAACATAACCACTATGCTACCTAAAATGTACCTGGGTCAGTGCTCTCATGGGTTGGTACAGGGCTGGCTAGCAATGTACATTCTCAATAATATTGCTGCACCTATTATCTAATTTACTGGTGTCAGACAAAAAGATGAATAATTAGCTACGTATTTTGCTCACACATTAACCTATTGGCCTGTTACGACCAGAGGCCTCAAATAATAAATGAGAAAAATAAAGAAATTTAAGGAACTCGTACCATTCAAGATAGATCAGGACAAATTCATCTTCAACCAGGTGACTCACTCATTCATGTTCATTACCTGCATTCAAATGGTCTGATCTGGCTTTACTTCTACACAGTTCGATATGGGTTTGAATAAATAAAGCTTTTCTATTCCAGACATTGTTAGCGTGTTCACAGTCCCTGAAAGTCATAGTGAAACACAGCAATATGCCAATCATGTTTATGCTATGTATAAATATGAAATCTATTAATACGATGAAAAGTCTGGCATCCTTTAAGTCAGTGTAACTAACTTTCTGTTGAGGGTCACAATTCCAACTTGTTTGAGGGCTCCTCCCAGGGATTGCTGCAACACAATGCACTGTCGAATGATGAGACATGACTCTGTTTCTGTGAATCCCCATACAGTAAGCTCCCGAGTTCAATCATGCTCCTGTAGGCAGTTGCCAAGTAGAGGTCAGGCACTTCCCCATAGGAATAGAAAAACGTGCGACCAATTATTCTGTTCATAATATCATAGAATCATACAGCACAGAAGGAGGCCATTTGGCCCATCGTGCCTGTGCCGGCTCTTTGAAAGAGCTATCCAATTAGTCCCACTCCCCCTGCTCTTTCCCCAGAGCCCTGTAAATTTTTCCTTTTAAAGTAATTTATCCATCTTTTGTATCCATGCTGCCACTGCCCCTTTTGGATGAGACGTTAAACCGAGACTCCGTCTGCTCTCTCGGGTAGACGTAAAAGATCCCATGGCACTATTTTGAAGAAGAGCAGGGGAGTTATCCCTGGTGTCCTGGCCCATATTTATCCCTCAATCAACATAACAGATTATCTGGTCATTATCACATTGCTGTTTGTGGGAGCTTGCTGTGCGCAATTGACGGCCGTGTTTCCTAAATTACAACAATGACTACGCTTCAAAAGTACTTTGGGACGTCCTAAGGTTATGAAAGGCACTATATAAATGCAAGCCTTTCTTTCTTTAATTCCATGAGCTTCTATTATCGAGCTTCACAGAATCACAGAAACCCCACAATGCAGATAGAGGCCATTTCAGCCCAGTGAGCCTGCACCAACACATATCCCACCCGATCCCCGTAACCCCACGTATTTAATCCCCCTAACACTAAGGGTCAATTTATCATAGCCAATCAACCTAACCCGCACATCTTTGGACTGTGGGAGGAAACCGGAGCACCCGGAGGAAACCCACGCAAACACGGGGAGAATGTGCAAACTCCACACAGACAGTCACGCGAGGCCGGATTCGAACCCGGATCCCTGGCGCTGTAAGGCAACAGTGCTAACCACTATGCCACCGTGTATTTCAATTGGGCTCTTTCACTTCACTATGTGGACTATCCTTACCTCTCAAAAGCATTCCATTGCCCGCTGTTCCTGGAGTACAAGAGAGGGAATACCACAGAGTACCAGCCTGATCAAGATATCACATCCGGGTAGGCCATGAATGGAAGGTTTACAGAGACCCATAGGTGAAGGGGAGGTAGGCTCCTAGTGACTGCCAGGTTATATTATGAATACCAGGACTAAATATCAGAAGTAATGCTGTCAGTGAATTTAAGGCAATAGTCCAATTCAGAAGGTCAGATGATGAAAATAATCTGTTCAAGCTTTCTTTTTGTGTTTTATGATGCCGTCTGAACCCCCTTGATCATATTGTTAATTGAAAGTCAGCCAGTATTTTTCCTTCATTGCAATATCAAAAATCTTTAAATCGCCTGTGGAATTGTGTGACTGTCGGGTACACAAAGAACATAGCTCAAGGCCCGTATTGAAATCCAGAATAGGTTTAGGACAAATGTGGCAGTGTAAAGTAATTATCTTTGCTGCAGAGTTCTCAGCCAAAGTGCCAGGGAAGTACTTAACTACAGAGGGAAAACAACTAAGCAGCAAAATCTGCCGAACTTATATGTGCTATTATCTTTTCTCTGTGCATTAGAAAACAAGACAAAGAATAGATAAATGGACCATTTTAGACTGTGGCTTATGATTCCTTTGTGTCAGCTAACATAAGCTACAATCTGAGTAAAAAGTCAGCAGAAACAGTAGCACAGTGGTTATGTTACTAGACTAGTAATTGAGAGACCTGGACTAATGATTTAGAAAATGTGACTTCAAATCCCACCATGGCAGCTGAGGAATTTAAATTCAGTAAATTAAATAAATCTAGAATTTTTTTAAAAAAAGCTAAATCAGTACAATTACTTTAAAGAAAGAAATCTGCTGTACTTACCTGGTCTGGCCTATATGTGACTCCAGGCCCACAGCAATGAGGTTGACTCTTAACTGCCCTCTGAAATAGCCTAGCAAGCCACTCAGTTGTAAAAGAAACAATAAGAATAAAACAAGACGGATCACCTGGCATCGACCTCAGCACCGGCTATGGACACGACAACAGCACACCCAGCCCAGTCGACCCTGCAAAGTCCTCCTCACCAACATCTTGGACTTGTGCCAAAATTGGGAGAGCTGTCCCACGGATAGACAAGCAACAATAGTCATACTCACAGAATCATGCCTTTCAGCCAATGTCCCAAATTTCACCAACACCAGGAGTGGTGGCACAGTGGTAGATGGCCCAATTATATTCAACTGCTTCATCAATGATCTTCCCTCCAACATAAGGTCAAAAATGGGGATGTTCAGTGCCATTTACAACTCCTCTTATAATGAAGCAGTCCATGACCGCATGCATAAAGACCTGGATGATGTACAGCCATGCGCTGATAAGTGGCAGGTAACATTCACGCCACAGAAGTGCCAGGCAATGACTATCTCCAACAAGCGAGAGTCTAACCACCTCTTGACGTTCAACGGCATTACCATCGCCAAATCCCCCACCATCAACATCCTGGGGGTCACCATTGAACAGAAACTTAACTAGATCAGCCACATAAATACTGTGGCAACAAGAGCAGGTCAGAGGCTAGGTATTCTGTGGCAAGTGTCTCACCTTCTGACTCCCCAAAGCCTTTCTGCCATCTACAAGGCACAAGGAGTGTGATGGAATACTCTCCACTTGCCTGTATGAGTGCAGCTCCAACAACACTCAAGAAGCTCAACACCATCCAGGACAAAGCAGCCCGCTTGATTGGCACCCCATCCACCACCTTAAACATTCATTCCCTCCACTATCCTGGCTGCAGTGTGTACCATCTACAAGATGCACTGCAGCTATTCATCAAGGCTTCTTTGGCAGCACCTCCCAAACCCACGACCTCTACCACCTAGGAGGACAAAGGGCAGCAGGCGCATAGGAACACCACCACCTCCAAGTTCCCCTCCAAATCACACACCGTCCTGACTTGGAAATATATTGCCGGTCCTTCATCGTTGCTGGGTCAAAATCCTGGAACTCCCTACCTAACAACACTGTGGCAGTACCTTCGCCACATGGACTGCAGTGGTTCAAGAAGGTGGCTCGCCACGAACATCTCATGGGCAATAATGGCTGGCCTTGCCAGCGATGCCCACATACCATGAATGAATTTTTTAAAAAGACTCATTATTGTACTGATGTCATGTACTCTCTATTTGCATTCTTCTGTATCTTAAAGATCGCTTTTATCTTGTGATCTAATTATTTTCCTCAATAAATCTCTAAGTTAAATAAATAATCATGAAATCAATGCGATGACTAATTGTTTGCACATGAAATAACGCAGAGTCACCATGTGGACTTTAGGGGGCGATGTTAACCCAAGACCTACAGTAAGATGCATCTCAATGGAACAAAATGATTCAATGTCGCAAATTTCATGCTGAAAACTCAGTCTCTATTTACCCTTTAAAGACGTTTTTTGTCCATTAGTTGATTTTTCCTTGCGTTTAAATTTGACAAATACGTTATATTCATGTGTTTACATTTACAACGGAAACATCGAGAAGTCTGTAGTTATTGAAATCTGCTCTCTTTCTAATCCCAATGGGAGAAGTCACACAACACCAGGTTATAGTCCAACAGCTTTATTTGAAATCACAAGTGTTAAGTCTGTGTGTTCTAGTTGTAATTACTAACACAGACTACAAGATTAAAGTTCAACAGGTCTTTACTGGTTGGAGGTCAGGACTACTACTAAATACAATATTACTACACAGTGCTTATATACCGGTGGTCACCACCGGTATTACGTATACAGCAGCCAGAGAAAGTAGTACATCTCTTAAGGTGGAACAGGCTTAAGTTCTCTTAAGGTGGAACAGGTTACATACACCACCCACCAGGTACATGGTACATACTCATGTGACTCGGCCAACGTTGTCTACCTCATACGTTGCAGGAAAGGATGCCCCGGAGCATGGTACATCGGCGAGACCATGCAGACACTGCGACAACGGATGAACGGACACCGCGCAACAATCACCAGGCAGGAGTGTTCCCTCCCAGTCGGGGAACACTTCAGCAGTCAAGGACATTCAGCCTCCGATCTTCGGGTAAGCATTCTCCAAGGTGGCCTTCGAGACACACGACATCGCAAAATCGTCGAGCAGAAACTGATAGCCAAGTTCCGCACCCATGAGGACGGCCTTAACCGAGATCTTGGGTTCATGTCACGCTACATGTAACCCCACCTGATGCAGGGTCATCCAGACTCGAGTCGACATTGGCTTGTTCTCTCTAAACAGATGCGGCTGGACCTGCTGTGATTTCCAGCCAAAAAAAAATAAAATAAAAATGTTTTTTGTCTGTTTTTTTGTTTTTCATACAGACCCCAGCATCTGCAATATTTTACCCCTTGTGACCCCACCTCATTGTTCTTTGATGTAATGTTTCCCTGACTGACCTGTTTGGACACCATTCACACCTTTGGCTGCTGTGATTATCTCTCTGCCGAGGTGCGATAAATGGCAGTTGGAAAGGTTACCTGTAAACATCTGACATGATTCTCTGACTATATAAGCTGTGTCTTTATGCACTTCACCTGAAGAAGGAGCAGCGCTCCGAAAGCTTGTGATTTCAAATAAAGCTGTTGGACTATAACCTGGTGTTGTGTGATTTCTTACATTTGTCCTCCCTTTTTAGCTTAACAGTCATATCCCCATTTAACATAACATACTTCAGGTATAAACAGTTCAAAGGTTCAGTCCCTCAGGAGGCCTTCTGATTCGGTTTGGATAACGCCTTTCAGTGGTCTCTGATTCCTGTTGCTGAGGTGACTCCTCTAGTTGGTCTCCCATGCATTGAGTGTTATCATCATCAGGTACATTCCCTGCCAAGGTAGATGCTTCAGGTTCATTAACGTCTTCCACAGTTGTCTCTGTCGCAACCGTGGGTTCGACCCTTGCTCTCGATTCTACCAGTTGATCCGCATGACACCTTATCACATTGTTACCAATATCTACTGTGTACATCAGAGGTCCTTGTCTGGCCCGAATTGTTCCGGACTGCCATTTTTCGTTTCCATAGCCCCTTGCCAACACTGGTTGTCCTACGTCGAAACTTCGAGTGGTCTTGTTATTAATATGCCGGAACTGTTTGTTTTCCACTTCCCTCCGCACATTTGGTTTTAACAAGTCCAACCTGGACCGCAACCTCCTGTTATAAAACATCATGGCAGGACTTTGGTTAGTCACTGCATGAGCGGCGTTTCGATATGCCATTAGGAAATTGTCCACCTTGTGCTGTAGCGGAATCTGATCATCGTTCATGGCCTTCATTGCCTTTTTGAATGTTTGGACAAATCTCTCGGCCAACCCGTTTGTCGCCGGATGATATGGGGCAGAGGTATAATGTTTCACCCCATTCTTCTTTAAGAATTTTTGGAATTCTTCCGACACGAACTGTGGTCCGTTGTCCGAACAGATCTGTTCTGGCAATCCATTCCTTGCGAATATTGTTCTTAACACCGCAATTGTCTTTTCTGAAGTAGTGGTATTCATCTTGATCACTTCTGGCCATTTGGAATGTGCGTCCACCGCAATTAGGAACATGGAGTCCATGAATGGACCAGCAAAGTCAATATGTACGCGTTGCCATGGGGCTGAAGGCCATTCCCATGGGTGTAGCGGTGCGATCGGAGGTGCATTTTGCACTTTTTGGCACCCAGCGCAGCTTTTTGTCAACTCCTCTATCTGTTGGTCAATGCCCGGCCACCACACATAAGCCCTAGCAAGACTTTTCATCTTAACTCCCCCCAGATGACCTTCATGCAGTTCCTTTAGAACTCTTTCCCGTAACTTGGGAGGAATAATCACTCTTGTCCCGTACATCAAAGTACCATGGCAGACGGACAGCTGGTCTCGCCTTGCCGAGAATGCCGGTAACAGAGGATCACCACGTGTTGGCCATCCTTTCACTGTCACCTCGTAGACTCTGGACAGTGTCGGGTCGTTCCTGGTTTCTCTTTCAATACTTGCATTGGTGACTGGTAAACACTCGATGATGGTCGAATGAAATAACTCAACAGGGTCAACTTTCGTCGTTTCTTCTTCTTCAGGTAGTGGCAGGCGTGACAGCCCATCAGCATTGCCATGCTGCTTCATACCTTTGAATTCTATTTGATATTGATGTGCCCCTAGGAAAAGGGACCATCTCTGGAGACGCTGTGCTGTCATCACTGAAACACCCTTCTTAGGGTTAAAAATGGATACCAACGGCTGATGGTCTGTCAGAAGTGTGAATTTTTGGCCCTGCAGGTAATGATTAAACTTCTTCACTCCCCATACAAGGCTGAGAGCCTCCCTATCGATCTGCGCATAGTTGCGCTCAGCGGAGGTCAATGATCTGGATGCAAACGCGACTGGCCTTTCCGTGCCATTTGGCAACTTGTGTGAGAGTACTGCCCCAATACCATATGGAGAAGCATCACAAGCCAACCGAATAGGCAGTGTCGGGTTGAAGTGAGCCAACACTTCCTCTGAGGTGATCAATTCTTTGCTTTTGCGAAATGCCTTCTTACAGTTTTCGCTCCATTCCCATGGTACCCCCTTCTGTAAAAGAGCGTTTAGCGGGTGCAGTACCGTGGATAGATTTGGTAGAAATTTATGGTAATAGTTAATCAATCCTAGAAACAACCTCAACTGAGAGACATTATCCGGAGCAGGAGCCTTTACAACTGCCTCTATCTTGTCAGGAGACTTATGAAGCCCCTCCCGGTCAATGACATGACCACAGTATGAGATCCGCTTCTGGAAGAACTCACATTTCTGCCGATTAACTCTAAGTCCATACTCTTTCAGTCTGTTGAGCACCAGTTCCAAGTTTGCGAGGTGTTCTTCATCACCATCACCTGTAATCAGAATATCATCCAGGTAACATTGTGTGCCTGGAATTCCCTGTAATACCTGTTCCATGGCCCTCTGCCAAATTGCTGGAGCCGATGCCACTCCAAAAACCAGCCTATTGTACCAGTACAAACCTCGATGCGTGTTGATCGTGAGGTATTGGCGTGACTCTTCTTCAACCTCCATCTGCAAGTACGCCTGCGCCAGGTCTATCTTGGTGAAGTGTTTCCCGCCAGACAACGAAGCAAAAATATCCTCAATCCGCGGAAGCGGATACTGCACCGTGTGAAGCACCGGATTAACGGTGATTTTGAAATCTCCACAGATGCGAACCTTCCCTGGTTCTCCTGGCTTGTTGCTCAAAGGACGTTTCATAACGGGAACAATGGGCGTAGCCCACTCACTCCAATCTACCTTAGACAGTACACCTGAACGTTCTAGCGCTTCCAGTTCCGCTTCTACAGTAGGTTGTATTGCATAGGGTACCGGTCTGGCTTTAAAAATTTTTGGGTGTGCATGTTCATCAATCTTGGTGTTTGCCGTAATTCCTCTCAGTGTTCCCAGTCCCTGCTGGAACACCTCTTTAGCATCATCCAATATTTTGGACAATCGTTTGGGTTTGACATCTGTTTCCCCGGAATCTACCGTTAGTGCCTTCAAGGAGTGCCAGTCCAGATTCATTTTCCTAATCCACTC
The DNA here is from genome assembly GCF_052327205.1 of Somniosus microcephalus. Lineage (NCBI taxonomy): Eukaryota > Metazoa > Chordata > Chondrichthyes > Squaliformes > Somniosidae > Somniosus > Somniosus microcephalus. Next base: position 32,513,127 of record NC_141009.1, read on the forward strand.
CCATCCCAGTAGTGGTGGACCTCCTTCAGGTAGCACATATAAGTCCATTACTTGGCTTTCTTCGCCCTTGTGGACCACTTTTACCTCTATCTTTCCGATGGGGTACACTCTTTGCCCCGTGTATGTTTTCAATATAATCTCCGTATCCCATAGGGGAATATGTTGGAATAACCTTTTGTAATCTTTCTTATTCATGACCGTCAATGCCGATCCAGTGTCCAATTCCATCTTTACTTGGACTCCTGCTATCTGAAGGGTGACCCAAATTGTCTGGAGATCTGCATCCTTACCAACGTTGTGTACTCTTAAGCTACCCAGTTCATTACTGCTAGCGTCTGAATCTGACTTCTGTTCGGTCGAACTGTTCTTTGTCACCTTGTGTACCTTTATGTATTTTCCTTGCGGTGACTTTTTGTTGCTGGTCTTCTTTCCTGACCGGCATACTTTAGCTATGTGGCCAAGCCTGCCACACGTTCTGCATTCTTGGTTTTTAAACCAACACTGGTTCTGATCGTGCGTTGTCTTTCCACAACGATAACATTTTACAGTACTCAAACCCAATTTATTTGTACTGAGTTCCGGTGACCGTAGCTGCATTACTGCCGTGCCTCTCGCTGCGGCTTCATGTGCTGCTGCCATAGTGACCGCTTTCTCAAGCGTCAGCTCATTCTCCTCGAGCAGTCGCTTTTGTGTATCTTCTTTTAATAAACCACATACAAATTTATCTCGTCGCGCCTCTGTCAGTCTCGTTCCAAACTGACAGTACTTTGCTAGCTTACGTAATTCCATTAAATATTCAGCATTACTTTCATCCTTCAGCTGCCTTCTGCTGTAAAATTTAAATCGTTCCGCTAGCATCAGCGGCATAGGGTTTAGATGATTTTTCAGGACAGTAACAATCTCCTCGAACGTCTTATCTGCCGGTTCATCTGGTGATAAAAGGTGTTTCAATTGCCCGTATGTCTTCGCACCCATTAAGTTTAATAATGTTAGTGCTTTCTCTTCATCTGGGATTTTATTTGCTTTACAATAATTTTATATGCGTTCTACATACATGGCCCAATCTTCGATGTCGCTATCAAAGGTATTAATGTTCCCATGTTTAGGCATAGTTGCAATTTAATTTATTTTAATTTTTATCCAAGATGGCGGCTTCCCGCTCTTGTCTTCGTCCTCTGCCTACAAAATGGCGGTTTTCCCGCGCTTGGCGGTCTTCACCCGTCCCCCGACGCTGTCTCCGCTTCACCGTGGCTCTCGCGCCTTCAGTTGCCCCAGACGCTGCGCCTTTTTAGCCCGAATGCGGCCCGGCCCTTATCACCAGCCGCGATCGATGTCCCCGCGCTGCGCCTTTCGGCCCGAATGCGGCCCGGCCCTTATCTCCGGTCGCGATCGATCTCACCGCCCTTATTCCTCCGTCTTCCCTCCCCGTCTGTACAGCCAACGCGGCCGACTTTCTGGTCGCGTCGCTGCCCGGCTTACCCACCACCGAGGTAGAAAAAAGATAGCTGACAGCCGCTGATGGAGGCTTCGAGTTCAGGATGTCTTCTGCACTCTGGTTTCTCGATGTCTGCCGCGCGACGTGTCTTCCAGCAGGTTGATGAGGGGGGCAGCCTCTCTTCGACGTCCGTTCTGTGGACGAAGCCGCCGTGGATATAAACTGCCGCAGGGTAAGAATCGGACTCGTCGCCACTGTTAAGTCTGTGTGTTCTAGTTGTAATTACTAACACAGACTACAAGATTAAAGTTCAACAGGTCTTTACTGGTTGGAGGTCCTCTTTTTATTTGAACCAAAATTTAAAATTTAAACCAGATCAACTGTAAATAAACAAAAGTTCAACTAAACCTTAATAAATCAAATTAAAATTTGGTGTTCCAAATTGACGATGCACTCCAGCCCCCGCGGCGCCCAACGGTCGCGGAAATACTCAAGCGTACCAGCGGACACCGCGTGCTCCATCTCCAGGGCCACCCGGCCGCGAACATGGCCGCGGAAGAGAGGCAGGCAATCCGGCTGGATGACCCCCTCGATCGCCCGCTGCCTGGACCAATTGATTGCTCTTTTAGCCAGGCCCAGGAGCAGGCCCACAAGGAGGTCCTCCAGCCTACCCGCTCCCCTCCGCACCGGGTGACCGTAGATCAAGAGTGTGGGACTGAAGTGCAACCAAAAATCGAGGAGCAGCCCCTTTAAGTAGTGAAAGAGGGGCTGCAACCTCTCACACTCCATATAAACGTGGAAAACGGACTCCTCCAGGCCGCAAAAAACACAGGCGGCCTGGGAGTCCGTGAACCTACTTAAAACCTTATTGCACGGGACCGCTCCGTGCAACACCCTCCAGGCCAAGTCCCCGATGGAACAAGGGAGGACTCCTGCGTAGAGAGCCCTCCATTGGGGACCTCCGCCACCGCCAGTCGGCAAGACGCCACGCCAAGGCGTGTCTGGACGGCAGACGAAGATGGCAAAGTGGAGAGTGTGCAGGAGCAGCCCGTACAGGAAACCCCTCCGCGTGGAATGAAAAGGCACAGAGGGTATTTCCTCAAGACGGCTCAAGTTGTGAGGCGCCGGCTCCCGAGGGGAGTTTCGGGGCCGGGCGCCAATAAGGAATTCCGTCCGGACGGGGGTAAGCTCGGACGGGATCGCCCCACGTGCTTGAGCCGCCTCGATACACCTAGTGGAATCAGGGCCCAGTGCCACTTTCACCGACTCGATGGCTTCGGCCGCGAGCCGGACGTTGGCCCAGGACAGGCGCCACGCCAGCTCCTCCGGCGCCATCCAGCCCGCTCCTCCGACATCGAGCAGGTCCCCGACTCTGGTCACACCGCCAGCCACAGCCCCACCCTCCGCCAGCCGCCCGAACCTACATTCACGGAGGTGCGGATTCCTGAGCAGCGGCTCCCGAAGGAGAGCCGCCGCTCCTGACGGGGGAGAGCTCCGCCTGGAAGCGACATAGTTCCAAACCCATAGTAGTTCCTGGTAGAAGACAGGCAGCTCCTGCAGGCCGGCACGCCTGCAGCCCACTTTCACAAACAGGAGCTGCGTGTCGTAATTGAGGCCGTGCAGCTGGCGGAAGAAAAACGTCGCCAGCGCACACCATCTCGGAGGATTCTCTACGTACAGGTATCTCTGCAGCGTCTGAAGACGGAAAGTCACCGCCTGGGTGCGAAGGCACACCAGCGCCTGACCGCCCTCCCGAAGCGGGAGACACAGAACCGCAGCAGAGACCCAGTGCTTCCTTTTGTCCCAGAAGAAGTCGATGAGCTTCTTCTGTGTCTTGGCGACAAACGCAGGGGGAGGGATCAAAGTGACCAACCGGTACCACAACATGGCAGCCACCAGCTGGTTTATGACCAGCGCTCGACCCCTGTAGGACAACACTCGGAGCAGTCCTGTCCAGCGTCCTAGGCGAGCGGTGACTTTGGCCTCCAGCTCCTGCCAGTTTGCCGGCCAGGCGTCCTCGGCAGGGCTAAGGTAGACTCCCAAATAGAGGAGGTGCGTGGTGCTCCAGGCGAAAGGCCAGAACTCCTCCGGCAGGGAGTCCACCCGCCACTGACCCACCAGGAGTCCGGAACATTTCTCCCAGTTGATCTTGGCGGAGGATGCGTCCGAGTAAATCTGCTGGCATTCCCGCATCCTCCGCAAGTCAGCGGGATCCGTGACCGTGAGGAGCACGTCATCGGCGTAAGCCGAGAGGACCACCTCCATGCCTGGCCCTTGCAGAGCCAGTCCCGTCAACCTCTTCCGCAAGAGGCGCAGGAATGGCTCCACGCAAATGGCGTATAACTGACCGGACATGGGGCATCCCTGACGCACCCCCCTCCCGAAGCGAAGGGGCGCCGTCAAGGACCCGTTAACTTTAATCAGACACTCTGCGGCGGCGTACAGAAGTCGGATCCGGGCGACGAAATGCGTCCCGAACCCGAATGCGCGCAGAGTCCCGAAAAGATACTCGTGATCCACCCTGTCGAACGCCTTCTCCTGATCCAGGGAGAGGAAGGCGACCGACAGACCAGCCCTCTGGGAGTGGTGGACCAGGTCCCGGACCAGATGGATGTTGTCGTGGATGGTCCGGCCCGGGACCGTGTAGGACTGGTCGGGGTGGATCATGTGGGCCAGCACGGTGCCAAGGCGAGCAGATATAGCCCTGGCAAAGATTTTATAGTCCGTGCTAAGGAGGGAGACCGGGCGCCAGTTCTTGAGGAGGCGGAGATCGCCCCTCTTAGGCAGCAGGACAATGACTGCCCTGCGCCAAGAGAGGGGCATCTCCCCGGTCGCCAAACTTTCCCCCAGGACCCGCGCGTAGTCACCCCCCAAGACGTCCCAGAACGCCCTGTGGAACTCCACGGTCAGCCCGTCCAGCCCCGGGGACTTTCCCCTAGAGAGCTGGCGGAGGGCGCCGGTCAGCTCCGCCAGGCTTAGCGGAGCGTCCAATTTTTCGGCGCCCTCCGGACTGACCTTCGGCAAGTCCTCCCACAAAACTCTGCGCGCATCCTCACTGGACGGATCCGGAGAGAACAGAGCCCCGTAGTAGGCGCGGGTCTCCGCACTGATTCCCTCCGGATCCGAGACCAGAGATCCGTCGTCGGCCAGCAGCCCCAAGAGCTGCTTACGGACCCCTCGTCTTTTTTCCAGCGAGTAGAAGAAGGGGGAGCCGCGGTCCAGGTCCCGCAGGAGCTGGATCCGCGACCTCACGTACACGCCTCGGGACCCGACGAGCTGCAGGTCCTTCAGCGCGCCCTTCTTCTCTTCGTACACCTTCCGCAGGGCCGAGTCCCCGACGACTTGACCGAGACGGGACTCCAGGTCGAGCACCTCCTTCTCCAACCGCCCGACCCGGGCCTCCCGCCTCTTGGTCGACCCCTTCGCATACTCCTGACAGAAGAGACGCACGTGAGCCTTGCCCACGTCCCACCACAGCCTCAAGGAGGGGAAGCCCCCCTGCTTCCTTCTCCAGTCGGCCCAGAACCGACGAAACGAATCCCGGAACCGCGCGTCCTCCAGCAGCAGGTTGTTAAAGTGCCAGTACGCGGACCCTCCCCGAGCGCGCAGCGGGACGAGCTCCGCCCACACCAGGTGGTGGTCCGTGCACGGCACCGGCCGCATGGAAGCCGCCGGAACGCAGGATACGTACGCCCGGGAAATGTAGAGGCGGTCGATTCTGGACCCTCCTCCTCCAGACCTCACGTAAGTGAAGGCGCTGGAGTCGGGATGAAGATTTCGCCAGACGTCCACCAAGTCGAAGGACCCGACCAGGTCCCTCAACTTCTCCATCGCCGGCGGGCATCGCGGGGGACCCGTACGGTCCCTCGCCTCGAGGGTACAGTTAAAATCCCCCCCGAGGATGACGCACTCGCCCACGTCGATGGAGCCCAGAAGAGCGGACACTTCTTCAAAGAAGCGCACTTGCTGCGCACCGGCCTGAGGGGCATACACGTTCACTAGATGGAGCGGCATGCCCCCCAGGCGAACAGTGACCTGGAGCAAGCGGCCCGGCACGTGCTCCTTGACCCCCAAGATCTCCGGCTGAAAATGCGGGGCCAGCAAGATAGCCACCCCGCTGGAATTATTGGAGAGGTGACTCATGCTGACCCCTCCTTGCCACTCCAGGAGCCACGTGGCTTCGTCTCCCGGAACGGTGTGGGTTTCTTGCAGGAAGCACACCGCATACTTCCCGTCCCGAAGGACCGAGAAGTTATTGAATCTGCGGCGCGCCTCCCCGCTGCCGTTGATGTTGAGGCTGGCTATGGTTATCTTCATGTCAGAAGCATAGTGCAACCTCTACCTACAACTAACGGGGGGAGGAAGCGCGGCCGCTAGTCAGCCGCCACCTCCTCAACAGCCCAGTGAGAAGTGTTCTGAGCCGACGCAGCTCAAGTGGGTTCACACCCTCGTCCGCGTCCATGGTCTTAACGGCGGCGCGGACGGAATCAATGAGCAGCGCCAGCTCCGACCACCTGTCGAGGGCCAGCCGGACCTTCCCGCGCCGACCCAGGCACGTGGCCATAAAATCCCGGAGTTCCCTTGCGGGAATGAGGGGAGACTTGGCAAGGGGCACGAGGTCGTCCACCGCCTCGTCGGCGCCGGAGTCCGACTCGTCCTCCGTGCCCATCACCGAGTCCCCATCCTCCTCCAGGGGGTCGTCACCAGCGGCCGACCCGCCCACCGCGCAGTGCGCAGCGGACGGCTCGGCCGCAACAGCCGGCCCCGCCTCCGCCCGGATCCCACCCCCAGGATCGGTGGCGGAGGAATTCTCCCTGGGCTCCTCCGGGGGCGCCGGGCCAGAAGACGGCGGCGGCGGTTCAGAGCCCCCCTCAGCGCCAGACGCCAGATCGAACGGAGAAATCGGGGAGAACACAAATCCGAACTCCCCCAGGACGTCCGGCGCCCGAGACACAGCCAGAGGGCCTTCCTCTTCCGCGCCACCGGCCTCTGACCCGGCAGATGGGACGTCTTTGGCTAAATCCTCAACCAGGTCGAGCAGCCCCTGGGAAATGACCGGGCCGCTTTGGGCGAGCTCACTTTCTTCGAACTCGCCCGACCCAGACCCCAGGCCGCCCGACCCGTCGAGGGGTAACGGCATCGATAAATAGTCTATTTCAGCCGCGGGTTGATCCGCGCCCCCCCCACGGGCAGGGTCTCATCCTCATCCCCGGGAGGCACGTGCTGCACAGACACATCTGCCTCAGCCTCCCGAGGGACAGGCGACCCCTGCCGATCGCCGGTGATGGTGGCAGCGGTGGGGGGGGGCACAGCACCCGCGGCGGGCGACAACTCCCCCTGTTCGGAGGGACCCTCCTCCTCCTCCCGGTCCTCCTCCTCATCCAGGGTGTCGCGCCTTCTTTTTAGCGCGGAGGGAGCGAGGGAGACCTCCATGTCTGCAAAGGCCTCCTCCTCAACTCCCTCCGGCGGAGCAGGTTTGTCGGGTTCCTCGGGCCCGAGCCCAGCCGCAGGTAATGGCAATACCGCTGCGGCGGTTGCGGCCACAGGCTCGGGCACGAGGCCCCTCCCGCTCGCATCTGCCCCGGTCAACTCCGCGAGGAGCGCGGGTGTAAGGGGCTCAAGGGGCAAGGGCTCGCCATCCACGGGGGGACCCGCCCTAAGGTGTTTTTTCTTTCCCCGCGCCTTTTTTCCGGCCGGACACGCTCCCTCCCCCCCGCCGGAGGCCTTGGTGGCATCGGCCCCCGACGTCAACCGCGCATCAGACGTACTTGACGCGCGGGCAGACCCGGGGGGAGGAGCAGCGGCGGCGCCAGCCTCGGCCGCACGAGATGATCCGGCGGCCTTGGAGGCAGGGCAGTTCCTCCTGATATGCCCCACCTCCTTGCAGGCGTGGCACCGCACACCGTCCGACGTCCAAAAGACGCGATAGGCGGTCCCCTCGTGGAGGACGACGAACGCTCCGTCAGTGTCCTCCTCCCGCGCCAGCTGGATAAACAGCTGGCGCCGGAAGGAGAAGACGTGGCGAAGGCTGGCCTCCCGGAAGCCGAGCGGGATAGGCGTGATCCCCGACCTCACCTCCCCAAGCTGACGCAAATGGGGAAGGAGGAGCTCACCGGGAACATAGGGCGGGACGTTAGAGATGACAATCCTCTGCGCAGTGGCCTCGAGAGGATCCACCGGCAGGAAGGTCCCACCCACGGTGAGCCCCTTGGTGACGGCCAGGGACACCGCCCGCTCCGACCCCAGGAAGAACACAGCCTTCCCGTACATTTTCGAGGCCGCGACGATGGCTGAGGGGCCGACAACCCCAGCCATGGCTTTGACGCAGGCCTCGATGGTCATAGTGGGGTGAGTGTAGCTCTTCACCCCAAGCTTTTTCGTTATCAGTTTAAATGGTGACGGGGCAGCAGAAGCAGCAGGAGCAGCTGTGGCTGTGGCTGCCGCCCCCGCATAAGTCTTGGCTTGCCCCGCCACCGGCGATGATGTAGTCGCCATTCTGGGGTGCTTTAAGGGCTACACTCACCCCAAGTCACAGGCCTGAAGGTGTTAATGGCCTCAGGTAATATATATATTTTTTTGTCCTCTATTGAGCAGAGGGAGCTGATTAAAATGAGGACACACCTCTCCCCTTACTGAATGAAATTGGGGGAGGGGCCCTCTCCCCTCTGCTCAATAGGCAATTAATAAAAGGTGATGGGACTGAGGTGCCTTAGAAAGACAGGCAGAGAGAGATAGAGAGAGAGAGAGAGAGAGGGGGGGGTAGGAAGGAGGGAGACCACAAGGGCAGTGTTGCCACTCAGGATGGTGGGTGGGTGTTGGCAGGGGGGCACTCTCTGATGTAGTTTAAAAGTCTTTGGTGATGGTCTTCTGGCAGGGGGAGAAGATGTCTTCACCTGGAAAAGCTGGAGAAGCCCAGGCTCAGTCCTGCAACAGGTCTTAATGATGTAATTAATGAAATTAGAGACTTCACCTGGTCAGCTCCTGCTCTCCCAGGACAGGCAATAGTAGGGGTGCTAATTAGTGGTGTGTGTGGCCTAGCTTTTAACAAGAGACACACACACACACACACTACACCCCTTGATGGTCCGGCCTTGCTTCTTCTTTTCTCCCCCCACCTAAAATACAAAGTCTTGGGAGAGTGCCCCAAATAACACCCACCTGTAGATGTTTCAACGAGATGAATCTTCCCTCCTTCCAAACAGTTGGTGGGTTTTTTTCCGATGTTTCTCTCCCCTCTCTCCTGAAGTGGAGGCCAATTTGGGGAGGCAGTGATAGAAAAGGCCTCTCCCCGGTTGATGTTGATGTAGGCCTCCTTTCTCCTTCTCCTCCTCTGCCCAATCTCTCCAGGCACCTCAGTTGTTTGAAGATGTTGGAGGAGGTGGAGGTGGTGATCTATCTTTCAGCAACTCCTCTTCCTGGTCAGGAGACCACCACTCTCCACTCTCTTGCTTTGGCAGCTCCTTCTCCTCTTGCTGCTTGAGACAGCCAGAAAAGCACACAGGTCTTTACTGGTTGGAGGTCGGGACTATACTAAATACAATATTACTACACAGTGCTTATATACCGGTGGTCACCACCGGTATTACGTATACAGCAGCCAGAGAAAGTAGTACATCTCTTAAGGTGGAACAGGCTTAAGTTCTCTTAAGGTGGAACAGGTTACATACACCACAACAAGCTTTCGGAGCGCTGCTCCTTCACCTGACGAAGGAGCAGCGCTCCGAAAGCTTGTGATTTCAAATAAAGCTGTTGGACTATAACTTGGTGTTGTGTGACTTCTCACATTTGTCCACCCCAGTCCAACATCGGCATCTCCACATCATAATCCCAATGGAAGGAGTTTGTCTTGGAGATGGAGTCGCTTAAGTTGACAGTAACACAGAACATCAAGAGGAATGAGCATTTAAATCAAAAATTCAAGAAGGCTATTGGTTCACTCTACTGGGAAGGTGCTGGGTGCAGATAGCTTTTTGAAAGATCTTCAGGAATCCACTGGTACCATTGCTTCTCAGGGGTAAATTTCACCTCGAGCATCTGATGTCATTTTCCAATTGTTCTTTCAGGACCTGCCTGAGTTCCTAATAACAAGCTCTTAAAGGTTGCATTGATATTGCCACTTTTGTAACAATACAAAGTGGTTTTGCATGCATTTTGACACAAAAGTAGCAGAATAGTTAGCACACTAAAACTCGGAGGTTTTCCAAGAAGAAGCCTCTCCAAGAGACCACCTTACACCAGCTGTAATTCTTAAAGCAGGCTTTATAAATCCAGCCTAAATATCTCCTGGTTTGCTTATGTCGAGGCAATCATCTTATTCCCCTACACCAAGCTTGCTTTCTCCTGTGGCCCTTTAATTCAAAGGGTCAATTAACTTCCAAATGGCACAAACTCTTTCTAGTAGAGTACTCGTGATTGAATGGATTGAGGACAACGTAAGGGAGAGAAACCTGTTCCTGTAGATCTCTGAGTAGCACAGGCAGGCATTCGGTGACTCCCAGGTCAAATTCATGTTTTTGTGCAGATCATCCCAGTGTGGTTCTCCAGGATGGGAAGAGACTCAACGGAAACCTTCTGCTGCTGTGACACAAATCAAGGTGCCAGTGCATCGCACATTTTGTCGAAGTCCCTATGGATTGCTGAGTCCTCAGACAATATCAATAGTTTACCTGTCTGCCTGTGTCCCACCTTGATGTTCCGAGGCTGCTATTGATCCTGACTGGTTCCTGTCACAAGACACCATGAATCCCAATTACTCTTTCTACAGCCTATAAAGCTATCAAAAGACTGATGGTGGACTAAGTTCTAGAGTGCCAATAGACTGTGGCACTACTCCACCCTGTCTGCTGACCAGTATATCAGTCGAGCGAAGGGCACTTACTATCTGTGGTTTCAACGTTTTTGTCAACACAATCTCAATGGAACATGAGTAAACTATTTAGTTGCTCAATCTCATCTGACAGGTATTGAGGTGCAAAAATCTCCAGCTGTTGGCTCCAAAACTCTAATTTGGGGTAGACAGCTGTACAATCTGGTTTCTAAAATTACTCCTTCAGCTTCAATTCATTTAATGTTTCATTCCACCCGACAATTTATTGGAATATTCTGGAGCTTAAAATAAATGTTTCCTTCCTGTGACCTTTTTTCAATTTGCCAAGTTAACAGCACTGAATAATTAGCCTTATTGAACCTAATAGGGGTCACAAGGATATGAGTCAGAAAGGACGAACAAGCTACATAATGTCCTGTTGGCAGAGCTATAGTGCTTCCTGTTCATGACTGTTTAATCAGATAATACCTGACCACATAAAGTAATGTCACTGAGTAATAGGAATGAGGTCCAGACAGGTCATATTCACTAAGAAGTGGCGTTAAATATTTTCCATGCAAGCGTAATAACTCTAGACTTACAATGGTGAAGAATGAAGTAAAACAAGTGGTTATTTGTGTAAAATGTAAATTTTCATGCCTGTGTTCGAATTGAAAAAAAATGAAAATTAACTTTATTAGCTATTTATATTGTTCCTTGTTTATTTTTAGCCTAGTTTATTTCCTTTCCTCTCCAGGGTTCTTCCCTGCTAGACACCATCCCTGGCTCAGAGGCGAGGAGATCCCAAACTTCTGCCAATGCCATTCCCAATTAGGTTTGTGGGCAGGTTGTTTTAAAAGACGAACACAGCAGCTACAGGGGTGGAGGTAGCAGCAGATGTGATATTCAGGATAAAATCATGTATTAATTTAGATTGGAATTCAATTGGGCCTCAGCAATGGGATGCAATCAGGATTTTGACTTTCTCACACAAACAATATGGTACAAGTTTAGCTAGTACGGGTTACTGGTAAGAGTATGTATATAGTTTCAGAATAGATACCTTGATGCTGTGAACTTGTCTCAGTATTAATTTATTCAATGTCTTTAGATGGTATAGTACTATCCCAAATATTTAATTCAAAAATCCATTCTAATCTTTCCTCATGCCCAAAATACTTGTGCAATAAGCATATAGCACAATTACTCGATGACATTCTTATCAACATTGATATGACACTTTTAGAAGAAAATAGATGTCCATGAAAAGTATGCATCTCTGGGGTGCAACAGTGCACTTTCTAATTAAAAACTAAATATAAAAGTGTTTCTTTGACCAGAAGACTAATCAGTATAAACTTGAGAAAAATGAGCAGGAGGCTATAAATTCATAAATGCCAGATGGTTATAATCTCAGAAATAGACTAATTAGTTATCTGCAGATGGAAAGTGTGATTACTGTCATAAAGCTTCTATGATGAAAAGAAGCAAGCTCAAAATTAGATAGAAAAGTGTAATTTGAACACTGGAAGGCTGCAGGCTACTCCCTGGGCCCAATGTTCTGCTCTATACTGTGGACAAGTTTCAGCTATCTTTTTATCAATGTAACTCCACACTTAAAGCTACAAAAAAAAGAGGTTCAGCAGTTAAGTGGTGCCACCTTTAGCAACAGCATCATTCATGTAATGTGGGACAGAAGGCAAGCTTAGGAACATTAGGAACAGGAGTAGGCCACTCAGCCCCTCAAGCCTGCTCCACCATTCAATTAGATCATAGCTGATCTTCACCTCAACTCCATTTACCCGCCTTTGCTCCATACCCCTTTGATATCCTTACCCAACAAAAATCTATCTATCTCAGTCTTGAAAGCTCCAAGGGTACAAAATTCGGTAGCGCCCGGTTTCGGGGCGGTAACGCTGGCGAGGCGGGACATCTTGCGTCCGGTGAGCAAGTCCCGCCCCGGCCGTGAAATTCGCCTTACCACCCTGCCCAGGAAGTGGAGTGCAATGTCGGGTGCTTCACTTCCTGGTGGGGTGGTAACCGAGGCGATGTCGGGGCGCGATCGGCAGCGCTCCGTGGAAGCTCCGCAGAGCGCTGTCGCGTTTCAACGCCCCTCCCGTTCAGTTAAAGGGGAGGGCCTTTGTGCACTCTGCAGGGCCTCCGATGGCCCACACTAGGACACCAGGGCGGTGTGGTGCCGCGGCTGCAGCCCGGCACCGCGTCTTGGTGTTGGGCTGCGCGATGGCAGCCAGGACCATGCCACGGCCCACCATGGAGAAAAAGAAAATGGCGGCGTGGGTCGCGGTCGCACCTCCCCTTTAAATACCGCCCCGCCAGCGGAGGTCGGCCCGGTTCATGACCCACGAGGCTGACGCTGACATCTCCCGTGGCAGCCTCGCGGGCGCAGCCGAATCTCTTTCACGGGGCACTAAGGGGTCGCGGCACACAGTGATGACGTCATTGCCGGCGCCGTAGCAGCCTGGGGCGCTACCGGTGGGGGCACGCACTATCTGGTAGTGCCTCAGCAACGCCCCACTGAATTTCTCGGGAGGTGCTTTGTTCGCCCCCACCCCTGGCCGATAACCCCTTTGCCCCCCTGGAGGCACTAACGGCAGGCACAAAGGAGCCGAATTTCACCCCCCAATTGTCTTAGTGTGCACAATCTTCTGGGGGAATGATTTCCATATTTCTACTACCCTCTGTGTGAAAAGATGTTTCCTGATTTCACTCCTGAACGGCCTAGCTCTAATTTTAAGATTATGTCCCCTTGTTATTAATTCATCCATCAGAGGTAATGGTTTCTCCGTATCTACCTTATCAAATCCTTTTAACTTTTACACACCTCAATCAAATCACCCCTCAATGTTCTACACTCAAGGGAATACAACACAAGTTTATGCAACCTGTCCTCATAATTTAATTCTCTAAGCAGTAACATATGTGCTCATTTACATTTAACTATGCTTAACAAACCCTTAAAAAGCCGAAAGAAGTTAACACTAAGATTATACATTAACATGCATTAAAGTAGATTCATCTCCAGATGAACTTTAAGCGCATGGTCAAAGTTAGCTAAGGTCCCAGTACTGTTAACATGCAAAATTAATGCACACTTCGCAGTGCATTAGTTTGAATGAGCAGAGCAGTTTCACCATCGAAGTGACTGAGAGAGAAGTAAATGTGCAGCATTTAGGGTTATGAACAAGCCAGGAGACTAAATTTCCCCTTTGATTTTTTTTCCTCATCAGAATTGTACTTTAATGAATGTTTAGTACACAGTGACAGAGTATAGATTTCCTCGCTTATAATTTCACACTGTAAAATGGCATACGATCTCAAAAGATATACTGATGATTCATGCCAGAAGCTGATTGAAGTCGGACGATTCTTCCTTCCAAATATCCTGCTCTCTTGTTTAGTTGTGGGAATGAATAGATGATCTTGAAAGCCCAATTACAGGTATAAGCAATAAAAAGAATGCTTGATTTCATGACTTCACTTTAATATGCATCATAATCTACACCTTCACACCTGTTAAACAATATGCATGTGTGTTCTTTAAATGATTTTGCCCCAGTACATGGTACTTTTGTCTCTACCAGTTTGCTAAACCAAACTGAATACCAAGCTGCCCACATGATTCTTGATTTTCTGTGTTCAGACTCTGATTTATATTGGAAAAGCAGGCCTGTAAATGTGGAAGCACCTTATCTGTAATGGGTTGACATTTTGGCAGGCTTATTCTAAAATATATTTCACGTTCCAAGTGCAGTACTTTTTGTGTTTCTTAAGTCAGCAACAGTGTTTCTATTTTTAAAAACCCCACAACCAATTGCTCTAAAATTCCGGCAGTACAGTTAAAGAATAGGAAGAAACAAGGTTAAAGCAATCCAGTCACAAGAAAATGGAAGAAAGAGCCCTATTAATAGAATTTGGGTTTTATAAAGCAATTAATATAATGGTGTGTGATAGTAGTTCAACCAAATCCTAATAAATACAATAACTTGCCTTTAGTTTCATTACAAACTGACACGCCAGAACTTGATTTTGTTGTTGGTACAGACAACATAAATAATATCGGTCCGCTATTGTCCAGACATAGGTGGATGGAAGGAGGGAAGGAAGGAAGGAGGGAAGGAAGGAAGGAAGAACCTGCATTTATGTTGCACTTTTTACATCTTCAGTTCATCCCACAGCAGCTTAGAGTCAATGGGGTCGATTTTCTGGCAGCCGTCGGGCGCTTTTCATGCGGCCGGGGGCCGAAAATCGGCGAAAAAGCAGGTCGCGACCCCCCCCCGCCTGATTCCCCGCCCCGTCCAACTTTCGGACCGCCGTTTCTCCGCGACCCGCTTCAGTCCCGCCCGCCGCTGGCGGGACTGGTCGTCGGAACACTATTGACCAATTATTACCTTGTTGAAGTAGATTTTCCGGGGCCGTTGCGAATTTGGGGCTTTCCCCACGTGAAACACACCTGCGGGGAACCCCGCTGATGAGACCTGGCGTGAAGCTGCCGGCTTGCTTGCTTGCAGCTGCAGGTCAATCGGAGAAGCTGCGATTTAAAGGGACAGCACTTGTATGTTGAAGGACCTTGTTGTTGCAGGTTTGGGGCTACTTCTTCAAGGCTTAGGCACAGCTGTGGAAGGTTGGAGCCTCACACACTTCTCCAATGCGATCTCCTGGGAAGCCCCTCTCGCCACCCTCACTCAGCGCTTCCTCAGCGGAGGCATCTACGAGAAGCATGGGACGCCTTTTTTTCCTCCCCTTCTTGCCATTAGAGGATCTCCAGCAGCAGAGGCGGCAGCCGCAGAACCAGGAACAGCAGGATGAGCACCAGGAGCACCAGGCTGCTGCTCACTCACCCGAAGCTGCACAGGCCAGAAGGGGCCAGCGCTTGGAAGTGGCTTGAGAGCACCTTGCTGCGCTTTAGGGGGCCATGGGGACCCGTTTCTGCACTGGCAGTCCTACTCAGAAGGACTTCCATGAAGATCTGGTTTCTCTGTTCAACAGATGGCCAACACTCCTCAAGAGATGTCATTCTCTTATGAGCACTCACCATGTTTTCCGTACCCTGGCGAGTTATCTCCTCCATGGAGGTTGCCAACCTTTCCATGGTGATGCGTTCATGCGCCAATGACTCCATAAAGGCTCTACTCATGGTCGCTATGGACTCCTCCATTCGCTCCACACTCGCAGCGACCCTGGAGACAAAACCTGCCAGAGACTCCTGCATCTGTGCATGGAGATCCATCACCTCTTCTCTTGTGGATGGACCCAGAGGCAGAGGGTCGACATGCAGCACAGCTGAGCTGTGCTGGCAGAGTCCTTCGCCCTCCGACGAGGACTCTCCACTGCTGTCCCTGTCTCCAGAATCTGCTGAGGCTCACTTGTGAGCTGTGAAACACCAGGTGACAACACTACTCTATGTCCCGAAGGTCCCCCCGAGGTGTGAGTGTCTGCGCTGGTGCTGGGTGCGCTTACTTCTGCTGATGCTGCGCCCTCAGAGGTTGGAGCTTCCTCTGAGGAGTCTGGCTGCAGAGCCTCTTCCTCCTCCACAGTGAGGATGGGGGCTCTGGATGGTACTGTGGGGGAGTAAAGGAAGGAGTTAGAGATTTAATGCCAAGGTTCTTCTGGTGACTCCCAGCAAGTTGGCATCTGCTGACACCTGCACCCATGCAGCATTGGTCTCAGTGGGAGGCCTCTTCCTCCCTGACCTAGGGAAGAGGACCTCCCTGTGGGCCCTCACCTCATCCAATAATGCCTGCAGTGAAGCCTTGTCGAATTTGGAGGCAGCTCGGGGTCTGGCACTGGCCACAGCTGCTGCAGGCTCCTCTGCCATCCTGTATGGTTCGTTTGGAAGCCTTCAGAGGATGCAGCGCTTGCTATGGACCTTGAAAACACCACGAAAGATGACATCATACTATGGGGATTTCTGACTCGAATTGGACAATTAGCAAGGCTTCCCACATGCTGGGAATTAATTGGCCACTTGAGGGAAAATTGCGTGGAGCTGGCTGACACTTTTTTAAGTGTGTCAGAAACCCCACATTTGGGGAAACCTGACCATTTCCCACACAAGCCAAAAATCGGGGCCAATGGGTTACTTTTGAAGTGTAATCACTGTTGTTTTGTGGGCAAATGCAGCAGCCAAGTTGCACAGATACTGATGATTTTGTAAGATCCTACAAACAGCAAATGAGATAAGTAACCTGCTAATTTGTTTTGTTGGTGCTTGGTTGAGGGATGAATGTCGTCCAGGACAGTATCCAGGTCTGTACGCAACATCATGGAAACAAAGCATGCAAGACTTTAAAATAATGGACAAAGGATGTACCGTTATCAAAACATTCATTCCTTTCGTTATTCACTCACTCACTCACTCCATAAACAATCAATGGTTACCTTGAAATATAGTCCCTTATGGTTACTTATTTTACACAGATGGCAAGGAAGCAAAAGGTCTAGAAATAGAAAGGAAGCATAATAAAATTTGCAATATCCACGACCGTAGAGTCACATAACTTTTTCTAATTGACTCCAAACACACTAGAAAATGTTTTAGTTAAAGTGCTTTTGTGCTAATGAATTTCTGCTGGAACTGGCCCTCTCTAGCGGAGCCTTCCATTAGGTATAATCAATAAACATGACCTTTTCTATAAATATAAGATGGATTTTTCACAAATGAATGAGAATGTAGGGGAAATAGGATAAATGCTTCTTCCACAGAAATAATCTCTGAGCCGTGTATATTTTTATATATATTCGGCAGCCTCTTTAAGTGAACCTTTAACTTCTTTCCAATACCAGTGAAACCCCCCCACCCCCCCCCCGCAGATCGGGGATCTGATCCCCCCAGGATCGGACCACCCGCCCCTGGGATCGGGACTCGCACCGACCTGGCGTTCCCCGCCCGACTGGACGCCTGTCAATCGTGTTATTTGATGTAGCAAACCTTCCGATATTTTATACCCTTGGCAAAATTCATAGCATTCCTGCCTTTGTATCAGAAGATCATGGGTTCAAAATCCCACTGTAGAATTTGAGCACATAATCTGGGTTGACACTTCAGTGCAGTTCTGAAGGAGCACTGCATTGTTCAAGACCTTTTCACTGAGACATTAAACCAAGACCCTATCTGCCTGCTTAGATTGACATAAAAGATTTCCTGGCACTACGCAAAGATCATCAAGGAGTTCTATTGGTGTCCTGGCCAAGATTCTTCTCTGAAACAACTTGACCAGAAGCATATTAACTGGTCATTTATCTCATTTCTTCTTCTTCTTCTTCTTAGGCAGTCCCTCGGAGCTGAGGACGATTTGCATCCACACTAAAAATGAGTTCTCAGGTGACTGATGAGTCCAATGCGGGACCTACAATCTCTGTCACAGGTGGGGCAGACGGTGGTTGAAGGGGCGGGTGGGTGGGGTGCTTGGGTTGACGTGCGCTCCTTGCGCTGCCTGCGCTTGGCTTCCGCTTACTCCCGGCGAAAAGACTCGAGGTGTTCGGCGCCTTCCCGGATGCTTCTCCTTCACTTTGTGCGGTCTTGGGCCAGGGATTCCCAGGTGTCGGTGGGGATGTTGCACTTTTTCAAGGAGGCTTTGAGGGTGTCCTTGAAGCGTTTTCTCTGCCCACCTGGGGGCTCTCTTGCCGTGTCGGAGCTCTGAGTAGAGTGCTTGTTTTGGGAGTTTCATATTGGGCATGCGGACGATGTGGCCCGTCCATCGGAGTTGATCGAGCGTGGTCAAAGCTTCGATGCTGGGGATGTTGGCCTGAGCGAGAACACTGACATTGGTGCGCCTATCCTGCCAATGGATTTGCAAGATCTTGCAGAGGCAGCGTTGGTGGTACCTCTCCAGTGCTTTGAGGTGCCTGCTGTACATGGTCCATGTCTCTGAGGCATACAGGAGGGCGGGTATCACTACTGCTCTGTAGACCATGAGCTTGGTGCCGGGTTTGAGGTCCTGGTCTTCAAACACTATCTTCCTCTGGCAACCGGAGGCTGCACTGGCACACTGAAGGCGATGTTGGGCTTGGTCATCAACGTCTGCCCTTGTTGACAGTAGGCTCCCGAGGTATGGAAAGTGGTCCACGTTGTCCAAGGCCTTGTCGTGGATTTTGATAATCGGGGGGCAGTACTGTGTGGCGGGGGCAGGTTGGTAGAGGACCTTTGTCTTACGGATGTTTAGTGTAAGGCCCGTGCTCTCGTACGCTTCGGTGAAGGTGTTGATGATGGTTTGGAGTTCAACCTTCAAGTGCGCGCAGACGCAAGCATCGTCTGCATACTATAATTTGACGACAGAGGATGGGGCGACCTTGGATCTGGACTGGAGGCGACGGAGGTTGAACAGCTTCCCGTTAGTTCTGTAAATTAGCTCCACTCCAGCGGGGAGCTTACTGAGGGTGAGATGGAGCATTGCAGCCAGAAAGACCGAGAAGAGCATTGGTGCGATGACACAGTCTTGCTTGACCCCGGGTCCATACATGAATTGGGTCTGTGGTGGAACCGTTGGTCAGGATCACGGCTTGCATGTCGTCGTGAAGCAGGCGGAGGATGGTGACAAACTTTTGAGGGCAACCGAATTTGAGGACGACACTCCATAATCCCTCACAGTTGACAGTGTCGAAGGCCTTTGTGAGGTCAAAGAAAGCAGCGATTCCATCTGCTCCTGGGGCCTTGTTGTTCTTCAGTTGTCGAATGGCCTTTTCAACCTCATGCCGGGCTGGGGTTGTGCTGAGATGGTGGCGGGTAGCATGCTGTGGGATGGAGTTGAGGACACTCGCGTCGAAGACAGAGTCTCGGTTAAGGAGGTCTTCGAAATGCTCCTTCCAGCGGGCACTGACTGCCTCCCTGTCCTTGATGAGTACTTCTCCGTTCTTGACCTGCAGTGGGGTAGGACCTTGGGTGCTTGGGCTGTAGATGGTCTTGACTGTGCTAAAGAATCCACGCACGTCATGGTTGTCGGCTAGCTGCTGGATCTCCTGTACTTTCTCCACCCACCATCTGTTCTTTAGGTTGCGAGTTTTTTGTTGGACCTCGGCCTTCAGGCGTCTGTAGAGCTGCTTTCTTGCTCTCGAGTTGTGTTGCTGTTTCCAGATCAGGAATGCCTTGCGCTTGCGGCTTATTAGCTCCTGGATCTCCTGGTCGTTCTCGTCGAGCCAGTCTTGATGCTTCCTGGTCGAGTGACCGAGTGTCTCTTCACAGGTGCTGATTATGGAGGCCTTGAGTGCACCTATCTCATTTACTGTTTATAGGACCATGCTTATGCAAATTGGCTACTGAATTTGCCGACATAATAACAGTGATTACGGGGGGAATTTTAACCCAAAAAAACGGTTGGGTTGGGGTTGGGTGGGAGGTTAACGGAGGCAGGACAGGGGGCGTTGCCTTAGCACTTTAAATATGATAATGAGGCTGGAAGCCTCGGACTGAATCTGCTTTGAAAGTTTAACTGTGGCTGGCCGGGGTTCCCGGGCCTCGGGAATCCTGACAGCCGCAGCAATGCGAGGATAGTCTCAGGGAGAACTCCCTGTGGGCCGGGAGGAGTAGGAGTGCTTCCTCCGGGCCCCACCAATTCCCCCACCATCAGGCCCCCGCCCCCATACAAACTCCCCCCATCGCCCGGGGTCGGTGATCGGACCCCTCCTGGGATTGGACCCACCCGATCGAGAATCATACCCCACCACCCCCCCCCAGGGTCAGTGATCAGACTCCCCCAGGATTGTACCCACCCCGGGGTCAGGGATCGACCCCCCCCCCCCACCCACAGATCAGGGCTCATACCTTCCTGCGGTTGCGGCCTCTTGTCCAGCGTTCCACACCCAACTGGAAGCCAGCCTGTCAATCAGTCTGTCAACTTCCGGACAGGGAACCGGTGCGTGACGTCACTTGCAGGCTGTGGGGTTAACTCCACAGCATGCGAGGAAACTGGACTTTCAGCGCCCAGCGGGTCTGCAGATAAAAATTCTGGCCTATGTTCCAGAAGTAACTACAGGAAACGTTGTGTTATCCGGAGGCTAACTGTCCGGAATGCTCGAGCCACCGGCAAAAATCAGGAGCCGTTTCGTTGGTTTTTTTTTCTTTTCGTTGCTTTTTTCGCAACAGTCAAGCTCTGCAAGGTCTCGCTGAAGCTGTTGCTAAGCTACAGAGACGCTACAGAGACGCTTGGACTGTTCAAAAGCAACAGGGTTTGTTGCCAGATACGGAGCTCAAAATCTCTGTATGTTTCAACATTAGCGCTGGTTTGTCCGGCAGTTTTGAGGGAACGGCAACAGCTCGGTCCCGTCGGTGCCGGATAGCACAAAGTTTCCTGTAATTGGTTGTGAAGCACATTAGGTCATCACGAGGAACTCATAAGGTGCTACATAAATACAAGTTCTTTCCTTCCCATTTTTTTTCACAATTCTCACAAGTATTAATCTTTTAAAATATGCCAAGGATTTATTTGTAACATTCTAATTTACACCACTGACAGATGCCCATCTACGCACTGATAGACAGAAACACTGCATTACCTCTCATACGGACAAGTAAACCAGGAGGCTTGTTTCCAACATCTGTTGCTGCTTCTCAATTTTTTGAGATGGGCATTTGCTTCACTGAGGCAGTAAATTGAACTGTGTACATGAGCCCCTGATCCATTGCAAAGTAACATATGGAAGCAGGAGACAGTGGTGTCCATTCACCCGTATGAGAAATTATTTTGAAAGGTGGCATTAGATTCCTGATGGTCACATAACCTGGTTCCTACTGGTTGTCCATCACTGATGCCTCTGAGCTTTCAAAAGTATATACTAAACATTATCACATTGTGCAAGATACAATAATCAACAACATATTCATATGTGGTGCCAAGGTTGTACTATCAGATGCACTATGTGAAATTAGTCTACTCCCGATAATGCAAACATCTGAATTATTCAATAATTTGAATTAAACAGCATGGCCTAGAAATTCGGTGGGGTTAGCGCCCAATTAGAGGTGTTAGAGGGCCTTGCGCCGGAATTATAGCCGCGATCGAAATTGCGTTGGGCCCTACCATCGGCGTTAGCCGGTAGCGCTGCGCCGGCACCGATGACGTCATCGGTGTGCGCAGCGTCCCGGTTGCCGTGGTAACGCAGGCGGTCGCCCAAATTCAGTTGCGGCCGCCTCGCCCGTGGCAGCCGCAACCAACGATTGTTCAACGGGATGTTGCAGCACGTAGCGCCGGCGCATTAAGGTGGAGCGGCGGCCGGCCGCCTGCCCGCACCTCCCTCCCCGGACTCCTCCACCACCCCCCCGCGGCACTGATGTGTGTGGCCCGCGAGCCCGGCACTTCTCCGAGGTGCCGGGCTCATTTGTCGGGCGAATCGACCGGTCAGCGGTCGGCTGCAGGCAGCTCCTCCTTAACAGAAGGAGGAGGCCTGCAGTACCCCAGCCTGCCGCACCGCATCGGGTGCCGCAGCGGGGGATTAGCGCCGCAAACCTGCATTCAGCGCCCATAGCGAGGCGCTGAAACCCTCCATTAGCGCCCGCAGCCGTCTGGGCGCGGGGCAGCTGAATTTTTGGCGGGCGCAGCGGCAATTATCGCGAGCGCAAAATTTCGGGCGCAAAAGCCCTGGCGGAGGCAAACCTAATTTCTAGGCCCATAAATAACACAGAAAAGTGGTAATTTAGCACAATAAATTGAATTCTGTGATTATTTGAAGAAAGCTACTTTGAATTAAGATTAGCCCGTATAGTTTTGAACATAATGGCTAATATTTTCCGATTTTAATGTTGGGAATGGTAACCTATTCATTTTAATGAGTTGCCCTCGATGTTACGAAACCTTGAGCAGTGTTCTCATATTACAGCAAGATACTTTTCTGAAATCTCATTCCAGTGTGGTAGCAATTTTTGAAAATCAATCCACATCAATTGTATAACTGATGCAGAGTTTAGATGTATTTGTACCGTGTGACGACTCGGCGGCATTCTCCCTCACAGTGCAGCTCTCTGCAATGGCAAAACAAATGGCCACGCTTGAAATGTAAGTGCCAGATTTCAATGTTATTAGTCTGAAGCTACCTTCCTACTGTGAATTTAAAGCTCTGCCGTCTAAAGTTTTACAGTTATTAGTTTGTATGGATGTTATACGCACAAGAAGCTGTCCCACAGTGTTTCTTCCAATCTTGGAATGTGGTCGAGCACCATATGGAGGCGATTCGGAAACAACCAGACATTGCTGGCACCTCCCGGCAATCTACAACCAGGACACACCACCGAGAAGCAGGGAGATGGCGCACGCGCGCAGCGGCTGCGCGAACAAATGGCCCAAATCAGGTCCCGCCAACCTTTCAGAACTCGAGAGCTGGGCCAAAAAAAAAACTGTATCTGGCAAAAAGCCACAACTTCTGACCCTGGCAGAGTCACCCTAAAAGTGAAGCTTCCCTTTCTTTTTGTTTCAAAAATATACTTCATTCATAAAAAATTTGTTCAAATACATTACAGTACAATCCATATCAGTTACATACAGATCATATTTTATATCGTACAGTCCAGGTTCAATACATTACATGGCAGTTTCGTTTGTTTCATGCCAGTTACATTTCAAATGTAATGTACATTTACATTCAGACAGTTTGGTACATACGGCCCGAGGGTTTTTTTTATGCTGGTTCCAGCCCCTCGGTGTACAGTGGTGGGAGGGCCTTAAACTGTGGCCCTTCCCCATCGTGCCTTTGCGGCGGTGGCACCAACCGTTAGTGCGTGCCTCAGCACGTACTCCTGGACATTGGAATGTGCCAGTCTGCAACACTCGGTCGTGGACAACTCCTTACTCTGGAAGACCAGCAAGTTTCGGGCAGACCAACGGGCGTCTTTCACCAAGTTGGTGATCTTCCAGCAGCAGTTGATGTTTGTCTCAGTGTGCGTACCTGGGAACAGCCTGAAAAGCACAGAGTCCTGTGTTACGAGTGAAGCTTCCCTGCTGTTGGCTTTATTGTGCCATGTGGGTTTAGGATTGCAGTTAGCAGCATGAGATTCACGCATCTCCAGCCCATGGCACACCATTACGGTAAATGTTTCATCAATTAAATATGAATGGGGAGATAGTCTTACATCCATTTTCATCTTAACCCGTGACACACTTTTTTTGTTGAATAAAGTTGTGACAACAAAATCCAGAAAAACATACTGAATTTTATTAGTGTTCAAAAACTGAAATGATCTGAGCAATTAATAAAAGTTAATAAGAAACAAATGCAATAATTTCTATTATTAAATATTATCATTAGAAGAAATACTGGCACACTCAGAAATATTCTCATTCTGTAACAAAAAATGTAATTGCATTGCAAAGGAATTAATGTGATTACCAACATAATTTGTTTCTTACTATTTTCTTGAAACCTGATTCATACTTGGTTGTGCTTGAACGTAATAACCCTGAAATGTCTGTGTAAGTCAGAACAGATCTGTACTTTCATTTTGCCGCATAAATTCCCCGATACAGTGCTCCCAGCGGGGAGCCACACTGGAATTGAGTGCCGGTTTGGGAATCGGGCTGACAGTGTTGTAGCCCAGCTCTGACACATGCTGTCTTTGAACGTGACTCCCTGCTGAGAGCACTCAATCGGTACATGCTGAAGAGTGGAAAAAAGCAATTTGTACACAGGGGTGAAACTGAACAAAGAAGTCAGATGCATGTCAGCGGTCTTGATGTTTCGATACTTCGCGCATTCTGCAGCCCTCCAAAATCCTACTACTCAAGAATTGGCTTCAATCTATCACCTTAATGCAGTTTAATCATTCCCACCGAGAAGCTGCTTCATTGGTAACAACTAAGGACTTTAAGCAATCTGCCTCAGTATTGAATGAGCCAGCTAGAATTGTAACCTGTGGCCTTATCAATTCCAAATGCTTAATTTTTTAAAAATTCATTCATGGGATGTGGGCGTCGCTGGCAAGGCCAGCATTTATTGTCCACCCCTAATTGCCCTTGAGAAGGTGGTGGTGAGCTGCCTTCTTGAACCGCTGCAGTCTGTGTGGTGAAGGTACTCCCACAGTGCTGTTCGGGAGGGAGTTCCAGGATTTTGACCCAGCGACGATGAAGGAACGGCGATATACATCCAAGTCAGGATGGTGTGTGACTTGGAGGGTAACTTGGAGGTGGTGGTGTTCCCATGCGCCTGCTGCCCTTATCCTTCTAGGCGGTAGAGGTCGCGGGTTTGAGAGGTGCTGCCGAAGAAGCCTTGGCGAGTTGCTGCAGTGCATCTTGTGGATGGTACACACTGCAGCCATGGTACGCCGGTGGTGGAGGGAGTGAATGTTCATGGTGGTGGATGGGGTGCCAATCAAGCAGGCAGCTTTGTCCTGGATGGTGTCGAGCTTCTTGAGTGTTGTTGGAGCTGCACTCATCCAGGCAAGTGGAGCGTATTCCATCACACTCCTTACTTGTGCCTTGTAGATGGTGGAAAGGCTTTGGGGAGTCAGGAGGTGAGACACTCGCCACAGAATACCTAGCCTCTGACCTGCTCTTGTTTCCACATTTATTCATTGAATAAAACTATTTCGAAGACCCAAGAGAAGGGTCCTCTGCCATATTAACCTTTTCATAAGCCATATTCATAGATGGGAAGTGCATCAGTTCACTTTTGTCGCAACTAGTTTGAATCAGTTTATGCTCATATATAAAGGCAAACACATTTTATTTAAGTTCATGTAGTAACTTCAGTTATTCGCAATTCTAGTCCAGCTGCAAAAACATGTCTGCTACAAAGACCAATTCCAAATCCCACTGAGTGTCTGTCACTTCAGAGGAGGCTGTGCCCTTTTTTCCCCTTGAACCTTCACGTGATTGAGCAATTTGAAAACACAAGCAATCACTTCCCCTCAATGTAGCCTCAAGATTGCCAGCACACTGCACAGTGTAGCACAAGGTCTGAAGGGATATTTCCACTCCAGTACTTCGGGTGGGCGGTGGGTGGTGAGTAGGGCATCTGCCCCGCCCGTCCGATGTTGTTGGCGGGAGGCCCAATCAATTTTCGTGGCTGGGGCACATTTAAATACAACTGGTATGTTGCCAGTGCTAATCGTGCTCCTTTATAAGCAGCTTGCCGATGGGATGGGCAGGAAATCCGAAGCGGGCAGTCGATCATGATGGGCCTGCAACAGCACCTTAAAAGGAGAGGGGTGGAAACATCGAGGGTGAAATAGATTTTTCCAGCAGCAGGGAATTTTTTTTACAGCAACTACATCAGCAAGGAGATGAACTATTGGAAGCCTTTAAAGGTTCAAAACACACAAGCAACTACAGAAAAAATTAGGGCGAGTCCTGCTTCCAGCTTTCTCTGACTACAGATAGGCCTAAAAGTAAGAATATCAGCCCTTATATTTTCAGGATGTTAACAAACTTCTTGTAATGAGTAAATCAAAATTGTCCCCTCAGAAATGATTCCAGAACTATATATATTATCAAAATATTGCAGGAACATTGAAAAAAATACCTTTTTTAAAAGAAAAACTATTGTAGTAAAATTTTATGTAAGCATTGCAACAAAAAACCCATTTGAAGCCTCTTTCCCTTTAAGAGCTCCGTTGAACACGGCGCTTCGCTTGCGCCCATTCTAAATGGGGTTTAAAAGACAAAAAAAGTGGATTCCTGGCACAAAAGCCAGGGAAGAGTGCCAGGGATTTAGGTAAACATTTTTTTTGGATGTATTCTGAGGCCTTAATGAGGCTATGGCACAAAATGTGTGTTAGAACTCTAGGCGCTGGCCAGAAGATTGTGGCCAGAAAGAATCGGGAACAAAATATCCCTAAGGCCCCGCTGGTCCAATTCTCTGATTCCCTACGAACATCCTGCGTTTGTGCAACTGGTGCGGCTGATTGAAAATTCGACCTTTCTCTATCTGTTCCGCATTTTATACTGTAGACAGTTTTTTTTTAAAATTGCACTAAAGGTCAAACAGGCATTTCCAGCAAAAGGTACCTGTACAAATAAATTAATTGGACCCACAGGTCATTCAAAGAAAATGGGTTTCTCGTTGCTTTTTACTAATTCAGTGATTTTACACTCAGGCAGGCCGTCTGACTCCAGTGAACACTGTATGCTAATAATGTCAAAAGAAAGTAAATGCTGGTGATGCCCAGAACCAAGGGAAGAAAATCAATGAAAAGAAACAATAACAAAACAAGCCGTTCCCCAACAATTTCCATTATGTTTTATGGACGTGAGGTAGTTACTGGACATGTTTCAATAAAACTTTAATTCAAAATTCATAGGAACAGGAGTAGACCATTCAGCCCCTCGAGCCTGCACCCCTATTCAATTCGATCATGGTCAGTCTGTACCTCAATTCCATTTACCCATCTTAGCTTCATATTCTCTTGGTACCGTTACCTAACAAAATTAATCTCTTCATGGATACTGATTATGCACCATTGCAATAGACAGCTCTCCAACACCCATGTACCGATCATATCCCTTTCTAGACACTAACCTGGTTTTAGTAGTTATTACTCAAACCCAACTAAAATCATTTTGTAAGCTTATTACTCAACAGCACCAGTCAAAATGTCAAAACTGCTATTTTGCCCCGTTAAAAAGACTTGCATTTATATAGCACTTTTCACAACCACCTCGCTTTACAGGCCAATGAAGTACTTTTTGAAATGGAGTCACTGTTGTAATGTGGGCAACGCGGCAGCCAATTTGCGCACAGCAAGCTCCCACAAACAGCAATGTGATAATGACCAGATAATCTGTTTATTTTGTGATGTTGATTGAGGGATAGATATTGGCCAGGACACCGGGGATAACTCCC
Source organism: Somniosus microcephalus (assembly GCF_052327205.1). Lineage (NCBI taxonomy): Eukaryota > Metazoa > Chordata > Chondrichthyes > Squaliformes > Somniosidae > Somniosus > Somniosus microcephalus. The sequence continues at coordinate 32,540,150 of NC_141009.1, forward strand.
CTGCTCTTCTTCGAAATAGTGCCATGGGATCTTTTACGTCCATCTGAGAGAGCAGATGGGGCCTCAGTTTAACGTCTCATCCGAAAGACAGCACCTCTGACAGCGCTCGCCTAGCTTTATGTGCTTTATGAACCCACAGCCTTCTGACTCAGAGGCGAGGGTGCTACCAACTGAGCCACCGCTGATACAGTTAAGGACCTGTTGATTCAATATAAGCTTTTAATATTTCATTTGTCCTTTTAGTTGTTAGTTACTTTTCTTGATTACAGAAACCTTTCTAGTTTTGCCACCCGCGGTGCTGTGGTATCATTGAAGTAGCTGCTCATTTCTTACGGGTATTCTTTGATGTTCCAATTTACGTGCGACCTGAAGCTAATTAAGGAGACCCCAGACAGTAAATGCATGAAGGAAATCACTTTCAGCTTAAGCCATTTCAAAGGAAAAGATTGATTGGAGCCCTTCAGCCACTTAAACCCAAAACTCCTTATTGAAGTGCTACTTCATACAGTGGATTAAATACTGCGAGACCTCCTTGGGCTGCAGCCTCATCGAGCTGAAAATCGATAATTTTTTCTCCGCATCACCATTCTAATTAGAAAAATCTATTAACTTTTGCTGAAGCAAATGATAAATGGCTGCTCGTCAGCACTTGTGACAATTCGGATTTAATTTAATTAGTGTAATGAACTACGGATCACAGGTGTTGCAAACAGTATGGATTCTGCAGCCTTTGTAGTGTTTCAAATATTTTTCCTTTTCTTTTAATTTCTAGCTAACTTCTCTGCAGCGGAAATATGGGGCTGAATGGTATGACTTTGTGGGATTTTCAAAAAGCTGTTCCATTTACTTGATAGGAAGGGAAGAAATCCAGCTCTCAGACTTTTATTAAATTGAGTAGCAAGCACAGAAGAAATATAATGAGGCACACATGTACGTGCGTGGCCACGGGGAATCTGATTCATCCCTGAAATGGGAATTGCCTGAAATTTGAAGAGCGTATTTAAATTTTATGGGGTAGATATTCTCGGTCCTGTACCTGGCTGTAGTAGAGCGACTGGGACAGTGAATACAGAGAATTTCAATTTACGGCTGCCCATTCTGTGCCTGTAAAACAATCATTAGGCCTCTGAAATTCGTATCGTGATCTGTCACACCCGGTCTGGACCAGAAGTCTGCCGACGGTTGTAATGCTCAAAATGGAAATTTCAGGTACAAATGGGCTGAGCTTGCATAGTGCATGCTCCACCTAGTTGTACCATGTCATGAGCAGCCTAACCAGCGGTCCTTCAAGGGACCAATGGAGGCCGCTTAAAAAAAGGCCCAAGAAATTTTGCGTTATTGTACAGGAAACTTTCGATTTACCAGCACCTAAATAACCGGAAATCTCGGTTAACCGGCAAAATTCGGGAGTAGGTTTTACTTCATATTCTACTTGCGTTCCTCCATCTGTTGCTGTGCAAGGGTGTGGCTGCAGCTGTTGCTAAGCTACAGAGACGCTTGGAACTTGTGGCCATTGTTCTGCAGTTGGGTTTGTTGCTTTATATGGAGCTGTCAGCTCTCCGTATCTTTTACTATAGCATTCGGTTATCCGGAATTTTTGATGAACCGGCACCACGTCGGTCCCGTCTGTGCCGGATAAAAAAAAGTTTCCTGTACTACCAACTGAGCCAGACCGCTGTGGCTCAGTGGGTAGCACACTCGCCTCTGAGTCAGAAGGTTGTGGGGTTCAAGTCCCACTCCAGAGACTTGAGCACATAAAGCTAGGCTGACACTCCAGTGCAGTGCTGAGGGAGTGCTGCACTGTCGGAGGTGCTGCCTTTCAGATGAGAAGTTAAATTGAAGCCCCGTCTGCTCTCTCAGGTGGACATAAAAGATCCCGTGGCACTATTTCAAAGAAGAGCAGGGGAGTTATACCCGGTGTCCTGGCCCATGTTTCTCCCTCAACCAACATCACTAAAACAGCTTATCTGGTCATTATCACATTGCTGTTTGTGGGACCTTGCTGTGCGCAAATTGGCTGCCACATGTCCCACATTAAAGCAGTGACTCCACTTCAAAAGTACTTCATTGGCTGTAAAGCGCTTTGAGACGTCCGGTGGTCGTGAAAGGCGCTACAGAAATGCAAGTCTTTCTTTCTATTAGTTTTGTGGGCCCAAGTAATTTGCCTACTGGGCCCTAACCCCCCCCAAAAAAAACAACTCTGGCTCATTTCCAGTGCATTAAAGGTCCCCCCTGGTATAGTTCCTACCCAACCTGCCAGCCTGTTCCAAGTGAGAGCTGGACAATTTCCAGCGCTCCCTGAGCAGTGAGGTGCTCGTTTGATGCCTGCAGCTCGCTGGCGGCATTTAAATGAGGCCCGCAGGCCGACCCAGACTGGCGCACGGAGCAGTCACTCTGCCAACTTCACGCCTGTTTTGGGCATAAGTCGAATTTTTCTCCTACAGTCAGGAAAGATTTCGAGCTGGCTTCCTTACAGATATGCGGGTCTTCCTGCAATCCATTCTGCCCAGGTACATGACCAGGAATATCCACCCTATATTCCTCCGTTCACCTTGAATTATGCCTTTGCCAAGTCTGTTCCCGACACAATTATATACACAGTACGCAAATGTAATATAACAAGTTGGCATAATTCAATTAATCATAAGAATATTTCTCAAAAGATTTCTGTCATAGTGGCACAGATGTACATCCTGTTGCAACAGTGCTGGATAATTGAATTGTAGCTTTCTCATTCCCACCTGTAGTCCCATGTGAATAAGATTGATTCAGATTACAAATTAAAAAATGTACAAGTACAGCCAGAAAAGATTGAAATGGGCTCCGTTTGAGTCTAAGCCAAATACCCTGGCCATTATGTCAACTGCAATGGTTAAGTGCAATCACAAGGCAGTCACAGTCTCCTGTCTTTCCTGCAATTATGCTGCTCAGAAACTTTAAACTCAGTGTCATTTATGTACATTAGGAGGCTTTGCAAGATTATCCGATTTCTGAAACTCCCTCTGTGTCATTTTGCTTTTCATGCCCTTGTGGTTTTGTGAAGGATTTTTGGGATAACTGAGCTTCATGTTGGAATGTTTGCATTGCCGATGTCTTGGCTGGACGGGACTTGTTAACATGTTTAATCAGTTTGCCATCGTGGCTCCGGCTGCAAACTGGAGTCTCTTTCAGAAGCTCTGCAGCTTTGAATTCCCATTTCACCAGTTCTCGGGCGGGCTGCCAAATGGAGCACTTTGCAGTGGTGGACCACTGCCTCAGGGGTGGAGAGCTACCTCCGCTGCCAGCGAATGGTCTGATATCAACTGCAGCCATGAGAAACTTCTGGCTCAGATTTGAAACTAACTGTCTGTCTTTATTAGTCAAGCACATGCAAAAATCCACTATTTGCTTTTAAAATATAACATACGGCCGTCAGTGAAAGCATCCATTTAACAGCAACATTTGCTTAGACATGAGCTTATTCTTCTCCGTAACATTGCTACCTTCATTATTCCTTGGATGAAAGAATTGAAAGGTGACATCATCCACTGTAACATTGTGACCTTTAACCCAATCACCAGTGCATAACAATGGTCAAAGAATTTCCCTCCGTTCCTATGAGGTACAGAAACCTGGTACCCGATTGCTCTGCAGAGCCTTTCCAAAATGGCCATCATCCTTGTGAGACTTTTTAAAAAATTTATTCATTCACGGGATGTGGGCGTCGCTGGCAAGGCCAGCATTTATTGTCCATCCCTAGTTGCCTTGAGAAGGTGGTGGTGAGCTGCCTTCTTGAACCGCTGCAGTCCGTGTGGTGAAGGTACTCCCACAGTGCTGTTAGGCAGGGAGTTCCAAGATTTTGACCCAGTGATGATGAAGGAACGGCGATATATTTCCAAGTCAGGATGTTATGTGACTTGGAGGGGAACTTAGAGGTGGTGGTGTTCCCATGCTCCTGCTGCCCTTGTCCTTCTAGGTGGTAGAGGTCACGGGTTTGGGAGGTGCTGCCGAAGAAGCCTTGGTGAGTTGCTGCAGTGCATCTTGTAGATGGTACACACTGCAGCCACGGTATGCCAGTGGTGGGGGGAGTGAATGTTTAAGGTGGTGGATGGGGTGCCAATCAAACGGGCTGCTTTGTCCTGGATGGTGTCGAGCTTCTTGAGTGTTGTTGGAGCTGCACTCATCCAGGCAAGTGGAGAGTATTCCATCACATTTCTGGTTTGTGTCTTGTAGACGGTGGAAAGGCTTTGGGGAGTCAGGAGGTGAGTCACTCGCCACAGAATACCCAGCCTCTGACCTGCTCCTGTAGCCACCATATATTTGTAGCTGGTCCAGTTACATTTCATGTCAATGGTGACCCCCAGCATGTTGATAGTGGGGGATTCAATGGTGGTCATGCCGCTGAATGTCAAAGGGAGGTGGTTAGACTCTCTCTTGTCGGAGATGGTCATATTCTGGCACTTGTGTGGTGCGATTGTTACTTCCCACTTATCAGCCCAAGCCTGGATGTTGTCCAGGTCTTGATGCATGTGGCCACTGACTGCTTCATTACCTGAGGAATTGCAAATGGAACTGAACACTGTGAAATCATCAGTGAACATTCCCACCAGACTTTATGATGGAGGGAAGGCCATCGATGAAGCAGGTGAGGATGGTTGGGCCTAGGACACTGCCCTGAGGAACTCCTGCAGCGATGTCCTGGGGCTAAGATGATTGGCCTCCAACAACCACAACCATCTTCCTTTGTGCGAGGTATGACTCCAGCCAGTAGAGAGTTTTCCCCCGATTCCCATTGACTTCATTTTTACTAGGGCTCCTTGGTGCCGAACTTGGTCAAATGCTGCCTCAGTGTCAAGGGCAGTCACTCTCACCTCACCCCTGGAATTCAGCTCTTTTGTCCATGTTTGGACCCAGGCTCTAATGAGGTCTGGAGCTGAGTGTTCCTGGCGGAACGCAAACTGAGCATCGGTGAGTAAGTGCTGCTTGATAGCACTGTCGACGACACCTTCCGTCACTTTGCTGATGATTGAGAGTAGACTGATGGGGTGGTAATTGGCCGGAGTGGATTTGTTCTGCTTTTTGTGGACAGGACATACCTGGGCAATCTTCCACTTTGTCAGGTGGATGCCAGTGTTGTAGCTGTACTGGAACAGCTTGGCTAGAGGCGCAGCTAGTTCTGGATCACAAGCCTTCAGCACGACAGCCGGGATGTTGTCAGGTCCCAGAGCCTTTGCAGTATCCAGTGCACTCAACCATTTCTTAATATCACATGGAGTGAATTGAATTGGCTGAAGACGGCATCTGTGATGGTGGGGACCTCAGGAGGAGGCTGTGCTGAATCATCCACTCAGCACTTCTGGTTGAAGATGGTTGCGAATGCTTCAGTCTTGACAGTGCATGTTAGCTAACCTTTTGATTAAATAACTGAGGGGGTAGGCAATACAGCCAAACTGAGTCTTTCCTCCCTGCAGTCCACACAAAAGCACTGGATTGTGATCAGCATTTACAATCATAACTGATTTCCCGTTCCTTAACCTACGGCACTAAGGCAGTTGTTGTACCCGCATCACTGCTCCAGCTGTGATCAGCTACCTCAGCACAAACCACCCTTCAATTCTTTTTATGATTATGTTGAGGCTGCCGCGGAACACGAATGGAGGCCGAACCGATCTGAGGAACACATGGCTTTTTATTACATTCTCTTGAGAGATGGCTGCCCCAGCTCTTCTCTCTGCTAAACCCGAAAACCGAATGAGGGCGACGCCCGCGCTTTTGTATACACACTGAGGGCGATGCCCGCTCCTTTGTCATGCCTTAAAGGCAGCATGCTTCTTAAAGGCAAGGTGCCCGATTTATTGCCCACGGACGGAAAAGTGGATTGCGCCCGTTTAGGTGGCGATCCGCCACAATTATCTTAAATTTGTGACCTTTTGTTTGTATCTCACAGAGCAGTAGAAACAATCTATCACTATTCATCTTACCATGATACTTTCTAATCCTGAAGATTCCATAACGTTACCTCTTAACGTTCTCAGCTTGAGTGGAAAGAAGTCCCAACTTCTCCAATCTCGTCATAACCGTAACTCCACCGCCCCTCAATCCTGGTTATATCCAAATGAATCGACACTGCCCAAAACTGTCCATAATACTCCAACTGTGACCTAACTAACGTCTTGTACAAGTTCAACATTACTTTTGTATTCAATACCTCTCGATGCAAAACGGGAAGATTCAATTTGCCTGTTATGGCCTTATTCACTTGTCACAATCAATCACCTCTGTATCTGCACACCAAGCTCTCCCTTCTATAAATAAAAACAGAAAATGCTGGAAATACTCAGCAGGTCAGGCAGCATCTGTGGAGAGAGAAACAGAGTTAACGTTTCAGGTCGACGACCTTTTGTCAGAGCCCTCTCTTCTGTTGTATTCCATTTAAAGTAGTATTTAAGGTTTAAGGCCTCACACGGACCCCTGTTAAGCACCACACACCATACTTTCCAATTTGGAGAAACTTCATGTTATTGCTACCCTTAGCATTACATCTTCCAACCACCTTCATTCCATGTGCCATTACCTTTGCCATAAATATCTTAGGATTTTTGAAATTCCATATAAGCCCCATCTATTCCATTTCCCTCCATCAATCCTTTATCAATGAATACGAACAAAAACTTCATAGCATTTTGAAATGATCATGAATGACTGTGAAGCTTGCCAAGGAAATTGAATACTGAGGATGTTTAAAAATATTCCACTGAAAGGCTTTAATCTAATCTGTACAGATGTGGAAGATTTGTGTGGTTCCTGTAGAATGCACAGCTTGTGTGACTTTTTAATATTGGGGTTGAGGTGGCAGTATCTTAGTTGTACAGTCTTAACACTGCCACGTCAACTAACTTTATGTGGTGATTAGGAGGAAACAAATAATTTCTTCAGCATGTACCACTGGTAAGAGTAATATTCAATCAAAGTTGTAGGACACAATGTTATCAATGTAAATAAAAAAACATCGCAAGTAATCAAACAATATTTTTGGACTTATTGTTCAGGCAATGGGGTTGCTTCATAAGCAGCCCAATCCTATCCAAAGATGCCATTTTACTGCATTAAAAGCAATTACAAACTTTGTTCCAAGAACAAATATGATCTTTTAACCACCACAATTTTAAATGTTTACTCTTGGCATTATTAAAAAGTGTGAGTGCGATGGATGAAAAAAATAGTTTTGGATCAAAGCACAGTTCAAACTGAGTCCAACTGTCCAAACCTATTGGCCTTAGCCCACAATACTCGGCTTGCATACTGCATCACCACAACATCAAGAACCCTTCTGCAACCCCAAGTAGAGAAAAACCAAGATGTCTGTCAATGCACCACAGGCTTAACAACTCCTTGTTCCAGCACAGCAAAAATCTTCTCAATAAGTAAACACACGTAAGTTCTCAACTATGGCTGCCCTAACTATGGCTTTTAACTGCAGTCTTCTGTTGGTCATTTCATTCTGGCTTCTCCTCACTATATGGTTTTCAGTCCAGTCATAGTCAGCATCCACCGTCAGCATGGCCTCTTCCTTAAGTCCACAGAAGGATCATTTTTCTCCCTCATTCATGACTCAATGTTCTTTTCCAGACCTCTATTAGTGTTCATTGGGGGGAAAATTCGGTTGGTTAGCACTTCCCGTTAGCACCTCCGGGGTGCTAGGAACTTAGCGCCTGAGTGTGGCGATTTTAGCACCGCTCGCGAAATTGACCAGTCGTTTTGCAGCAGCGCTAAACACTACCGCCATGATCTCCTGCACCCGCAGATCGTGACGTCAGTTGAGCGTGTAACGCCCCGAAGCACCCTGGACCGGATATTGAGTCGCGCCTGCTGCTAGTAACGACAGGTAGAGGGGAATGTTTTCAAGTCAGGAAAGGGCTGGGGGAGCGCTATTTAAAGGCGGGTGCTTCCTACCTTTTCTTGTCGGCACAAGTTTTAGTACACGCAGGTTGAGAGGGAGAGACACGTCTGGAGAGATTTAACGCTGTCCTAAGGCGTTTTGGCCCTCGGCACCACTTTTGAGGTTCCTAAGCGCCGAGCTCTTTCCCTGGGCCTATCCATTAGTGCTTCCAACACAATTGCTTTAGCGGTCTCTCCAGGCCGAGAAACAAGGCTGCAATGAGCAGGGTGCGGCTGGCCAACAAGATGGCCCCTCCCCTTTAAGAACTAGATGGCGCCAGTCTGTCTGGCTTCCATGGTAACTGACATCGCCTGAGCTTAGGTAGCGTTCTGAGGTAGCACCTCGCACCCCGACGTTTGTGCCTTAAGAGAGGTGTGTAGCGCCTGATTTAGTGCTCAAATCACCTCTAGGGGCGATAGAGGCGAATTTTGCAGTTGGAGGCGATAATTAGCGCCGGGCGCTAAACTTTGCGCCCGGCCGATATTAGCATCCCAAAATGGGCGATACCCAATTTTTCCCCCATTATGTCTTCTCTGGAAAAAGAAAGCACCAAATTTTCCCGGGAGCAACGTGAAATGATTTAATAGTACAGTTTTATTCAAAAAGCTAAAAAAGAATTCTGTCAAAATGTTGTTTAACTTTTCAAATGTGTTCATAAGCAGAACATTTCTTCAAAAATACTTTCAATGGATTGTCATCTTGATATTATTACTATATCAGTAATGTTTTTCTTCAAAGTCTAAATCATTTAAGTTCAATGTTGCTGGGACTACATTGGAAGGATCTCGGTAAGTATGAACAGATTTTTGGAAGTGATAATTGTAGTTGGGTACAGTTATTGTACATTAGTTCAGCAGAAGAAAGAATGGTGCTTTTTAAAATTTTTATTCCTCTATCCCAATTATATATGAGGATAAATTTTGTGAGGACCTCCACCACTGATAGGCTTTCGCATATGGACAGTGCGTATCGGAAAATCATGGGCAGTGGGCCAAGTGCATTGGGCCTGTGATTTTCCAAGATGTGCTGGCTGCATGCAAAGCCCTACCAGCAACACGGATGCTGCATAATTTACCCTTGGAACTTCGATAAAGAGAAAAACATGGTCAACCCTCGCCTCTTGATCACAAAGATGTCAGTTTGGGTCCAGGGCTTTTTGCATTCAGTGTTCTCGTTCTGGCAAAGTTTCAACATTGTAGCTGTGTAATTGAGAGAGAGAGCTGCAATATAATTAGAAGGGCCCTTCTCCTTCGTTTATGACAGAAAAGTAGAGGTTTGGAGGACTGTAAAAAACATAGACAGGTCAGAAGAATGGCCAGACAGGTGGAAAATGCAATTTAATGTGAACGACGTAAGGTGATAGATTTTGGGAGAAAATCAAACAATGAATGGAAGTACACACTTAATGGAAAGACACTGAAGGGTGGCAGTAGATCCCGATATAACTTTATGGAGCTGGGAGGAGCACTCCTGGTCCTTCCAACTCCACAAAAACAATGGCCCGTATTTTCCGATCGGAGGCTTCCTGCGTGCGGAGGCCTCCAATCGGGAAAAAATCTACGCTCTTACCTGAGGGCTCCCGAGGTGCATATACTTCCACTCCTGGGCCTCTCCAAACACGAAATGTGCAGGGCCCACGTATCCCAGAGGTGCAGGCGGTTCGCAAGTGTCCCTGGGATCACGTGGGCCATGGGGAGCCAATAGGAGAAGGGAATCTTCCTTTATACACTTGACAGATAGACCTGTCAAATATATGAATGGAGATCACCCCAAAAACACAGTAAAACATTAAATAAAAAATTTTTTAAATCACATTTTTAAAATGAGTTGAAATTACAATAAATTAACTATTTTAAACAAAAATGTAATGTTTTGAAAAAAAAATTAAAATTTTTTACAGGGCTAAATATAAACTTTCCTTTTTTTAAAGTATTTTAAAATTATAAATGAGTGAAAAACTTTTTTTTTTACTTTTTTCAACTCTTATGCTGGTAAAAACAGGCCTTATGCCTGCTTTTACCAGGCGTAAGATTTCTAAGGGTTTTCTGCGGGCGGAGGCGCTCCAGAAAGCGGAACTCTCCCCCTGCAGCGGCCCTTCTCCAGATCGGAAATACCGGTTTTCAGCGCATGCGCTTCGCATGCCTGAAACCAGCATTTCCGATGTCCCTACGGGTGTGTACACAGTGCGTACACACCCATAGGCATCGGAAAATACGGCCCAATATTCCTGGAAGTTTTGGGGGTATTTGTTTAAGGACCGCTGATTAGGCTGCTCAAGATATGGAAACATCAGTTGGAGCTCGCTTTGACTAGGGCAAATGAATTAGTAATTCGCATCGGAAATGGGAACACTTAAGGCGAACGACAAGGGCCGTGCAAAAAAAAAGGTTCTGACCAATTTACCAGTGGCCTGAACGTCCGTGCAGATCGGGCGTAGGCCTCTGCCTGACTGAATTGATTATCATTGTGTCCATTGCTTCTGATGAGGGAAATTTGATAAATATTTGAAGCAGACAAAGATACAGGAAGATATCAGGGCAGTGGATAGCTCTAGAGCCAATGCAGACATGATGGGCCATGTGGCCTTCTTCTGTGCTATAACCTTCTCTGTTTCAATATGAGTCTTTTCTTGGGTTCTTGAGTGGTCTTGATGTGGTTTGCCAGATATCTGCAGGCTCAACAGTCTGAGCCTTCCAACCAAGAAGAATTGCGCTGAGGGACCCGAGAGCCAAGAGGGGGAAAGTTAACAACAGGAACAACTTGTATTTATACAGCACTATTAATGTAGAAAAATGTCCCAAAGTGCTTCACTGAGCCATAATCAAAAAAGGGATGCCAAAAAGGAGCTGTTGCTCAGAAGGAGATGTTAGGAGGAATCAACAAAAGCTTGGTCAAAGAAATGGGTTTAAAGGAGATTCTTAAAGGAAGAGAGGGAGGTGGAGAGGTGGACGTGTTTGGGTGCAAATTCCAGAGGTTGGGCCCTATGTGGCTGAAGACAAAGCAACGAATGGCAGGCAAAGGGAGGGAGGGTGCACAGAAGGGCAGAGCTGGAGGACTGGAGAGTTTTGCGAGGGTGGGGGGGCAGTAGGTTGTAGGGCTGGAGAAAGTTACAGAAATATAGAGGAGTGAAGCCATGAAGGGTTTTAAACACAAGGATGAGAATTTTAAATTTGAGGCATTGGGGGACTGGGAGGTCAACGAGGACAACTGTTATGGGTGAGCGGGACTTGGTGCATGGTACACTATAGTAACAGAGTTCTGGAGGTATTGAAGTGTATAGAAGGTGCAGGATGGGAAGCTGGCTGGGAGCATTGGAATAGTTGACGATAGCAAAATACTGCGGATGCTGGAAATCTGAAATAACAACAGAAAACGCTGGAAAAAGTCAGCAGGCCAGGCAACATCCGTGGAGAGAAAGCATTCATCAGAAAGGTCTTCGACCTGAAACGTTAACTCTGTTTCTCGCTCCACGGATGCTGCCTGGCTTGCTGACTTTTTCCAGCGTTTTCTGTTGTTATTTTGGAATAGTTGAGGCTGGATGTGAAAAAGGCAAGGATGAGGATTTCAGCAGCAAATGGGCCAAAGTTGGGGTGGAGGCGGGTGACGTTATAGGTGCCGAAGTGATGGGAAGAATATGGGGTCATAACGTCAGCTCGACATCATACAGGATCTGAACAATCTGGTTCATCCCAAGACAGTTACTGGGAGGTGGGGTGCGGTGGGCAGAGAGGGGGGAATGAAATGAAATCAGTGGCAAGGGTATGGAGTTTCTGACCAAAGTTTCCAAGCAGTGGCTGCAAGAACATCCTACTGAGAAAATGAAGCCTCCAAAATTCAGTTTTAGAACCAATTAATGCTGGCCTCAAAAGGATAAGAAACATTTGGGAGGAATTCAACTCTTCCAAATAGCCTTAAGAGTAAAGAAACAAGACTGAGCTGCACCTAATCCTTCACAGCTGAATCTAAAGTCATTTTGCATGGGTTGTGTCAACCATTTGGAGCTAAAATTATTACAGTTACCTCACTTATTTACTTCATCAATGACATATGCTCCCCACACTGTACAGTGCGAATAGACTTCTCGATATATCTGAAAATACATCAAGCTGTAATTCGAGAATGTCATCAGAACTGATTGAAAATAGGACACACCAGTTTAGTTACATGGGGGGTGAAATTGGGCCCTGTAGTACTACGAGGACTCTTAAACTGGAAAAATGGCATCCACGATGTGCGCACACACTCCCGATGGGACATAGAAACATAGAAACATAGAAGATAGGAGCAGGAGTAGGCCATTCGGCCCTTCGAGCCTGCTCTGCCATTCAATGAGATCATGGCTGATCATCCAAATTCAGTACCCTGTCCCTGCCTTCTCCCCATATCCCTTGATCCTTTTAGCCTTAAGAAATATATCCAACTCTTTTTTGAATATATTTAATGAACTGGCCTCCACCGCCCTCTGTGGCAGAGAATTCCACAGGTTCACCACTCTCTGGGTGAAAAAATTCCTCCTCATTTCAGTCCTAAATGGCTTACCCCTTATCCTTAGACTATGACCCCTGGTTCTGGACTCCCCGGCCATCAGAAACATCCTTCCTGCATCTAGTCTGTCCAGGCCTGGCAGAATTTTATAGGTTTCGATGAGATCCCCTCTCAATCTTCTAAACTCCAGTGAGTATAATCCCAATCGACACAATCTCTCCTCATACGTCATTCCTGCCATCCCAGGTATAAGCCTGGTGAATCTTCGCTGCACTCCTTCCATGGCAAGAACGTCCTTCCTCAGGTAAGGCGACTAAAACTGCACACAATACTCAAGGTGCGGTCTCACCAAGGCCCTGTACAACTGTAGCAAGACATCCTTGTTCCTGTACTCGAACCCTCTTGCTACGAAGGCCAACATACCATTTGCCTTCTTAACCGCCTGCTGCACCTGCATGCTTACCTTCAGCGACTGGTGCACAAGAACACCCAGGTCTCTTTGCACTTCCCCTTCTCCCAATCTAGTGCCATTCAAATAATAATCTGGACGACACCATCTTAATAAAGTGGTTTGCGGGCGAGTGCCTAATAACCGCAGGCAGCATGCAGAGCAGGAAGATTATGACGTCAATCAGTATGTAACGTTAATCTGATGCCAGTGCTGCCAATTTGGCGCTCCACGCTCCAGCTTATGCCCTCTCTTAACCTCACACAGCTGAACACGTGTGCAATGGCATGACAGACCCCCCTCCCCACCCCAAACCAGTGCAATTTAAAGGGATCATCAATTACTTATAGGTTAGTTGCTGGATTATTTCTTCTGGCTGTTGAAGTAATTCTACGCTTTTTGGGTGCTTTCCCATACTTGTTAAAAGTTTCAGTTGTCTACAGGGAGTTGTCTGGTTGGTGCTGAAGTATTTTTTTTTGGTGACTTAAAGGCTTGTGCACAAAATAGTTGCTTCCAGACATGGGTGGGCTAGTAGGGTTCCCTCTTGGCATTGAGCATGACTGGGAGAATGAGTAGAGGCCACGCAGAGCAGGACAAGCTGCTAGAAGGAGGAGGAGGAGGAGAAGAATGGCTCTCAGCAGGAGGCCATATTCGCAGAGGGTCTTTAGGGTGAAAATCTGTTGGAGAACAGATTTCTGGAGTGCTGTGACATTGGAAGCCCCTTTGCACACTGGTATCCAGAGCCACGGTGGCAGCAAGCTGAGATTGCATGACAGAAGTCTGATCTTCCACTGCAGCACTCAGACGTTGGGCGGCTGCTGTTTGTGTTGCAATGGAAGCTGAGACATCAGCCATCAGATGCTGCATCATGGTTGGGTCCACAGGTGTGCTGCTGGAGGTGGCCACCTGTTCCATGCTGGAGAGGATGGGCTCCAAGCTCTGTGCAAAGCCATGTGCCAAGTTGGTGTCGGACTCCTCCATGCTCCTTGACATTGAACGCAGGCTTTCTGGCAGGTTTCCCAGTGCATCAAGCATTTAGGTTTGTACACCTATCAGCCTTCTTCTGTAGCCTGGCCCATCGAAGTCATCATCTGAGTCCTCTGCAGCAGAACTAGTGTGTGACCTTGCCCTCCGGCGAGCTGGCACCTACGCCATCCTTTCCCCCTGCCCTGGCTGCAGTGCACTAGTACCTGGTATCTCACCATGTGCAGATCCCTCCTCTATCCTTACCTCTAAAATACGCGCAGTGTCAGTATCTGAGCTGGTGGCTGCGAGTGTAAGATCGAGTGACGGAGTTTCTTCATCTCCACTGTCTTCTTCCTCTTACTCAACTGACTGGGAAGGTTCCAGTTCTTGGGTATCTGAAAGGAAAAAGGGATAAGGGTTGGGTTGTGGTGAGGGGAGAGGAGAAAGTAAGAAGTGCGTGCTTACACCATTAGTAGCTCCTCAGTCAGAAGAGATTGAAGGATGAGGGAGAAGTGGAATGAGAGAAGGAGGATTAGGTGTTTGGATACCTTGATCATCGATCGCTTCCGCCCTGCTGGTGGCCACGGCCTCAGCAATGGCCCTTCCCCATAATGGCCAGTAGTGTCTCTTCCACGCATGTTAAAACATGCAGGCACATTTGTCCTCCTCCAGTTCTTTGCTGCTGCCTGCTGTTATGTGCCACTTTCTCCTGCAAGAGAAAGGGAAGTGGGTCAGTGAGGGTCCTGCAATAAGATGTAGCTGTCATGGTTGAATAGCTGTCAGTGTTTGCAAGCTATGAGATGTGGGTTTGAGGTTTGCAACATTGCTAAGTGTGTGAGGGTGAGGTGAAGCATATGAATGTTAAGTATGAGTCCTGATTGATAGAGATTGTTGGCAGGTGAGTGATGAGGTTGTAGTGAATTGAGCAGTGGCTGAGGCTGGTGGTGCAGTTGGTAGGATATGCCATTTGAAGATGCATTCACTGACCTTGACCACTTGTGTGAGGTCATTAAACTTCTTCCTGCACTACATTCATGTTCTTGGAGCTATACTCCTGGCATTGACCTCCGCGGCTATCTCTTGCCACTGCCTACTGAGCAAGTGCCTGTGGGGCCTCCTGCCCCCCTGAGGATACAGGACATCTCTCCTCTGTTCCAACTCTTCAAGCAAGACCTCCAGTGTAGCGTCAGAAAACCTTGGTGCACACTCTCTCCCATGGTCAGTCATTGTTCTTTGTCGCACAGCACTATTCTGAATGATCTCAGCACCTCCAGCAGCCACAATGCCCCTTTACTTTAAGTAATGCAGGCTAACTTTAATTAGTGCTAGGCACTCACGATATTGGGCCCACTGCTGATGGGTGCAGCCAATGAACAGCATGGGGAGCGCTGGCTGCACACAGAAATCATGACAATGAGCGGGCTGCACACAGAAATCATGACAATGAGCGGGCTGCACAAAGTTGCCATCCTACCTGCTTTTCAATCAACGTGCACGGGTTAATCGTGCATCGCGATCCCTGCGCCTGTTTTCCGGATTATCCAATTTAACCGCGCCACCCACCCCCCAGTCTTTCAACTGTCCAGACTTGCCTTGAATTCTAACAATGGAAAATCTTTTATGGGGAAAATTGTCCTTCTTAAATTGCTCTGGTTATTGTAGTTCCATTGTAAATGTGTTTTCTCGGTCGCTGATATGATTGCTTACATATATTCACCAAAACCATTTGGTACAAACACTGTCAGGAACAATTGTTAGGCACAAAGGGAGACAGAAATATTTTACTGTTAGACTTTGGTTTTAGACTCAAAGTGACAGTTACATTCAAAGTGAAGTGACGGGTCATCTTTTTGTTGCTGTGCTGATAGTTATATCTCTCCAAAGCTTAGTTCCTGTGAAGATGATTTAAACCCATTGTAGACTGTGGTTGCAGTTGTACACAAGATAAAATTGCACTTTCCAGGTTTTATTTTATTGAGTATATTTTATGAATTAAGAAATATTGCATGTGATCCTAACAATAATGAATTCCAATGCATGTCATTGAACAGTAAAAAATCTTTTATGCAGATTCCTGTAACAATGGCAGTTTTGAAATCCTGAAAAGATCAGTACTTACAGCATTTGAAATAGTTTTCAAGTTGGACTTCATTATATCACAGGAATTTGCCTATAAATTTACTAATATGATCTATTATTTTGAATTCAAATCATGAAATAATGCATCCAGTGCAGCTTTATTCAAATGGCTTAATTCAATTGAGCATTTACCTAGAAAGAATTTTAATGCTTGAAATATTATCTTATTTGCTGTCACTTGGAGTTAAATTTCAAAAGGATCACTTTAACCTGGTAGGACAACCTTACAGGAATTTAATTGGGCCTGCAGAAGATATAATTTGATCTGCAAATAGATGGTGACAGGATGTTATTTCTTGCACTGCAATTTATTTCATTGGGAAGGAATGATACACTGCTGCAAAGGTCAGACAGAGAGCTCTGTAAAAACACAGCTCAGCACCCCAGCTGCTCCACCCCTCACCCTGCTTCAGTATCTGTCTCTATGGGCCACAGTCCCCACATAGGCTTGCCAACTCTGGTTGAATGTATTCCTGACCTCCTGCCTCCAACGTCCCTGCTCCCGCCATTGGTCACCCGACGCGTCCATCATCACAGCGCACCGCCTTCCCAGGCCAATTGGGAAGCAAAAAGACTCTTCATTACCCAACTGAATGGTTCTTGACTGTCAGCCCTTCTTCCCATCTCCAATATTTTTATAATAACTATAGAAAAAGTGTTCAAAGAAAATGAAAAAGACACTTTTTTTTATTAATGCCCCTATGATTTCTCTTCTAGGTTGCTCACAGCAGTGACCTAGAGATTAATCTTCAATTCCTGGAGGCTATTCCCGCAACAATTTTAGGCAGCGGTCTAACATCCACAAGAGACTAGGTTAAGCTTCTAGTTTTCACTGATGAGGGACCACTTGTTTTCCCCTTGCCAACTTTCCCTCCTTTCTCTTCAGCTGATGGCCTTTCAATAGTGCCAGGCGCCTACTAATACCTCTTCCAATTGGCCAATATTCACGTATAAACCTTGAACAGCCAATGGTAGCTGGAGTGAAAGGAATGGAAGGGCGTCAGCCACAGGCAGCTAGATTTCTGAACAGTGTTGCCTTCACTTTTGACACTACAACTGTTTACCACAGTGTGAATATGGAGGCGTGGAGTCAAATGAATGCTTTGGACTTTCAGAAAACCAACCAAAAAGTTTCAGAAAAATCAAGTTGTGTGAAATCGCACTATTCAGGGTAGCAAAGAGGAGGCAAATGATGTATCCATTCAGCTAGAATCAATACCACCAGTGAAAACTGGGTTAAATCTTAGTGCTGTGCGTATATTGTAACGTTCTGCTTTTTGTGCAGTGTTTATTTGAAGAGTTGGAACCCAGCTTTGCTTTGCCTCATTGATCTAGGAGCAGCTAGTTTTATTTAGCTATGCATCCTGTCCAGAACCCTGTGGTTTCAATCATTCTGTGTTCCCTGAAATGCGCCAAGCAACATAGAAGTTTCTTACAGGGGTCAGGAAATGTGATCAATTTCAAAAACCTTTATCTCAGCATCTAATGTCAGTTGGTGGTTTAATAAATATAATTAACATTTCCGAATGTGTTAGAAGTGATTTACACAAGTAAACTACGTTTGCCATTGTGAGCAGATGAAGATTGAACAAAGATGAAGAAACTCTTCAAAGGCATTGTAAATATTCATATGATGCACGTGAACACATACATACACCACACACACACACACACATTACATATGGTTTTAACTTATTAATGGTCTCCATGACCACATACTGTAACAATCTGGCATTTACGTGGGACTCTACTATAAGCTGTTTTATACCTGGCCTGAAGATCTGTGGTTACTTTGTATTTTATTTATGTATCTATGGTGTAGCTCACCTGCAATTTGGCAAAACAAAATCACGATTCTGCCATTTTAATAAAAATGAGGAAAGGAAACCATGAAAGGGTAAATAGGTGGAGTTTGCGTAGCCTGTGGATGATGTTGGTACTGACCCTTGGCCTGAATGGGATAAAGTCATCTTGGAGTTAGGCTACTTGTGAATGGAGGCCAGCGTGGATAATGTCATCCGAGGCCCAGCAAACAGCTCAGCGCTGTAGAAAGAGCCAGGTGCTGAAGTGGGAGGATAGTAGGGTTGGTATTCTGGAAGGATGAGGTCAAATGGGCATAAGGGCTTTCTTCGTCTAAACCTTTGTGACCTTATGAAATTAAAAATTATATTATTATACACTTTATAGAGTGTGCGTGTGTTGAAGCATTCCTTCAGCCTGGAAACTCCATTTGGTGAGCATCCTCACAGTGCTCCCAAATGTCTTTGAGATCAGCTGCAATTTAAATTAGTATTACTTTCTTTATTAACATATAAGAAATGCCACTGAACAGAAAGCATATTTTTGTATTAAATAAAACCATTCCAACATAAATTAATTTTCAAGACTTTGTGCTACGTTGTAAATACACCTTCTTTCCCCAACATTGAAACTCCCACTCGATTTAAGTAGAAGAACCTTGTTGTCTTGAAAATCTGATTAAGAATACAATAACATTACAAAAATCACATATCTATTTACATATGATCAGGATGTTCAACCAAATAAAGTTTGCGGGCTT
Organism: Somniosus microcephalus; assembly: GCF_052327205.1. Classification (NCBI taxonomy): domain Eukaryota; kingdom Metazoa; phylum Chordata; class Chondrichthyes; order Squaliformes; family Somniosidae; genus Somniosus; species Somniosus microcephalus. The sequence continues at coordinate 32,558,666 of NC_141009.1, forward strand.
TAGGAGTGCTTTAACACACACACACTTTGGGCTGGATTTTCTCAGCCCCGAGGAGGCGGGTATGGAGGCGGGACTGCCGGTAAAGTTGCAGAAAGTGGGGGCGGATGGCAAACCTTCCCCCATCCCGCCTCCGTGCTCTTTTGCCAGGAGGCGGGAAGATATCCTGCTTTGGGTCCTGTCTCCTCGAGGCGGAAAAGGGATTAAATCCTTTCAACTGCCTGTTAACAGGTAGTTAACAGGCAGAAAAAAGGATTAGTCCCATTTTACCTTTTCAGGTGAAGGCTTCCCGACCTCGGAGAACCCCGTCGGGTTGGAGGAGTCGAGTAGGAGGTCTGCGGGGGTCAGAGGGGCCTGAAAGTGAGACGTAGAGGTGAGTGATGGGTGCAAGTATGGAGTGGTAAATATGTGAGGTGAGTGTTAAGTGTTATAAAATGTTCACTTACCATTGTTTCTGCCTACAGCCTTCAGCCACAGTGGTTCCGGAGTCCCAACATATTCATTATAGATTTTACAGACTAGTTGTTGGATCCTCCAAACCAACAGTCATCTGCTTTCTACAAGTTGAAAGGTTTGATGAGTCCTGAACACAAGGACTCATCAAACTACACAGAATGTCAGTGTTTGACAGCTTCACAGAGCTGTCAAACACTGACATTTCTTCTTTCAAGAAGTCTTGACAGATAGCACATCAGACGTTGACGTGCTCTGTCAGTGACTTCCCCCTAATTGGCCTGCTGAGCCCGCAGGGCGGGCTTAACAAAGTCAATCAGGGTAAACTCCCGCTGGTTGGCCAGAACATGATGGAGGCGGGACTGAGACCCGACAAGCAGCTGTTCAGCCTCTAGCACATCTCCATTCACAAAATCCAGCCCAGAATATGTATAAAATGTATATATATTGTCAATCTCCTGTGGCATTGTACAAGTGTAGCCTTCTGGTGAAATGGCTTAGGTGGTTAGGGATAATTAGACTAGAGCATGCAGACATAACTCAATCCTCATTTTAAAGTGATGGTACATGCATGATACCAAATGGGCGGTTCATTGGGCATGACGCCACTGTAAATGGCACAACCACGTGGTATACTCAACATGGGGAAGACAAGGCTATGATAGGGAAGGACTAGGACAGCCATCGTTTATGTTTAAATTTTGATATGAATTTTGCAATTGCCACTGTAAGAGAGATTAATTATCAAATCTGGGTCTGTATTGCTTCGTAACACTCATCCTTTTGGAAAAACGTTATCTGCCAGGTCTTGTTTGACTGCCTTGGTGATTCAGGTGAATGTTAAAGATCTCACAGCACCATTCAGATAAGATCAGGAAATTACCTTGACTAACAAATTTCCTTTTGACTAAAATCATCAAAAATAAATTAATTGGTCATTCATTTCATTGCTGTTTATGGGATCTAGCTGTAGGCAAAATGGCTACCCTGTTTGTCTATAAAATAATAGTTACTGCATTTCAAAGGAATTCATGGTACCTAAAACACTTTGAAATCCTTCTGACAGATGTGATATGTTTCATGCCACATGCCTCTTGTACTAGCAGGGCGCAGAAAGTTCCCATACATAACAGTAAAAGCAATTCAATGGCTATAAAGTGCTTTGGGATGTCCTGAGGACATGAAACACACTATATAAATGCAAATTCTTTCTTTCTTTACAAGAACATAATTCCACAATATTTCTAATAAAGTGAGAGACCTAGAGCCCATTATCATCTAGCATTTCCTCCTGCCCTTCACAGATGGAGTGGGGCATGTGACAGCTCCTGGTATAAAGCCAGACTCGAAAGCAGACTGTTAGAATAAATGTCTTTGCGATCAGCTGAAATTTAAATTAGTATTGTTATCTTTCTTAACATGCAAGAAATGCCGCTGAACAGAAATGATATTTATGTATTAAATAATATCATATCAACACAAATTAATTTTCAAGACTTTGAATACAATCACATTATAAAATCACATATATCTTTAACATATGGGCGTACTGTCAGGATATTCAACCACATGGAGTTTACAGGCTTTAGGAGTACTTTAACTCACTCACACACACACACACGATTTATATATAAAGTGTATATATATTGTCAATTTTCTGTGGCATTTCACACAGGGAGTCAAGACCAGTGGTGGCCTTCTGGTGAAATGGGATTAAGTGGTGAGAGATAATTAGACTAGGAAATGCAGACGTAGCTCAATCCTCATTTTAAAGTCATTCATTCTTATATAATTCCAATATAAATTTCTTTCTCCACATTTATACTGGCAATGGTCTATGTAAACATGTCATGCTCTAATTACACCCTCCCACCAGTGGTGGCACTGTAGCACCTCCACTGGAGTAAGGGGTGTCACTGGCCCAAATTTTCAGCGTTCGCCGTTGTTACTGGGTAAAACTGACCGCAACTTCTGGTGTCCGCACATGCGCAGTTAGACGTGAAAATCCGCAAGTTGCTGTCAGTGATACCCTGCTCCTTCACAGGGTGCGCTGTTGCAGTCTTTGCCGATGGAATCAACACAGAAATCACTGTTAAGGAGTGAACTTAAACTAATTACCCATTATTCTCGCTCTAAAGACATGAAAAACTTAAGCCTTGTTCAATCAGGAGTAACTTAGTTTTAACAGCGTACTAAGTCATAACTACTGCTGAACAATCTCTCCAGCCCTGAAAATTTAATTTTACAAGTGCGCAGTTTCAAATCCTCAGAAGAACATTTACAAATGACATGATTTTTATTCAAATTAAAATTAAAATATTACTATTAAAGTTTCTGTTTTGCTATTTAAGTTTCTCCCTTAACCCCATGTGTATGCCCCAATCTTTATTTTGCTTGCTGTACAATGATTTAAATGTAATTTATAGTTCCTGCTTTTTACTTCCTGCTTTGCCATCTGTGAAGATTCATCAATCTGATTGGTTGATCAGCCTCCCTGCTGCCTGCCCTGTTGCCGGATGCCACAGATCCCCTGTAGAAGGTGCTGAATTCAAACTGACGTCGGAAAAGAGGAAGGCTGTACTCTAGTTCCCGCTAAAACTCTGTGGGCAGCTTTTATTGAGGTAAACAGCGATGCCGTTCCTCTGCTGCTGACTGCAAAATCTAGGCCAATATAGCATCGTAAGTTTACATAGGCAGTTTTCATTATAAACGTGGATATAGGGGCCTGGAGTTTTCTCCACATTTTTACCCAGAGACACGTGTAATCTGGACGCAAACCAATAAACGTGGCTTAAAGGATCGTGGAATTTTGGGCATAAGTGAATGAGGCGCATAACTACAATACGCCCAAGTCTCCTCAATCTTTTACAGCTGTCCATCAAACCCTCTGCTGGACCAAATACCCGCCCACAAAACTGACCATGCCCCCAACTCTCAAGTGGTCTTCTGTGGCAATTTATTGAGCGTCTTAAAATAAAAATGATCCTCACTGAGGCCTGTTCTTTATTTTCTGTTTCTTTGAATGGATTTTTATGGCATCAGTATGAAGCACATTAAAAAACTGAACAGCTTCCTTGACTGCAGGGTCTTAAACATGCTGTGCGTGGTGTGCATGAATAATGGTTAAATAAGTTCAAACTTAAATTTTCATATTAAAGAAGAAATAACTGCAAATTAATGGAAACATGAACTTGAACTTTATATATAGGCATCGAAGCTCCATGATATTTAACTATGCGCCCTCCAATACAAAAGTTGGGACAACCCTGACCTATTTATTGTCAGCATGGAATCACTTATGAATGGCATGTAGGGCTGAATGTCCAATGCATTTTATTATTGGACATGGTATGACATTTACGTTTTGACTGGTTAAATTATTTTAGAGTGATGTCATCCGAATTATCTTAATGTTCAAATAACAGTAACATTATTTTTATTTCCATTTAACTTGCCAGAATAAAGAACGTTTCTGTAATATTGACGTTCCAGTTTGGGAGAGCACTGGTAATCAGCTTATATTCTTATTTCAACAACATGCAAAGTGCCCGTGAGTTTCTGGAGATTTTATAGAAACCGGTTTTTCAGATCCTGAATACTCTTTAACGGAGGTTAAGCTGAGTCACTGTGGAATAGCAGAATGTAATTTAAAGGGTTCACCCCATCCAAAGAAACTTGCTTTTCATTTTTAAGTAGTCCAAAGCTCTGCCTGCATCTCCTCTTCTGCCCAGCCCACTTGCATATTGTTTCTTTGTTAATGTAAATCTTAAGGTGATACTTTCTGACACAGATACTACCATTCAAGTAGCATTCATCAATGTTTACAGGCCAGCAAAAGGATAAGTCGAGCTGTAATACTGACATTCACCCCCTTTTGCCAGCGTGAATGCTTGTTTAGAATTTAACCAGAACCCGATGTTTATGATGTAAAGGTTTCTTTCCTTGTCATGGGAATAAGCTTTCTTTTTTTTCTTGACTTCAGGCCAGAAAAGGACGTGGCATTTGGAGTAAAAAAAACACATGACTTTAAATCTGGAAAGATTACATTTGCATATTTGGAGCCGAATAAAAAGCAACATTTTGAAGTTTGTTCAGCAAAACAGTGAAGACAGACTTTTTTAGTGGTTCTGTAACATTTCGACATTAGAATGGATACCTTAAACACTCAGGGAGCACGCTGAAATATAACAGTCTGAAAAGCTACCTTAACACCTTGCACGACAAACTCCACATGTTCACTGACTATACCACATTGATCACCAAACAGTCTCAATGGTATGGTCTAAAATGCATTTTCAAACTGTTCAGAAATGTAACTCGACAGGGGTGCTGACACCAACTGCTGTGCTTTTACTATTATCCCAGTTGAGGCCCACACATACAACAACAACAACAACATTTATATAGCACATATAACGTAGTGAAACGCCCGAGGCACAGGCCACGGATTGGATCAGAGACCTTTCATGGATTCTATTGCTCAAATGTTCAATGGACAAACTCACTGGTCCATTGGGCGGGAGCATAGTCCAGTTTTTGAGTGGGATGTTCATAAAAAAAAATTAAATGTAAACCTGACAATTTAATTTTTTTTTAAATTAAAGTCATTTTTTCCCCACTTCTGTACAAAAAATGTTAAAGTTTTCCATGAATTTTTCTCAGCAGCAAAGCAAGTCTCAGAACTCGTGCCATGACCCCAGGTCTTGCCCCACCCCCTATTCCTCATAATCATAATCAACTTTATTGTCATTGTTAGTGCACAAGTGCAGTACAACGAAATGTAGGCTTGCGGCTCCCGAGAGTGTACATTTAGATTAAGACATTTAAACATTTCAGAGGGCATATTCAGGCTTTACAGTAAAGATATTTATATCACTTAGTGTCTGGAAGCAAAGGATGGGTTTCCATGATAGATATTTCTAGTGTACAATGTGGAGCAGCATTCCGGTTTTGGAATTGATAAAAGATGGCGCTATCGCGAGATGCTGCTTCAACTGCATCAGTGGGGTCACTCTTTCCTGATGGTCCTAATATTATCGGTAATAGAGGCCACTGGTTGGGTGGGTTCAAGTTTCTAAAACAAAACTCTCCGAGAGATCAACAAAATAAGGATAAGGCAGCTTTGAAATTAGGATTATAGCAACAGTGACTGAAATCAAGAAATCACTTTTAAAATTTAATGACATGTTGTTCCAAGGAGTAACAATTCCGCTTCTGCTCATCACCAAATTTATTTCTGACAATCTGAAAGATTAAATCAGCTGCAAGGATGGAAAGGCTAAGAGCCAGTGACAGACAACTTACTGATTCCTTAGTATCCCAGGCACAGGTTGGATACTTCTAGGACAAGAAGTGCTCTCCTTCCCCACCTCAGGTGCTGCTCCACATTGTACACTAGAAATATCTATCATGGGAACCCATCCTTTGCTTCCAGACACTAAGTGATATAAATATCTTTACTGTAAAGCCTGAATATGCCCTCTGAAAAGTTTGTAAACGTGCCTCATTTAGAGGAAAGTATCAAAGCACCTGTTGCTCCATTTTGAATGAACCCTTTAATGCGTTGTCTTTTCCACCCCAATTCCCTATCTTTTTCTTGCCTTTTGTTCTAAAGGCATTGGTTCCTGTAGGGTGTGTGTGTAGATTACGTCGTATTTACAGCATAGAAACAGGCCATTCGCTCCAACGTGTTTATGCTCCACATGAGCCTCCTCCCCCCCCGACTTCATCTAACCCCATCAACATGACCTTTCTCCCTCACATACTTATCTAGCTTCCCCTTCAATGCATCTGTACTATTCGCCTCAACTACTCCCTGTGGTAGCAATTTCCACATTCTTACTGCTCTCTAAGTAAAGAATTTACTCCTGAATTCCTTACTGCATTTATAAGTGACTATCTTAAATTCAAGGCCCCTAGCTTTGGGCTCCCAGAACTCTTATTTTAGATTACAGAAACTATTACAATCAGTTCCCTTGAACTGTGCAATTGGCGATTAACTTTTTCTGTCTGTGCTCAGTGAGGAACACCAGGGGGTAAATCTCAGCCCTCGCCCACACGGGCAGTAGTATGGCCGAGTGGTTCGTACACCCCAGATAGAAACTGTTCAATTTTCGGAACATTTGCAACCAATCCCCACTGACAGATCCCTCGCACCCCCCCCCACCACCCCCGCCACCCCAAGGTGCGCTGGAGCGACACAGTTACCCCCCAGGTTAACAGTGTTGTAATCAAAAAGGAGGAAAACTCAAACATTGTGTATAAGCATTGCTTCAAAACAGACTATGAACTTTTTCCAACCAGAAGCCTAATGCTGGAACTGCCCATTCAAACATAGGTGGGTTTTTCATTGCAAATTGGCAAGCAGACTTAATAAAGGAGCACGAAAGACAAGCACACACTCCTTCCACAACCCATGCCCAATCTGCCCCATCGCAGGCTCTACCTGACCTCATACAAGCTCCTTCTGCAGCCCATCTACAATCTGCCTCAACACAGGCTTTACATTACCCCCATTCAATCTCCTTCCCCAACCCGTGTCCTATCTGCCCTATCATGGACTCTACCCCATTTAATCTCCTTGCTGGGTTTGCCAATCCTCTCAGATTGTCCTGGAGTCTCCCGGATACTGCTGTGAGCAACCCTGGAGAAAAATCACTGGGGCATTAAAAAAAAATCAGAGATGGTAAAAAAGGATGTTTCAGGGAACGAAACATCTGCTCACTTTCCAGTTGATGTGGGTAGGCAAGGATTGGCCATGTTGGGTTGAAGGGATAATTACTAGTCCTGGCCCCTTTAGGGCTACCCCGGATCAGGCGTATTCCTCAGACGTTCACTTTCATCTAAAGTTTGAGGTAGCCGAATCCTAAAGACGCTTAATTGGGTCTAAAGGTCCGGACTATCTCTCCCTACAGGAAAGGAACAACCTGAAAATGTTACTGTCCTCCAGATAGCACTTTTAATAAGTTTAGCTAGACTGCAACATTCTGGATATTATGAGGGTCCGGAAAACTCCCTCAGAATTCTGCAACTCCTCACCAAAGAGTGTACACAGATTGAGTTTGCGAGTTTGATACAGAAGTATTATGTGAGACAATTCTAAAAATATATAGATTTATTAAAGAACCGACATATAATTTACAGTTGGTGAGTCAATCGCAACATTAATAGTTCCAAAAAAAGAAAGCTTACAATTCTATTATCAGGGAACCTACTCTCAAATCTTAACTTCACTACAGTTTTACAGTTCTTAGTTTTATTCAGGGTATCCACCAAAATCAAATACAGTACCTTTGATCCCCAAGGTACAAAGAGATGGAGACTTACAGAGCTGGCTCTGAAGCCGAGAATCACTTTGCCCCTTTAAGCAAGTCTACTATCCCATTTGAGAGTTCAATATTTATACCCTTTTCCAGTGTTATTTCCTTTAAGGTTTTCTGCTGATGTAAGCTAATTATCTCTAGTCATTTTTCTGCTGACCCCTGCAATTCTTACAGTCACCTCAGTTGGTAGCACTACAGAACCATGTCTCTCCTCTAGGTGTTCTAAGTTTATCATAAAAAACGGTGTAACAGCAGGTGCGCTTTACTTGGTATCATTTTTATGAAGGCAGATGTTTGTTACTTTTATGTGCTTCTTTACGAGGTGTAAATTAGAACACCTTATACAGGGTGAACTATTGTCTTGTTTCCAAAGGTTCAGACTTTAACCTTCTGTTTCAATAAGGTTATTGATTCAGTGTCAACAACTTATCTTACCTCAATAGCCAGAATGCTATCACAGCTTTTTCATCGTTAGGTTTCTAGATTTCCAGACCCAGTTTGTCATGTTTTAATAAAGCCAAAATTCTTTCCTAGAATGGTGTATTTTTCTGAATAGGTTTTATGGCTTATTCCTTCACAGGGTGAGATGGTTGGATGCAGGTCACATGATCAAACTTAGGCATACATCCAGAGTTGGCAACCCTATTCCTTCCACAGCCCATGGACAACATCAACAACTTACATTATGTCGCACCTTTAACATAGTAAAACATCCCAAAGTGCTTCACAAGAGCATAATGAGACAACAAATATTTATCACCGAATCACTAATAGGTCAAGCGACCAAAAGCTTGGTCAAAGAAGTAGGTTTTAAGGAGCAGCTTAAAGGATGAGAGTGAGAGGTAGAGAGGCAGAGAGGTTTAGGGAGAGAATTCCAGAGCTCAGGGCCTGGACAGCTGAAGGCATGGCCGCCAATGGTGGGTCGAAGGAAATCAGGGATGCACAAGAGGCCATAATTGGAGGAGCGCAGAAATCTTGGCACATTGTAGAGCTGGAGGAGGTTACAGAGATAGGGAGTGTTATGTTCATTAATAAATAGACATTCTTATTATGAACACAGCTAGCTTCTAGCTAGTCATTTATTCAGTACACGTTCTCTAGATACAGTATCTGTAGAGATGCAGCATGTGTGCTCCTGTGTGTAGGCTGCCATCTTGACTGTTGCCTTGTGGGTACTAGTGCCTCATGGGTAATGTAGTCTTAATATATATACAGCTGGGTAGTGTAGTCTTGTACATACAGCTATATCCAGCTCTACAGCTCCACCTAGTGTCCACTATAGAATGACATGTTATTGATCGTTACAGGGAGGGGCGAGACCATCGAAAGATTTGAACACAAGGATGAGAATTTTAAATTTGAGGCATTGCCGGAACATGAGCCAATGTAGGTCAGCGAGCACACGGGTGATGGGTGAACGGGAATTGGTGCGAGGTTGGAATACGGCCAGCAGAGTTATAGATGAGCTCACATTACTAAGAGGTGGAAGGGGGGAGGCCGCCAGGAGAGCATTGGAATTGTCGCATCTGGAGGTGACAAAGGCATGGATGAGGGTTTCAGCAGCAGATGGGCTGAGGCAGGGGCGGTGACAAGCAACTGCCCTATTGCATGCTCCACCCTACCCCATTTAATCTGAGGGAAAATTCTACAAGATTATTCCCAGATAAGCAAAGGAAATTCCAGAATATTCATTCACCTGCACAGTTCAACCCTGGGCTACTGCCCTCCAGCCCTCCGCTCTCCCAGCGTCTCCTCCAGCAATACAAGAACAATATATCCTGCGGAGCCATTGATCTTCAGTTATTCCTTTGCCTACAATTTACAATCCTGCTGATAACACGTACTGTCTCAGCATCCTTTGGTGCAGCCCACACCTCAATCAGTTCATCAACCAGACGGAGTTATACTACAAGTTGTGCAATGAGACACGTGGACATAAAATAGATCAGCAGCGTAATTGGTCACATCAGCACTTCACACTGGGAACGGTAGCGTAGTGGCTATGTTACTGGACTAGTGATCCAGAGACTTGAACTAATGATACAGAGAAGTGAGTTCAAATCCCACCACGGCAGCTGTGGAATTTAAATTCAGTTAATAAAATTAATCTGGAATAAAACGCTAGAATCAGTAATGGTGACCACGAAACTATCGGATTGTCGTAAAAACCCATCTGGTTTACTTAATGTCCTTTAGTGAAGGAAATCTGCCGTCCTTACCTGGTCTGGCCTATATGTGACTCCAGACCCACAGCAATGTGGTTGACTCTTAACTGCCCTCTGAAATGGCCCAGCAAGCCACTCAGTCGTAACTAACCGCTATGAAAAACAATAATAAAAATTAAACCGGACGGACCGCCCGGCATCGACCTTGGCACCGGCTACGGACACGGCAACGGCACACCCAGCCCAGGTGACCCTGCAAAGTCCTCCTCACCAACATCTGGGGACTTGTGCCAAAGTTGAAGAGATGTCCCACAGACTAGTCAAGCAACAGCCTGATAAAGTCATACTCACAGAATCATACCTTTCAGCCAATGTCCCAGATTTCTCCACCACCATCCCTGGGTATGTCCTGTCCCACCGGCAGGGCAGGCTCACCAGAGGTGACAGCACAGTGGTATACAGTCGGGAGGGAGTGGCCCTGGGAGTCCTCAACATCGACTCCGGACCCGATGAAGTCTCATGGCTTCAGGTCAAGCATGGGCAAGGAAACCTCCTGCTGATTACCACCTACCAGCCCTCCCTCAGCTGATGAATCAGTACTCCTCCATGTTGAACACCACTTGGAAGAAGCACTGAGGGTAGCAAGGGCACAGAATGTACTCTGGGTGGGGGACTTCAAAGTCTATCACCAAGAGTGGCTCGGTAGAACCACTACTGACCGAGCTGGCTGAGTCCTGAAGGACATAATTGCCAGGCTAGGACTGTGGCAGGTGGTGAGAGAACCAACACAAGGAAAAAACATACCTGACCTCGTTCTCACCAATCTACCTGTCACAGACGCATCTTCACACTGAGGACACCCTCCATCGTGTTGTGTGGCACTACCACAGTGCTATATGGGACAGATCCAGAACAGATCTAGCAGCTCAAAACTGGGCATCCATGAGGCAATCAGCAGCAGCAGAATTGTATTCCACCACATCTGTAACCTCATGGCCCGGACTATCCCTCACTCTACCACTACCATCAAGCCAGGGGACTAACATTGGTTCAATGAGGAGTGTAGAAGAGCATGCCAGGAACAGCACCAGGCGTACCTAAAAATAATGTGCCAACCTGGGGAAGCTGCAACACAGGACTACATGTATGCTAAACAACAGAAGCAGCATGCTATAGACAGAGCTAAGCGATCCCACAATCAATGAATCAGATCAAAGCTCTACAGTCCTGCCACTTCCAGTCGTGAATGGTGGTGGACCATTAAACATCTAACGGGATGAGGAGACTCCATGAATATCCCCATCCTCAATGATGATGGCAGAGCCCAGCACGTGAGTGCAAAAGACAAGGCTGAAGCATTTACAACCATCTTCAGCCAGAAGTGCCGAGTGGATGATCCATAGAAGAAGCCAGTCTTCAGCCAATTCGATTCACTCCACGTGATATCAAGAAACGGCTGAGCGCACTGGATACAGCAAAGGCTATGGGCCCTGACAACATCCCAGTTGTCATGCTAAAGACTTGTGCTCCAGAACTAGCTGCGCCTCTAGCCAAGCTGTTCCAGTACAGCTACAACACTGGCATCTACCCGACAATGTGGAAAATTGCCCAGGTATGTCCTGTCCACAAAAAGCAAGACAAATCCAATCCGACCAATTACCGCTCCATCAGTCTACTCTCAATCATCAGCAAAGTGATGGAAGGTGTTGTCGACAATGCTATCAAGCAGCACTTACTCACCAATAACCTGCTCACTGATGCCCAGTTTGGGATCCGCCAGGGCCACTCGGCTCCAGACCTCATTACAGTCTTGGTCCAAACATGGACAAAGGAGCTGAATTCCAGAGGTGAGGTGAGAGTGACTGCCCTTGACAACAAGGCAGAATTTTACCAAGTGTGGCATCAAGGAGCCCTAGTAAAACTAAGTTAATGGGAATCAGGGGGAAAACTGTCCACTGGCTGGAGTCATACCTAACACAAAGGAAGATGGTTGTAGTTGTTGGAGTCAATCATCTCAGCCCCAGGACATCGCTGCAGGAGTTCCACAGGGCAATGTCCTAGGCCCAACCATCTTCAGTTGCTTCAATGACCTCTCCCCATCATAAGTTCAGAAGTGGGGATGTTCGCTGATGATTCCACAGTGTTCAGTTCCATTAACAATTCCTCAGATAATGAAGCAGTCCATGCCCGAATGCATCAAGATCTGGATGACATTCAGGCTTGGGCTGATAAGTGGCAAGTAACATTCGTGCCACACAAGTGCCAGGCAATGACTATCTCCAACCAGCAAGAGCCTAACCACCTCCCCTTGACATTCAACAACATAACCATCGCTGAATCCCCCACCATCAAATTCCTGGGGGTCTCCATTGACCAGAAACTTAACTGGACCAGCCATATAAGTACTGTGGCTACAAGAGCAGGTCAGAGACTAGGTATTCTGCAGCGAGTCTCTCGCCTCCTGACTCCCCAAAGCCGTTCCACCATCTACAAGGCACAAGTCAGGAGTGTGATGGAATACTCTCCACTTGCCTGGATGAATGCAGCTCCAACAACACTCAAGAAGCTCGAAATCATTCAGGACAAAGCAGCCCGCTTGATTGGCATTCCATCCACCACCTTAAACATTCACTCTCTCCACCACCGGCGCACCGTGGCTGCAGTGTGTACCATCTACAAGATGCACTGCAGCAACTCGCCAAGGCTTCTTTGGCAGCACCTCCCAAACCCACGACCTCTACCACCTAGAAGGACAAGGGCAGCAGGCGCATAGGAACACCATCACCTGAAAGTTCCCCTCCAAGTTACACACCATCCTGGCTTGGAAGTATATCACCGTTCCTTCCTCGTCGCTGGGTCAAAGTCCTGGAACTCCCTGCCTAACAGCACTGTGGGAGTACCTTCACCACACGGACTGCAGTGGTTCAAGAAGGCGGCTCACCACAACCTTCTCAAGGGCAATTAGGGATGGGCAATAAATGCTGGCCTTGCCAGCGATGCCACCAACCCAGGAACGAATAAAAAAATAACACCGACTGACTGGAGACTTCTCCACCTTTGATCACACGTTACGCTGTTGTGATGCACTTGGGGACTTTTTACTATGTTAAAGGTGCTACATAAATGCAAGTTGTTGATGTTGTCCATGGGTTGTGGAAGGAATAGGGTTGCCAACTCTGGGTCTATTCCGAAGTTTAATTACGCGACCTGCATCCATCCATCCCACCCTGTAGGGGCACCAGCAGCACTTTAGTCCCTCGTGCGGGCCTGGACAATGGATTTCAGAAAGCCATTGTCAAGAGTATCAGAATCCTGTCAGATCTTGTTGGAGCCCACCATCCACACATGCAAACTACAAATGTTGGAAATCTGAAATAAAAACAGACAGTACTGGAAATAAACAACAGGCTTGTCAGGAACTGAAAAGATAGGTGCACACCCAAAACTCTAACCCTTCACGAGAAGTGGAAACTGGACAATAAACAAACCACTTCCTAAAAGGAAGGCAGGAAGGCAGATTATTATCTGAACGACAATAGATTGGGAGAAGAGGAAGGGCAACGAGACCTGGGTGTCCTTGTGCACCAGTTGCTGAAGGTAAGCATGCAGGTGCAGCAGGCGGTTAAGAAGACAAATGGTATGTTGGCCTTCATAGGGGGAGGATTCGAGTACAGGAACAACGATGTCTTGCTGCAGTTGTACAGGGCCTTGGTGAGACCACACCTTGAGTATTGTGTGCAGTTTTGGTCACCTTATCTGAAGAAGGATGTTCTTGCCATGGAGGGAGTACAGCGAAGATTCAGCAGACTGATACCTGGGATGGCAGGAATGACGTATGAGGAGAGATTGGGTCGATTGGGCTTATATTCGCTGGAGTTTAGAAGAATGAGGGGGGATCTCATTGAAACTTATAAAATTCTAACAGGACTAGACAGACTAGATGCAGGAAGGATGTTCCCGATGGCGGGGGAGTCCAGAACCAGGGGTCACAGTCTAAGGATAAGGGGTAAGCCATTTAGGACAGGGATGAGGAGGAATTTCTTCACCCAGAGAGTGGTGAACCTGTGGAATTTTCTACCACAGAAGGCAGTTGAGGCCAATTCATTAAATATATTCAAGAAGGAGTTGGATATATTTCTTAAGGTTAAAGGGATCAAGGGATATGGGGAGAAGGCAGGGACAGGGTACTGAGTTTGGATGATCAGCCATGATCTCATTAAATGGCGGAGCAGGCTTGAGGGGCCGAATGGCCTACTCCTGCTCCTATCTTCTATGTTTCTATGTTTCTATAAAACTTAATAAAATGAAAGGGAATGGGGGTGGGGTGGGGTGGGGTGGGAGTGTGGGGGAGAACGACAGGCAAGGCAGGTATACTGACAGTTTGGGAGCTCACAAAGAGACAGCGAAAGGGTTTAATAGGCTGCTTAAAAATTGGTTGTCTGCAGGCCGTGAGGAGTGGGAACCTTGCTTATTTTCCTCATATCCCAGGGACACGGAGGCCAACAGCAACAAGCTTAATGACACCCTGGCCTAGAACTTTGTTTGCCCTGGCCTGCATTCTCCCGGTTGCACATTCAGGTTAAGTTTTTTTTTTACAAACCTACCTTTTTTAGTGGCAGCCTGCAGTGGTCCCTTTTAGGACTGCCGGTTAGGCAGCAAGTAGGCCTAGTTTTCCGGAATGCAGCCCGCCTGGTGTCGGCTGCCTTCAGGGGCAACCCAATTTTGCACAGGTGGCCTCAAACAGGCGTCAGGCGCACCCCCCCCCCGCCCCTTTTATTAGCATAGGCCTTTTTTTTGTGCTTACACCAATATGACGGGCAGCACCCCTCTGGCTCCTACTGAGCGCGCACTTCTTGCCCACCGCAATTGGAGGCTTAGGCGCCAGCTTAGCGTCCGAAAAACGGGTGTGCCGCCATCAAACCTCTCGGCCACTGTCTGAGATCAACTGACTGGGATTGAGTGCGAGATCTTCCTGGGCTTGATATTCAGTTACACGCTTGCAGGTGTATTTACCAGCTTAAACCATCATGGGGTACGGCTGTCCCTTTTCAATCCAGCAGCCCACATTCTATTTTCAGAATGTATATGTGTGCTGTATATTTTGGACGAGGGTGATAATCTCTCGTAAATCACCGTGCGACATGGATATATTGTTCCGCTGCACACGGAGACAGTAAATGCTTGTAAATTATTTTTTTGGCTTTACCCACTACTTGGCAGGAGGATCAGATTTCTGGGCTGAATGACACGTTAGTGATTTTGGTATCCTGTCCTGGGCACGAGGCTCTTGCCTGTTTATGTTTCAACCCTGAGTAATGAAGCTGCTGGGACGTCAAATTCCTCCACCTTTTTTTAAAAAAAAACATTCTTGCTGTTTGAATCCACAGTTGGTAAAAGTAATAAACTCAGGCAGACACTCACTGACCTTCACATCTGGAGACAGAAGACCTCCAGCTTCAGCACCGAGTGCTACTCTAGCAGGACTGAGTCAGGAATGTGAAAACAAACAGTGACGCCATCTGGTGTAGTGGGATCACTTTCCTGAATTTAAGTTGGGGGGAATCGCAATGCTGGGTGTACTGAGAAATATGCTCGAAGACCTGAATGTGACCTGAATTGAACCATTTCCAGCTAATTTACGAATGCTGTCATTTCACACCCCCCCCCGCCCCCCCCCCACCCCCACTCCATTCCAATCATTTTGGGTTTGAGTTAGCTTCACCTTTGAAAAATGTTAATGCATATTTGCATTTTCTCTCATAATATTTATTTAACATTTCGTAGTGAGGGTGGTGAGTGAGTGACTTCTGTCTGCGGCAACAGCAACAGAGACAAAGGTAGCTTTATATTTTCTAATTGAGCAGGTTTCCTAGGAAATGGCATCATAACTTTAGTCGCAGCAATGTCTGACACCTTTGTGCATATCTGTTTGCTTAGGTGGAGGGAGTGTTTGATCTTTGGTTGTCTAGTGATAAACCATTCATTCATTGTTCCTGGCTGTGATGTCTCCTTGTTTGGTCCAAGGTGTGCACGTTTTCCTGCAGTCCACAGTGGTGTACAGGTGAGAAGGAACGAAAGGCTCGCATTTATATAGGACTTTTCATGACTTCAGAATGTCCCAAAGCGCTTTACAGCCAGTGAAGTACTTCTGAAGAGTAGTCACTATTGCAAAGTAGGAAATGCGGCAGCCAATTTGCGCAAGGCAAGGTCCCACAAACAGCAATATGATAATGACCTTGTGTTTAGATGTTGGCTCAGGGATTAATATTGAGGTGAGGGTGCAGCATCTGTGTCCATATTTTCTGGCTGTCTATAGAGACAGGTACAGGAATTGGAATTGGATCTTCATATTCAGCTTTGGAATATTGTGGATTAATTGTATGACTTTTGTAGGAATCCCATTATTTATTTTGTTGAGAGTTATTGGGGTTTATTTTGACCAAAGGGTGAAAACAGGCGCTAAATGGGTGCTGTGCTAATAAGACTGGTTGAACATCTGGATTAAGCACACAATTTTGGTTCTAAATGCTGATTACCATAATTTAAACTTGCCTGGAGGGGCTAAACAGACACCTGCAGGTTTAGCACTAAAGTACTGATTGGACGCAATTTTTGTGGAGCAGTATATGTGGGCTGCTCGCATCCGTTTCTGTTAAATCCGTGAATCTTGATGTATGGTGTCCTTCAACATGTAGTGTATGTGCCTTTAAGAGCCCCCTGTGTACTGTAATGCCGGTAATGGCCACTCGGGCTATATAAGCCTGTATATTGTGTTGTATCAGTTAGTTCCCCCCCAGACTTTGTTCAGTAAACACCTGTGAAACCAACTCCTGTCTTCAGTGTCTCAATTAACACACGGACACAACAGTGGCGACGAATTGGAAACGGTCTTACCTGCAATTCAGCAGCACCTCAAGGACCTCGATTCCTCTGACGTCCAAAGTCGAAGCAAGAAAAAGAAAAAGCTGTGGTTTCACCAGCTAGCCGAGCTGGTGGCAGGTACTGCAATAATCCTTCCTGGGCGTCGGGCTGGGGCTCCAGCGGCTGGCTCTGCAGCGAGGCCAAGCAGCGAAGGCGGAGGCAAGCAGTAACAGACGGGGAGGGAGCACTCGGGAGACGGCCGGCGCTGCAAGCAGGTCGGCGTTCATACCTAGCAGAGAGAGTCCGGCGGGAAAGAGTCTCCACCTGTAAATAAATTTTTAAAAATTAAAAAAAAAACGCAGAAAACAGCGTTGTCATCGGCAGCAGCGGCGGGGAAGCGCGGGAAGCGCCATATCTTTTCTGCAGAAAAGAAAGAAAAGCACGGGAAGCGCCATTTTTTTTCCAGGATGCCTAAGGCTGGCAATATTGATGCTTTTGATAACGATATAGAGGATTGGACCACATATGTGGAAAGAGTGGAGGTATATTGCACCGCAAATGGAATAGAAAATGATAAAAAAGCGTCAGTACTTCTAAATCTAATGGGCGCAAAGACATACGGGCTGTTACGAAACTTAATCACTCCAGCCAAACCAAAGGACAAGAATTTTAAAGAAATTGTTGATACCCTACAGGAGCACTTAAACCCAACACCGCTGCTGATAGCGGAACGATTCAAATTCTTCAAGAGGAATCAACACAAGAATGAAAGTAACGCTGATTACCTCACCGAATTAAGAAAGCTATCAAAACACTGCCAATTCGGGGCAGGACTAGCAGATTATCTTCGAGACAAATTCGTCTGCGGTCTCTTAAGTGAAGGAACACAGAAAAGGCTGCTTTCTGAGAAAGATTTAACACTGGACACGGCTTTCAGTATGGCTGTATCATACGAAGCAGCCGCAAGAGGAGCTGCAGAGATACAACAAAAGACACAGGACTTCGGCACCCATGAAATGACACAGGGTTTCGAGAAATGTTATCGCTGCGGCAGATCCACCCATGACCAGAGGGACTGCTGGTTCAAAGACAAAGCATGCAGGCAATGCGGAAAGATTGGACACATTGCACAGGTATGCCGATCTGGACAAAAAAAATCCACGGACAGGAAAAAAAAAAATCAATAAAGAAAAGTACAGAAAGGTACAAATGATGACGGACAGTAGCTCCGAAGACCAGAAGAGCGATAGCGACTCCGAAAACAAGAGACTAAGCTGTCTCAAATTACATAATGTAATTGCCAAAGAAGATTACCAGACCATTTGGGTTACCCTCACGATAGCAGGGTCCCCAGTTAAAATGGAGCTAGATACAGGATCAGCTCTGACCGTCATAAATCGACGGGATTACGAGCGGCTATTTCCGCATATACCTTTAAAAGACACATCCATTATCTTGAAAACATATACGGGGCAGAAAGTATACCCCAAAGGAAAAATAAGGGTACCTGTTGTATACAACGGCAAGGAAATACAAAAGTTGTATTTATACGTTCTACAAGATGGTGGTCCACCGCTGTTGGGATGTGAATGGATCAGGAAAATACGTTTAGACTGGCACTCCATTCAGGCACTGACGGTGACCAGTAAGGAAAAAAATGATGATGACGTCATACCTGAACGATTAAAAGACATCTTGGCCAACGCCAAAGAAGTGTTTCAAGAGAAACTAGGAACCTTGAAAGGCATCACCGCCTCAATAAAAGTGGAAGATGCGGCAATTCCCAAGTTTTTTAAGGCAAGACCGGTGCCATACGCAATTCGTCCAGCAGTCGAGGCAGAGCTGGAGAATTTGGAAAAGGCAGGCGTATTATCCAAAATAGATTGGAGCGAGTGGGCAACACCCATCGTCCCAGTCATGAAGAAAACGTTGAATAATGATAAATCTGAAGAACAGAGAAAAATTCGCATCTGTGGAGACTTCAAGGTGACTGTAAACCCGATCCTTCACACGGTACAGTATCCTCTTCCGAGGATAGAAGGTATTTTCGCCTCACTATCCGGAGGGAAACTTTTCACCAAAATTGACTTGGCACAGGCATATCTACAGATGGAGGTTGAAGAGGCCTCTAAAAAGTATCTCACGATAAATACACACAAAGGCCTGTACCAGTACAATCGACTGGTTTTCGGAGTAGCATCCGCTCCAGCTATCTGGCAAAGAGCTATGGAGCAAGTCCTCCAAGGGATTCCGGGGACTCAATGCTACCTAGATGACATCCTTGTAACAGGAGAAAACGACAACGAGCACCTTGCCAATTTGGAGCAGGTGCTCACTAGACTGAGAGAACGGGGCCTACAAGCAAATCGCCCCAAGTGCGAATTTTTCCAGAATCAAATATCATATTGTGGACACATTATTAATAAGGAAGGGTTGCATAAGTCACCTGAAAAAATTGAAGCGGTCATAAAAGCCCCAGCACCTGAAAATGTTTCACAATTAAGGTCGTTCCTGGGATTAATAAATTACTATCATAAATTTTTACCGAACTTATCAACTCTTCTGCACCCTCTTAATGAACTGCTATAAACAGGAGTAATTTGGAAATGGAGCGAAGACTGTAAACGTGCCTTCCATAAATGCAAAGAGTTAATCACGTCCAAGGAAGTTTTGGCTCATTACAACCCATCACTGCCAATCAGACTGGCGTGCGATGCATCCCCTTACGGCGTAGGAGCGGTATTATCGCATAAATTCCCTGATGGCTCGGAACGGCCGATAGCTTTTGCATCACGCTCATTGAACTCAGCTGAGCGTAACTATGCCCAAATCGACAGGGAAGCACTCAGCCTGGTATGGGGAGTGAAGAAATTCAACCATTACCTACACGGACAAAAATTTACCTTGTTGACTGACCATCAACCCCTCATCTCCATATTCAACCCTAAAAAGGGTGTTCCCATTATGACAGCGCAAAGGCTACAGAGGTGGTCCCTTTTTCTAGGGGCACACCAATATAACATAGAATACAAAGGATCAAAAATGCATGGGAATGCTGACGGTTTATCGCGCCTACTGTTGCCAACGGTAGAAGAGGCACCTACCGTAGACCCAGTGGAGATTTTCCACTCTACCATAGTCGAATGTCTACCAGTAACAAATTCTGCCATTGAAAGGGAAACTAGAAATGACCCGACTCTCTCACGAGTCTACGATTTAACAGTGAAGGGATGGCCAGCACATGGCGAACCACTGTTGCCAGCATTCTCGCAAAGAAGAGAACAGCTGCCAGTGTGCCGAGGAACCTTGATGTGTGGATCCAGAGTGGTGATTCCACCCAAACTCCAGGATAAAGTTCTAAAGGAGCTTCACGAGGGGCATCTGGGTGGAGTGAAAATGAAGAACCTAGCCAGGGCGTTTGTATGGTGGCCAGGTATCGATAGAGACATCGAAGAAATGACCAAGAGCTGCCTAGGATGCTAGAAGGTCCAAAACGCTCCACCACAAGCCCCTCTACATCCATGGGAGTGGCCCTCATCTCCCTGGCAAAGGGTACACATCGACTTTGCTGGTCCATTTATGGACTCAATGTTCTTAATCGCGGTTGATGCACACTCCAAGTGGCCGGAGGTAATAAAGATGTCCTCCACCACCACGTAAAAACCATCACAGTATTAAGGACCATATTTGCCAGGAATGGGCTGCCTGAACAGATCTGTTCTGATAATGGACCGCAATTTGTGTCCGAAGAATTCAGGAAGTTCTTAAAAAACAATGGGGTTAAGCACTACACGTCCGCCCCATACCATCCCGCCACCAATGGATTGGCTGAAAGGTTTGTCCAGACCTTCAAGAAGGCCATAAAGGCCATGGATAATGAAGACATAAAACTTCAGCATAAGGTGGATAACTTCTTGTTTGCATACAGGAATGCAACACATATGGTTACAAACCAAACTCCCACCATGATGTTTTTCAATAGAAGCCTAAGATGCCGGCTGGATTTGATCAAGCCAAACATCAGAAGGGACGTGGAGAACCGGCAATTTCAAGGCATGAATGAAAGGCCAACTAGAACCTTCCAGATAGGTCAACAAGTTTTGGCCCGGGACTACCATACCGAGAAATGGCAGCCTGGAACTATCTGCACACGACTAGGACCGCTGATGTATACCGTGGACATTGGAGAAAGCATAATAAGGCGCCATGCTGACCAAATCATAGAGTCATCCGAAAAGGGACAACCTACACCACAACTCTATACGCCTAATGATGAAGTAGAGATACCCATAGTATCTACCTCCGATCCGGTGATACTGGAACCCGATGAACCCGACACTGGCATTCAAGCCGAATCAGCCTTGCCAAAAGAACCTACTACACCACCAGAAACTACTACACCACCGAAGCGTTATCCGGACCGAGTCAGGAAGCCTCCAGAGAGACTGACTTATAATTGATTAACTGCAGCAATGTGTAGATTATTTTTCTTGTAACATGTAATTAATGATTACTTAAAATATTATGTACTGGTTGGCTAAAAGGGGAGGAATTGTAGTGTATGTGCCTTTAAGAGCCCCCTGTGTACTGTAATGCCGGTAATGGCCACTCGGGCTATATAAGCCTGTATATTGTGTTGTATCAGTTAGTTCCCCCCCAGACTTTGTTCAATAAACACCTGTGAAACCAACTCCTGTCTTCAGTGTCTCGATTAACACATGGACACAACACAACAAATAGCCAAAGACTGCAGAGGAACAATCAACAGGTGTTTACTGGATGAGGGTTGCTCTAAAACTAACAGTACAGATCCCTACTCAGGGTTATATACAGGTGTGGTCACTGCCGGTACTACAGTATACAGGAGCTGTAAAAAGTAGTTCTCCCCTTAAAGGTACATACACTACAGTTTCCACTGAAGGTGTGGAACTCTCTGGCTGGCACACAGCGGCACATTGCACGATGGCTCAGGGACCGAGTGAGAGGGAGCACAGGTTCTCGGACGCGGCACTGGACGTCCTGGTGTAGGAGGTCCAGAGAAGAAGGGAGGGGAAGGATGCCACCTCGCCCTCGTCTCTCTCTCTCCTACAGCAGCTGGTGCTGCTCTGCCTGGCCTCTTGTCCTCCTCCCATTCATCGTCTAGACCAAGAGTGACCCCTAGCAAGATGCCCATGACCAAACATTCCCTTTCTCCTGCTGACTCCTATAAGGTGACCTCTGCTTCGCACGCCCTTCTTCCAATCACAAGAAGTCACAAGAATTTTTTTTTTTTTAAATCAGCAAGCTCATTAATGTGCTTCTTGACAAGTTATTTTACAACTACAAGTAGTTTCCTGGCTGGTAACTGTGTAGGTGGGATCACTTTGAAGGTGCGGAGTGCCTTATAACTTCCCCTTATAACTTCTTAGACATTCTGGTACTAGGTCACTACGTCTTGTTTTGTTAGATTTGCTGAACTTTTCCCCAATGGCTTTATTTCTGTTTTGTTGAACATGACCAGAGAAGGGTTAGAATCCAGAAGATCTCTGCCACTTGGATCATTGAGCAGTCTCAGGTGTTCATTCTCGGGTAAAGCATTGATTTTAGCACTCAGTCGAGTTTAAATCTAACTTGCCTGTTGTTTAGGAGCATGTTGGCATATCATTTGTTTGCATATAGGTCTTCCACAGATCCAACACCTGCACGTGAGAGAGGGTATTCTTCCTCTGAATCATAATTAGCTTCATCTATGCTATGCAGCTGCAGTTTCTGGACTTTGGTTAAGAAATGACTCCGTTCTCTACATACATTACATCTCTGACCCCAAGCAGGAAAGGTTTTTTTCTTTCTGACAAGATTTTCTTCCATAGTATTTGAAGGAGTTTTCAAAAATTTATTGGGCTTCACATCTGGAGTTATTTTCTCCTTTTTCCACGTTAAATATTCCCGGGTACTTACTCTTTCGGCTGCTTTGCTGTCAATTTATATTCTTCTTATAGGCCGATACAAGCTTTCGATGTCAGTTTTGTTTCTTGTAGAAGCCTCTTCCTTGGACCTTTGTTCTGTATAATCAATAACGATTCCATTTCTGATTAGGCTTTGCTCTGGAGTGAGTTCGTTACATGTTCTAGCTATGATCTTAGTCCCGATTGCAGTACATTCAGTGTTCATATGGTTCCATTGTCTCTGGAGTGAGTTAGTTACATGTTCTAGCTATGATCTTAGTCCCGATTGCAGTACATTCAGTGTTCATATGGTTCCATTGTCTCTGGAGTGAGTTAGTTACATGTCCTAGCTATGATCTTAGTCCCGATTGCAGTACATTCAGTGTTCATATGGTTCCATTGTCTCTGGAGTGAGTTAGTTACATGTCCTAGCTATGATCTTAGTCCCGATTGCAGTACATACAGTGTTCATATGGTTCCATTGTCTCTGGAGTGAGTTAGTTACATGTCCTAGCTATGATCTTAGTCCCGATTGCAGTACATACAGTGTTCATATGGTTCCATTGTCTCTAGAGTGAGTTAGTTACATGTTCTAGCTATGATGTGGAGACTCACTGCATATGGTTCTATTGGCCCTGAAATTAGGTTCGGGGGCTTGCCGCGCGTGCAAGCCCCCGATGTTCACTTACCCGGCGCGCTGACATTTTAATTCTGGCCCGCATTGCATTTCCTCTCACTGGCCCGCTTGAGGTCCTGCCGCGCTGTGCGTGCGTGACGGCGTACTTAGTGCGATGAGCCGGCTGGGATCACGTGAGCACAGGGCAACCAATGGGAGGTTGCAAAAGTTCATTCATGAGTTTGACAGTAAGAGCTGTCAAACGCATGAAAACTCCTGGCCCCAAAACACTACTTAAACCTGAAAGAAAATTAAAAAAAACATTGCACTACTTAAATGAACCATAAAGAACTCTGAAAAACTATTTTAAACAATAATTTTAAAATTTGAAAAAAAAAAATTTGTAAAAAATCGGGGCTAAAACTCAACTTACCTTACTGTAAATTCTTTAAAAATAACAAACCTGTGGAAAAAAAAATTCTCAATTGTATAATAGACCACTTACCTGTAAAACTAAGTACTTACGTGTGGTTTTTCAATGCGTAAATACCGGAGGCCTTTACACACGCGCAACTCTCTAAAAATAGAGGAAATCCAAGTCGCACGCGCTGCCCGATACCGCGCACGCGTTCAGCCTCTTAACCCCTTGGGTCAGAGGGCAGGAAATGCCGGTTTTCAGCGCATGCGCTGTGCATGCTGAAAACCGGCAATTCCTCTGGGCACACGCGTGAGTACCCCGTCCTTACTCACGCGTTGTGCCCGGAATTACTGGGCCATTGTCTCATCGGGATCTTGGTCCTGATTTGAGAACCCACAGTGTTCATAGGTTTCATTAGTCTTTCAAACACAAAATTGTTCTAACTTGCTGAGAATGACCTCTTTTTCAGTCTTGTCTTCAAAAGACCATCATGCAATTTTAGTGCCTTTCCGTCCATATAGGTATGTGGTCTAGCCATTCTGACATCTTTTGGCTGTTTAGGCAATCTCTGAATTGTCCTAATTTCTATTAAAAACATTTCCACAATGTTCCTAATATCACACACAGTAATTTCTTGGCTGCAATTACTTTCTGGATTTTGTTTTCTAGTTAATCAGTTTTTCTTCTTGATTTTACTGGCTGATGTCATTCACAACTCAAGTGGAAATAAAGCAGGCAACAAAAGTGGCAAAGACTAAGGTCAAAGGTCACAAAGGGCTGAGTTCAAAGAAAACAAAAGGCCAGGGAGTGGATGGGTGTGTGTGAGGTGGGGGGGGGGGGCGGGTGGGCAGGGGGAGTGGGTGGGTGTGTGTGAGGTGGGGGGGAGTGGATGGGTGTGTGTGAGGAGGGGCGGGGGCGGGTGGTGGGTGGGGGAGTGGATGGGTGTGTGTGAGGAGGGGCGGGGGGCGGGTGGGGGGAGTGGATGGGTGTGTGTGAGGATGGGGGGTGGGTGGTGGGTGGGGGGAGTGGATGGGTGTGTGTGAGGATGGGGGGGCGGGTGGTGGGTGGGGGGAGGGTGGGGGGAGTGGATGGGTGTGTGTAAGGATGGGGGGTGGGTGGTGGGTGGGGGGAGTGGATGGGTGTGTGTGAGGATGGGGGGGCGGGTGGTGGGTGGGGGGGGAGTGGATGGGTGTGTGTGAGGAGGGTTGGCGGGTGGTGGGTTGGGGGAGTGGATGGGTGTGTGTGAGGAGGGTTGGCGGGTGGTGGGTTGGGGGAGTGGATGGGTGTGTGTGAGGAGGGGTGCGGGGCGGGTGGGGGAGGGAGTGGATGGCTGTGTGTGAGGAGGGGGGGTGGGGGCAGGGGGGGGTGGAGATGCAGTTGCAGAGGACTCTGTCAGTATGACTTCTCACTTTAACCACTGCTTCTCTCTTACCCTTTCAACCTTGGTGGTGTCCTGCAGTATGAGCCTTGGCAAAGTTTGCAGCACTGGTCTTCACCAGCACTTGCAGTCAGGCATGTTTTTTTTCCAGTCTCATTCAGATATGAGGGATAACAAATTGTCCTTAGGGATGGGGGAGAGGCTCCTTTTCAACAACACTCAAGCAACCCTTGTAATGAGTTGACTCGAAGCAGCAATGACACCATTCATGTTTACATCTGTGGGCTGGACCAAGGAAGGATATGGATAGAAATGAGTGGGATTAACCTGCAGTGCAAATGGGGAAAAATGGGGAAAAATGGGGAGAAGTTAAACAGGAATAATTTAAAATTCTGCGCCTTGCAAGCCAGAAATTCCTGCAGTAGATCATCCTTTGTCCAAAGCAAAGATGGAGGTAGGGTATTTTTACAAAGTTCCAATAACAACATTTTCATTCAGAAGGTTCAAACACAAACTTGTTTTATTAACCTTTCTTTCAAAAAGAGAAATAGATATGCTTTTCAAAGAATGAGAGAAGCTGTATATGATTACATAAAATGCAAGATATTCAAAACCGGTTTTCTGAGGCAATTGTTTTCTCCAGGTTTGTACCTGAAGGAGATTAAGTTCTATTTACTCAGAAATGATTCATTGTAGCCAAAGACTGAGGCGCATAAAAGTAAATGTTTTTCAGTTTAACCTTTTCTTCACCATAAAAGGATCAACAAAATGATTTAAACATTTTGCTCCCTCTAAATGGAGGATTTTTCTCATCCTCAATATTGGCCCATAATTTGCTGTCAGATTAACAGCGAGGCTAATAGCGCTCGCCGTTATTTATGCGCAAAAACTACCCTTCAGGCGAGGGACAGATGCGCGGTTAAAATCAAAAATCCAAAAGTTGCTGTCAGAGCTGCATCGTTCCGCCATTAGCTTCATAAAAATGGCATCTCGCTGTCTGGCTCACCATTTGAAATTCATTGAATGTTGTGAAGTTGCTGTATTTGCGTAGTAGATAAAAACTAAACTCGCCGCAGAAAGTTAAGCCTTGTCCATTTCAGTCTAAAATACCCTTTTAACGACGTGATAAGTGTTAATTACTTCCAGTCAACCTCTCTGGCACTGAAAATGTGTGGAGTCTCATTCTTTTAGGTTTTAATTGTTGTTAGAGATTTTAAAGGGGAAAAATTCAGTTGCTTTGCACCTCCGGTTAGCGCCCTAAGAGGCACTAACGGGGTGCAAAGCAACTAGCGCCCGGGCGTGGCGCCACCAACACCTCCCGCGAAATTCAGCGGGAGGTTAGCGGCGGCGGTAACTGTTAGCGCCCCGCGGCGCTGCGCCGCCAGCAATGACATCATCGCTGTGTGCAGCGCCCCGCTTGCGCCCCAGCCGTGACCCTGACTTACCGCCAAACGTTATGTCCAACAGGGTCAGGGGTGCCTACCTGAGGCCAGGGCAGCGCTAATTAAAGTCGAGGTGCCGGGCGGCCATTTTTGTTGCTGGCCACCTGCCAGCACCTGCCCCCTCTGCCGTCCCCGGCCTCCTCTTCAGCCGCCCCCCCCTGCAGAGTGCCGGCTGTGCTCTGTGAGCCCGGCACTTCTCTTGAGTGCTGGGCTCTTTTGCCGGCACTCTAATCCCTGGTGGCCCAGCTGGGCCCCGGGTCGCGCTGCACAAGGCCCCTCCCCTTTAAGAAGGGGAAGAAGGCCTGCAGTACCATGGCGCGACGTGCCACAGAGCAAGGCGCTGCGGCACTTAGCACCACGATATTCCCTCATAGCACCCCAAGAGGGAGGCGCCCCGCTTCCCTCTTGGGGCGCTACCGATGAATTTCGGCCGCGGGGCGCTAATTTTTTCGGGGTGCTAAAAGTAGTGGCCTGGCGAAGTTAGCGCCCCAAAGGGGGCGTGACTCAATTTTCCCCCCTAAAAATATTAAATTTTTATTTTTAATTTATTTTCCTTTGTGTCTCTTTTTCTCTCTCTTTTAATCCAGTCTTTGTTTCCCTGTCTTTATTTTGCTTTCTGTACCTGATTTGACGTTGAATTCACCCACACTAATTTACACTTCCTTCTCAGTCCTTGGTTCACAACATCATCCTTTATAACACAAAAGGCAACAGCACAGTCTTGGTGATATTTTGTTCAAGTTAATGTCGATTAGGATATCAGTACGCTAGAGGTAACGGTATCCTTTATAGAGCATCAAGGGGCCAGCAGAAGTTCGTTCTGTTGTTGGCTGCTATGTGGCCCTTTGCCCAGAGCTAAGTTCTTTTAAATATTTACATACGTGACTCCCAAAACAAGCGCTCTACTCAGAGCTCTGACACGGCAAGAGAGCCCCAGGTGGGCAGAGGAAACACTTCAAGGACACCCTCAAAGCCTCCTTGAAAAAGTGCAACATCCCCACCGACACCTGGGAAACCCTGGCCCAAGACCGCACAAAGTGGAGGAGAGTCATCTGGGAAGGCGCCGAACACCTCGAGTCTCTTCGCCGGGAGCAAGCGCAAGCCAAGCGCAAGCAGTGCACGTCAACCCAAGCACCCCACCCACCCGCCCCTTCAACCACCGTCTGCCCCACCTGTGACAGAGACTGTAGGTCCTGCATTGGACTCATCAGACACCTGAGAACTCATGTTTAATGTGGAAGCAAGTCATCCTCTGAATACCAGTTTAATTTAAATGTGAGGAGAGAATCAACCATCGGCGATCTGCTAGCATTAAATATATTTTAAAAAGTATGAAAAGTTAAATATTTA
This sequence comes from Somniosus microcephalus, assembly GCF_052327205.1. Taxonomy (NCBI): domain Eukaryota; kingdom Metazoa; phylum Chordata; class Chondrichthyes; order Squaliformes; family Somniosidae; genus Somniosus; species Somniosus microcephalus. Next base: position 32,586,592 of record NC_141009.1, read on the forward strand.
AAAGAACTTTTGAACATGGATTTGCAGGCTTCAGTTACACTGCAGCAGAATCTCTTACCTAATGACACAGAATGCATCACTGCAAAAGCACAACTGCTTAGAATCAAGTGCCATTTACACTTCATCTAGAGCCATCTTTTGTTTCTTAACTTGTCCCATTACCATCTCCTTTTGCCTTGCACCATCATCCCTTTTGTCTCTTAATCTCTCCTGCTTTCTATCCGATGCAATATAATGTGGATAAATGTGAGGTTATCCACTTTGGTGGCAAAATCTGGAAGGCAGATTATCTGAATGGCAATAGATTGGGAGAAGGGGAAGTGCAACGAGACCTGGGTGTCCTTGCGCACCAGTCGCTGAAGGTAAGCATGCAGGTGCAGCAGGCGGTTAAAAAGGCAAATGGTATGTTGGCCTTTGTAGCGAGAGGATTTGAGTACAGGAACAAGAATGCCTTGCTGCAGTTGTACAGGGCCTTGGCGAGACCACATCTTGAGTATTGTGTGCAGTTTTGGTCGCCTTATCTGAGGAAGGATGTTCTTGTCATGGAAGGAGTTCAGCGAAGATTCACCAGGCTGATACCTGGGATGGCAGGAATGACGTATGAGGAGAGATTGGGTCGATTGGGCTTATACTCGCTGGAGTTTAGAAGAATGAGAGGGGATCTCATTGAAACTTATAAAATTCTGACAGGACTGGACAGACTAGATGCAGGAAGGATGTTCCCAATGGCCGGGGAGTCCAGAACCAGGGGTCACAGTCGAAGGATAAGGGGTAGGCCATTTAGGACAGAAATGAGGAGGAATTTCTTCACCCAGAGAGCGGTGAACCTGTGGAATTCTCTACCACAGAAGGCAGTAGAGGCCAATTCATTAAATATATTCAAGAAGGAGTTGGATATATTTCTTAAGGCTAAAGGGATCAAGGGGTATGGGGAGAAAGCAGGGACAGGGTACTGAATTTGGATGATCAGCCATGATCGCATTGAATGGCGGAGCAGGCTCGAGGGGCCGAATGGCCTACTCCTGCTCCTATCTTCTATGTTTCTATGTTTCTATCACAGCCCTTCCCTTTTGTCCTTTCCTCCCCTCCCCCCTTTCCCTGCCCCGACACTTGTTTAAAAACCTGTTCCATCTCCAGCTTTTTCCAGTTCTGACAAAGGGTCATTGACCTGAAGCGTTAACTCTGTTTCTCTCGCTTCACAGATGCTGCCTTGACCTGCTGAGTATTTCCAGCATTTTCTGTTTTTATTTCAGGTTTCCAGCATCCGCAGTATTTTGCTTTTGCAGAATCAAGGCAAGCTGTGTTGTATAACCGACTGATTAGAGAGTTAATTGTTGATCATTTTTAAGGACAGTAAAAATGACGCAGGGTTCATTAACCAGATTACGACGCGCGTAATTCATTATTGCCTGCACTGTGTGATTATATAAAATCAGGTTCTTCCCATCTGTTCACACTGGCTGCTGTAGCAGCAGCACTGAATGAGTCAGTAGTTTATTTTAAGAAAGTAAGGTCGTCTACACCATCATATCCAGGTGAACTGACTAACTCACTCATTAGATTAACTTGCTACCGTAATAACTTTCCATGGCTGTCATAAAATAATCCTATGACATCTTTCTGGAAAATTCCACACAAAGCAGCCTCTGTAACAGCGTAGCATACAGTCAAACATGATAAGTGTCTGTAATTTTTATTAAGCCCAAAACAGATTTTATTATGGGTCATGTACTTCGATTAAATAAATGCAAAAAAAACATTGCTTTTAAGAAAAGTGGAAGCCAAGATCTTAAAGGCAAACCAGAATTTTTTATGTGTCCCTATACATACGAAGCTAAGGTAATGAGTTCAATTGTTATAAGCTTTGGAACTGGGAAACAACGGTTGTAGCTTCAAGTTTACTATGAATGTGGACATTCTAAGACTACGATAATGAATAGGTTTGGGGCATAGCTCGTCAACAGTCCTGTTATGTTTCTGTTAACAGACGCAGATTAAGGAGAATTGACATTCCTTGTAATCCTCCAGTGCTCTGGCTAATGACATTTTCTTTATGTTGGCTTCAATACATGATGTGTATGTATTCTAAAGTCTAAAACGGACACAGAAAAGAAATATGGCAAATGTTGTAGAGTTTTTTGAAGACGTGACTGATTAGATAGATAAAGGGAATGGAGCAGATGTAGTGATCTTCAGAAGGCAGTCGATAAAGGAAGCTTGTTGGAAAAATGTTGGTGTATGTTCAAAGAGGAAAAGTAGCAGCACAGAGAGATGTCACTTAATGGACAAGAAACAAAGGCCTAGAAATTCAGTTGGCTGCGCCAGCCGTTAACGCCTTAGGAGGAGCAGATCTCGAGCACTAGGCGCTTAGCGCCCGGGCGCAGCGCAATCTGCGCCTCGCCCCAACTTCAGTAGACATTTAGCGCCGGCGCAAAGTCTTTGCGCGCGCAGATCATGACGTCATTTCGTCGTGCAATGCCCTTTGTGCGCCCGGAACCGGAACTTCACTTGCGCCGCCCCATTGTGCGCCTGGCGGCCCGAACGACTGTGAAGTGGAACGGAACACAGCCGAGGTGGGCGCAAATTAAAGGGCACTCCTGCAGTAGAAAAGGCAGCCGTTCTGCAACACTTTGTGAGAGACAAAGATGATGATGGATGAGGAGACGATGGAGATGATGATGGAGACGATGATGATGATGGATGATGGATGGATGGATGGATGGATGGGTGGATGGATGATGGATGGATGGAGATGGAGGAGGAGGATGATGATGATGATGATGATGATGTTGTTGTTGTTGTTGTTGTGCCGGTATAACAAACTGATGGAGAGAAGCCCTCCCCAGCAACACAAATACAGCAGTCTCGGCCTTTCAAAAAAACAAATCCACCCTCCCCCTTTAAGAGCTCACCGGAGCCAGAGTGTCTGCCGTCAATCAGCAGCTCGCCGCACCTGCCCTGCGCCCAACTTCCGATGTTAGCGCCTAGGCCGCTGGCTTAGCGCCTAAAGAGAGCCGTGGATCGCCAGTTTTAGCGCTCGAGCAAACTCTTAGGGCGAAGCTAATGAATATTGGCGAAGTGGCCTCGAATTTGCGCCGGACGCAAACTTTAGCGGCCGCCCGACTTTACCGCCCCAAAAGTGGCTATAATGAATTTCTAGGCCAAAGTGTTAGTGTAAATGAGTGTTCCTTGTATTGCAAAAAGGTTAGAAGTGGTGTAACCTCAGGGCTCAATGCTGGTCTATTGCTGTTCTCAGTATATATAGGTGATTTGAATTTGAGTATAGGCAACACATCTCTCAATTTGCTGTGGACATAAGAAGTAGATGTTTGGCAAACTGTGACAAGGAGTACAAAAATTCTCAGGACAAGGATGACAGGTTGGTGGATTTGCAAACAGATGGCAGAAGCAACTTACGGCTGGATTTTGCCAGCCCTGGGGAGGCGGGTTTGGAGGTGGGACTGCCGGGAAAAAGGCAGAATTTGGGGGTGGGTGCCCAACCCGCCCCCAACCCTCCTCCATGCCATCTTGCCAGGAGGCGGGTAGCCGCCCCGCGCCGGGTCCCATGTCCTCGGAGGCGGGAAGGGATTCAAGCCACTTAACTACCTGTTAACAGGTAGTTAACAGGCAGAAAATAGGCTTATCACCATTTTTCCCACACAAGTGCTGGCTTCCCAAAGGCTCTGAAACCTGTCAGGGTCACCGAGGCGAGTAGTGGGTTTGTGGGGGTCAGAGGGGTGCAAAAGTGCGCTGTGAAGGTAAGTGATGAGTGCAAGTGTGGAGAGGTGAGTATGTGAGGTAAGTGGAAAATGTTAGAAAAAGTTTACTTACCTTTGTTTCTTCCTGCAGGCTTCAATCGGTGGGTATGCGGACAGTCTCGCACCTCACCGGCAGAGATGACAGATGGCCGTTGCATTCTCCAATACAAGAATCATCTCATTTCTGTAAAAGAAAGATGTTTGATGAGGTCTTGAATTCAAGACCTCATCAAACTACAGAGAATGTCACTGTTTGACAGCTTCACAGAGCTGTCAAATGATGACAATTCACCTGTCAAAATTTTTTGACAGATGAGACATCATACGTTGACGTTCTCTGTAACCAGCTTGCTCTTAATTGGCCTGCTAAGCCCGCTGGATGGGCTTAACAAGGTCAATCAAGGGAAAATAGCGTGGGTTGGCCAGAAGTTGATGGAGGCGGGACTGAAACCCAACAAGTGGGAGTCCCGCCTCAAAAATCTCCCCATTGGCAAAATCACCCCTTAATGTAGATAAGCGTGAGCTAATACAGTTTGGAAAACAGGCTAAGAGTGGAAAGATGCTAAAGAGTGTGGATGAACAGAGACTTGGGGCTCAAATATGTAATTCCCTGGCAGTGCGAGCAGATAGATAAAGCCATAAAAAAGGGTCAACAGCATTTCGGGTTCTATAAATAGTGGTATCAAGTCAAAGAATAAAGAAGTAAGAATATATTTGTACAAAACATTGGGTAGGCCACAGTCATAGCACTATGTAGTTTTGGGTGCTTCATTAGAGAAAGAACATTAAAGACATAAAAAATGTGCAGCATAGATTACATAGAATTTACAGCACAGAAACAGGTCATTCGGCCCAACTGGTCTATGCCAATGTTTATGCTCCACACGAGCCAAGATTCAACAGGTTGATAACAGTGATGAGAAACTATAGTTATAAGGGGAGACTTGAGACACTGAGACTATTTTCATTGGAGCAGAGAAGGTTAAGAGGAGACTTGAAGGTTTTTAAAATTCTGAAAGGTTTTGATAGCGTGAATAGGAAAAGGCTGTGCCAAAATTGTCCAGGTATACGCTGCCCACAAAAAGGACATATTGCAACCCAGCCAATTCTGGCCAATGTCAGCCTACGCTCAATCATTGGCAAAGTAATGGCAGGAGTCCTCAACCGTGCTCTCAAGCGGCACCTATTCACCAGTAATTTGCTCACTGATGCTCCGTTTGGGTTCCGCCAGGACCGCTCAACTCCAGACCTCATTCTAGCCTTGGTCCAAATATGGACGCAAGAGCTGAATCCAGAGGTAAACTGAGAGTGACTGCCCTTGACATCAAGGTTGCATTTGAATGAGTGTTTGAACAAGGAGCCCTAATAAATCTGGGCAGCGCACCTCAGGAAGGATATATTGGCCATGGAAGGGGTGCAGCACAGATTCACCAGAATAATACCAGGGCTTAAAGGGTTAAATTATGAGGACAGGTTGCATAGACTAGGCTTTTATTCCCTTGACTATAGAAGATTAAAGGGTGATTTCATCAAGGTGTTTAAAATGATAAAAGGATTTGATAGGGTAGATAGACAGAAACTGTTTTTGCTGGTGGTGGAAATCCAGAACAGGGGCCATAATCTTAAAATTAGAGTGAAATCAGGAAGCACTTCTTCACACAAAGGGTAGTAGAAATCTGGAACTCTCTCCCCCAAAAGGCTGTGGATTCTGGGTCAATTGAAGCTTTCAAGACTGAAATCAAAAGATTTTTGTTCAGTAAGGATATCAAGGCATATGGAGCAAAGGTGGCTAATGGAATTGAGATACAGATAAGCCATGATCTAATTGAATGGCAGAACAGGTTCAAGGGGCTAAATGGCCTACTCCTGTTCCTATGATGTCATTGGGGATCAGTGGTGAAACTCTCCAGTGGCTGGTGTCATACCTGACATGAAGGAAAATGGTTGTGGTTAATCAACTCAGCCCCAGTTAGAGGAGTTCCTTAGGGCAGATTCCTCCATCATAAGGTCAGAAGCGGGGCTGTTTGCTAATAATTACCCAGTGTTCAATTCCATTCACATTCCTCAGATAATGAAGCAGTCTATGCTCGCATGTAGCAAGACCTGGACAACATCCAGGCTTGGGCTGGTAAGTGGTAAGTAAACTTTGTGCCACACAAGTGCAGACAATAAACATCTCTAACAAGAGAGTGCCTAACCACCTCCTTTTGACATTCAATGGTATTACCATTGCTGAATCCCCCACCATCAACATCCTGGGGGTCACTGTTGACCAGAAACGCAACTGGACCAGCCACATAAATGCTGTGGCTGCTAGAGCAGGTCAGAGGCTGGGTAATCTATGGCAGTGTCTCACCTCCTGACTCCCCAAAACTCTCCACCATCTACAAGTCTCAAGTCAGGAGTGTGATGGAATACTCTCCACTTGCCTAGATGGGTGCTGCTACAACAACACTCAAGCAGATCGACACCAGGACGATGCAGTCCATTTGATCAGCACCTCATCCTCTAGCCTCTAGGAGGACAAAGGGATTAATTAAGAAAGGGAAAATAGAATATGAGAGTAAGCTAGTAGGGAACATAAAAACTAACTGTAAAAGCTTTAATAGATATGTGAAGAGAAAAAGATTGGTGAAGTCAAGCGTAGGTCCCTTGCAGTCAGAATCAGGGGAATTTATAATGGGAAACAAAGAAATGGCAGACCAACTAAATTCATACATTGGTTCTGTCTTCACAAAGGAGGACACAAATAACCTCCCAGAGATGCCGGGGAACATAGGGTCTGATGAAAGGGTGGAACTGAAAGAAATCAGTATTTGTAGGGAAATGGTGTTAGGAAAATTGATGGGACTGAAGGCCGATAAATCCCCAGGGCCTGATAATCTACATCCCAGGGTACTTAAGGAAGTGGCCCTAGAAATAGTAGATGCATTGCTGGTCATCTTCCAGAACTCGATAGACTCTGGAACAGTACCCATGGATTGGAGGGTAGCTAATGTTACCCCACTATTCAAAAAAGGTGGTAGAGAAAAAGCAGGGAATTATAGACCGGTAAGCCTGACATCGGTAGTGGGGAAAATGCTAGAATCTATTATAAAAGATAGATTATAAAAGATAGATATGTGAAGAGCACTTGGTAAGCAGTGACAGGATCGGACAAAGTCAACATGGATTTACAAAAGGTAAATCATGCTTGACTAATCTACTGGAATTTTTTGAGGATGTAACTGGTAAAATAGATAAGGGAGAACCAGTGGATATGGTGTATTTGGACTTTCAGAAGGCTTTCGATAAGGTCCCACATAAGAGATTAGCGTGCAAAATTAAGGCACATGGGATTGGGGGCAAGGTATTGACTTGGATAGAGAACTGGTTGGCGGACAGAAAGCAAAGAGTTGGAATAAATGGGTTGTTTTCCGAGTGGCAGGCAGTGACTAGTGGGGTACCACAAGGATCGGTCCTAGGACCCCAGCTGTTCACAATATATATTAATGATCTGGACGAGGGAATTGGATGTAATGGCCTAGAAATTCATTGTAGCCACTTTTGGGGCGGTAAAGTCAGGCGGCCACTAAAGTTTGTGCCCGCCGCCAAATCGAGGCCACTTCTCCGATATTCATTAGCTTCGCCCCAAGAGTTTGCTCGAGCGCTAAAACTGGCGCTGGACGCCTCTCTTTAGGCGCTAAGCCGGAGGTGCTGAGCGAGAGCGCCCAGGCCGGGCGCAGCGCAGGTGCGGCCATCTCGTGATTGACAGCAGACACCCTGGCGCCGGCCAGCTCTTAAGGGGGAAGGGTCGACTTTGTCTGCTGCCACGCCCTGGATAGTGGAGCCCTCCAGCTAGGCCTGAACACTGCTGCTGGACCCAAATAGCGCCTGAAGCCATGCAGAGGGCCCGTGAACGAGTGCAGCGCTTCTCAGAGCATGACCTGAGTGTGCTGGTTGGTGGTGTGGAGAAGAGGCGCCATATTTTGTACCCGGACAATGGCAGGAAGGCGCCGGTCCGCGCCTACCGGAGAGCCTGGAGGCATGTCGCCAGCAAGGTGTCAGCCAACAGCGAGGTCCCCAGGACCGGTGTCCAATGCCGCAAAAAGTTTAATGACCTCACGCGGATTGTCAGGGTGAGTACCCTTTCCAGTGACCTCCTCATCCTTGCATGTGCACCTCACATTATGGGCAAAGGGACCTGAAAGCCCTAATGGCCAGCCCTCATCCAGCAGCTATGGGACAGGCATGAACATCAATTGCACATTCTGCACTTAACACACTGGCCAAGCTATTCCACCATGGAAGGCAGTGCACACAAGATCAGGGCGACACACTGGCCAGGCTATTCCACAATGGGAGGCAGTGCACACAAGATCAGGGCGACACACTGGCCAGGCTATTCCACCATGGGAGGCAGTGCACACAAGATCAGGGCGACACACTGTACTTAGAGGCCATCCTTTCTCTTGCAGGCCAAGCTGGCCAATAACAAGAAGAGCCGGACTGCGACCGGGGGAGGCCGACCCCAGATCCAGCCGCTCACCAAGCTGCAACATCGCGTGGAGCGCATCATGGGTGGCCGGGTGATTGGCCCCGTTGCATGTGGAGATGCCGACCCTGTTCTGGGCACCAATGGTAAGGACATCAACGTTTGGACCTCTCTCGTCCCACTTGCGCATCAGATCTACATCCTTTGCCACTGTCCGACCAATGCGCTGAATGCCACCACTCATGCATCCCTCGCTGACGCCCTCTCCTCACTCTAAAGCTACTCTTGTGTCTTCCTGCTTTCAGATGGTGAGGAGGAGGTCCCTGAACTTGCCAGTGACAGCCTCTCAGAAGAGGAGGAGGAGGAGGAGCAAGAGGAAGGCGGCCCATCAGGGGAACCCTCAGCCGTGGCAACCCATGCCAATGTAGGGGACACGTCTTCCCTGGAGGGGAGCGTCGCGGAAGTGTCGGAGGGGAGGGGAGCTCATGGGACCTGCGGCCTGCAGAAACGCGGGGGGGGGGGGGGTGGTGCCAGCTCGGCGGCCTTCTCCCCAGAGGGGGGGGAAGGGTCGGAGGGGAGTCCAATTGCTGGGCCCAGCGGCGTCCAGCAACGCAGGAAGGGTTGGCCAGCTCGGCGGCCTTCTCCCCAGAGGGAGAGTCCGGCCTCCAGTCTGGAGATGGTCTTCGCCGAGGAGATGGAACGCCTCGAGGACTTGTCCGCGGACTCAGAGCGCCGGCACACGGAGCTCATGGGGGTAGTGGCACGGTTGCCTGAGGCCATCGAGTCCCTCTCTCGGAGTGTCACCGACGTCGGGGCCTCACAGGCCATCAGTTTGGCGGAATTCGGGGCAGAGCAGGCAGCGAGTCGGGCGGCATTCGGGGCAGCTCAGGCAGCGAGTGGGCAGCTGATCAGTGGTGCCGTGCAGTCACTGGGTGCTCTGATGAGGTCACTGAACAGGTCAACACGGGCACTCACTGCTGCCACACTCGCTGTGTCAGCCAGGCATCGCCAGGGCACCCGGCGCGCTGCAGCAGCACAGCGGTCTGTCCCTCGGCAGATTGGTGCGCATGCTGCAGTGCTGGCCTGGGCGAGTGCCAGTGTCTCAGGCGACCAGCGAGCGCCTGCCATCTGCCAGCTTGCCCCCATTCCTCCAGCCGCCACTGCCACTCCCCCAGTGGAGCTGCCAGGAGCTGCTGCAGCGACTGATGCTGGCCAGCCACAGCTGCAGCATTCAACAGCCGCCCGCTCGACGGCCAGACCTCGACTAGGCTGACCACCAAGGGCATCTGCCGTCACGACATGTGACCCTCTGGAGCCTGCCCCCAGCCTTGCAGCAGCCAATGGCCTTACTTTGAGGAGCAGCAGGGCGGGCAGGGGCCACACAAAGATGGCCAAGGCATCGCCCTAGCGGGCCAAAAAGTCGAATGTGTGGCCAGTTGTGTTTGTTTTTTGAGGCCGAGAATTGGATGTTTGTTTTTTGAGGCCCAGAATTGGATGTTTGTTTTTTGAGGCCGAGAATTGGATGTTTGTTTTTTGAAGGCTGAGGATGTGATGTTTGTATTTTACGAAGGCCGAGGACGACGGCCATTTTAGTTGCACTGTTTTGTTAATCCTCTCCAGGTTGTGGGAGCGAGCAATGTGTTTGAGTGTTTTTTGGGGGTTTCGTCTGTTTTTGGTTTTCATGTGGGAAGGGCCCTGAGTTTGTACAATAAAGCATTTTATTTATTAACATTGTCCATGTTTGATCTTTGAAGTGTTTGTTGTCTTAACCGGCTGAGGGCTTGCGGAGCGGCTGCAATCATGTTCTTTCATTGGCACAAGCCATTCCCTGACAGGGGGCCTAGAAGTGACGTTCAATAAGCCGCCGACGGGCGGCCCTTGGACCTTGTGCCTCCCTCCTGGGCTGGTACTCCTCGTCCTCGTCCTCCTCCTCCTCATGCTCCTCCTGCTCCTCCTCCTGAGGTGGGGGTCCAACGTGAGGTGGCAGTGCCTGAGTCCTGCGGATAGCCAGGTTGTGCAGCATGCAGCAAACGACGACGAATTGGGAGACTCGCTCCTGCGAATACTGGAGGGCTCCCCCGGAGCGATCGAGACAGCGGAACCGTTGCTTGAGGACGCCGATTGTTTGTTCTATGATGTTCCTAGTCGCTTGATGGCTCTCGTTGTATGCCTCTTCAGCAGGGGTCGTGGGCACGCGGAGCGGGGTCATGAGCCAGGTACACAAAGGATAGCCTTTGTCCCCGATAAGCCATCCTCTTGGGGGAGGCTGTGCCTGGAACATGTCAGCCACAGTTGTCTGTCGCAGGATAAAGGCATTGTGGCTGCTGCCTGGAAAGCGGGCATTGACAGCTAGGATGCGCTGCCTGTGGTCACACACCAGCTGTACGTTGAGGGAATGGTAGCCCTTCCGGTTGCGGTAATCCTCGGCATGCTCCAGAGGTGCCCGCAAAGCCACATGCGTGCAGTCAATGGCGCCCTGCACCATGGGGAAGCCTGCTATTCTTGCAAATCCCACTGCACACTGCTGCTGCTTGTCCAGGGTCATGGGGAAGGAGATGAATTGATGTCTCCTTCTGAAAAGGGCTTCGGTCACCTGGCGGATGCAGCAATGCACGGCGAACTGGGAGATGTTAGCGATGTCCCCAGCAGCGGATTGGAAGGAGCCGGTGGCATAGAAGTTGAGAGCCACCGTCACCTTCACTGCCACCGACAGAGACGTCCTGCGCATCAGCTGTGGCTGCAGATCTCTCTGAAGCAGCTGGCAGATGTCTGCAACCACCTCCCTTCTGAATCGCAGCCTCCTTACACACATCGCGGCAGACATGGTCAGGTAGGAGGACTGCTGGCGGTATAGCCTGGGTGGGTAAGGCCTCAGTTGGCGACGCCAGTTGCCCCCTCTGCGTCTAGCCAGGGCTGCCACTCTCTCACGGCGTCTGTAAGCCCTTCTGGCATAAGGCTGAAAGTCAGCGTTGGCACACAATGCAGCCCCCATTATATGCTGGCAAACAATGAGCTCTCAATGAAGGCAAAGATAATTGCTAAGCTCTGGCCTGAGCCAAAAATACCTGTCCTAGTGTTGGTCCAAACCAGTAAGCTCTCCTCCTTGGTCTCTCTCCAAAAAACCGTTGCACAAGAGTGAATGCTGCAAAATGGCTGGCCTTTATAGTGCAGGGTAAGTGCCCTTTAATTAGCGCTCCCCGCGGCCCGCCTCGGCTGTGTACCGTTCCACTTCACAGTCGTTAGGGCCGCCCGGCGCACAATGGGCCGGCGCGAGTGAAGTTCCGGTTTGGGGCACACAAAGGGCGTTGCACTAGTAAATGACGTCATGATCTGCGCGCGCAGCAGGGCGCGCGCTAAGACTTTGCGCCGGCGCTAAATGTGTACTGAAGTTGGGGCGAGGCGCAGATCGCGCTGCGCCCGGGCGCTAAGCGCCTAGCGCTCGAGATCTACTCCTCCTAAGGCGCTAACGGCTGGCGCGCCCAACTGAATTTCTAGGCCAATATCTCCAAATTTGCAGACGACACAAAGCTGGGTGGGAGGGTAAGCTGTGAGGAGGATGTCGTGAAACTCCAGGACGATTTGGACAGGTTGGGTGATTGGGCAGAAACATGGCAAATGCACTATAATGTGGATAAATGTGAGGTTATCCACTTTGGTGGCAAAAACAGGAAGGCAGATTATTATTTGAATGGCAATAGATTGGGAGAAGGGGAAGTGCAAAGAGACCTGGGTGTTCTTGTGCACCAGTCGCTGAAGATAAGCATGCAGGTGCAGCAGGCGGTTAAGAAAGCAAATGGTATGTTGGCCTTCGTAGCAAGAGGGTTTGAGTACAGGAACAAGGATGTCTTGCTACAGTTGTACAGGGCCTTGGTGAGACCGCACCTTGAGTATTGTGTGCAGTTTTGGTCACCTTACCTGAGGAAGAACGTTCTTCCCATGGAAGGAGTGCAGCGAAGATTCACCAGGCTGATACCTGGGATGGCAGGAATGACGTATGAGGAGAGATTGTGTCGATTGGGCTTATACTCACTGGAGTTTAGAAGATTGAAAGGGGATCTCATCGAAACCTATAAAATTCTGTCAGGCCTGGACAGACTAGATGCAGGAAGGATGTTTATGATGGCCGGGGAGTCCAGAACCAGGGGTCATAGTCTAAGGATAAGGGATAGGACATTTAGGACTGAAATTAGGAGGAATTTCTTCACACAGAGAGTGGTGAACCTGTGTAATTCTCTGCCACAGAGGGCGGTGGAGGCCAGCTCATTAAATATATTCAAAAAAGAGTTGGATATATTTCTTAAGGCTAAAGGGATCAAGGGACATGGGGAGAAAGCAGGGACAGGGTACTGAATTTGGATGATCAGCCATGATCTCATTGAATGGCGGAGCAGGCTCGAAGGGCCGAATGGCCTACTCCTGCTCCTATCTTCTATGTTTCTATGTCTATGTTTCTATGTTCATTTAAATTTTAAATGGATTACTTCTGTTAGTGTACAATAGTTCCATTCTTTCCTGCCTGTTTACTGAAAATACCACTGCGATTTTCCACAACAAATTCACAACGTACTTACAGACATATATTTAGAAGATTTGCCTTACAAGCCCAATAAGCGTGAAGCATAGCAGTTACCTCATTTGGTAACACTGAGCTTGCATTGTGTTGTGCAATCTGCTCCCTGCATACTTCAGGAAAAGATGAAGTGAAATCACTCTCTTGCGGGAGGCAGTGTGCCCTCTGAGTCATAATCAGGTTATCTGAAAGGCACTGTGAAAAATACACCACTATAGTTCTTAATTAATTTATCTTTTTTCAGCAACATTTGTAAATTTTGCATGACATTTTGCTCCTGTAATCCTGAATGGATTTATTAGCTTATCCTTAGTAATTGGTTGTGGCAGTAGCATGTACATTGTTCACCTTGGGGCATCTAAATTCTAAATTGATTTATATATTAATAATTTTGCAGTAGAATATCAGGACCCAGGTGCATAAACTGTTAGCAATGGAAAATATAATTATCGTCTTCCTGTAATTGATTCTCTTTGCACATTTAAAGAGCACATTTTGCAAAATAAATGCTGCAATTAATTTCAATGACATTTAGGTTGCTAAAACTGGCTTTTGTTATTTTCCCCATTTGTGCTTCTTTTTGTTTTGCTGTTCTCAGTCATACTCTCCGTTTTGGGGTCAGCTTCCTTTGAATCTGTTCTATCTCTTACAAAGAAAAACCCCAGCTTGATGCGGAGTGTTTGCCGACCGCATCTTAGACATCAGTCCCAGGAGCAGAAGCCAAAGCTCAGTTCAGAGGCCATCAGTCTGGGCAGAAGGACGTTTTGGGCTGTGGAAGCGAGGAGGATTTCCATTCCTGTTCAATACTAACTTTAAATTCACTGGGGACATTCAGTGGGGAGGAACCAATGGTATGGGTATCCATAATAACAGAAAATGCTGGAAATACTCAGCAGGTCAGGCAGCATCTGTGGAGAGAGAAACAGGGTTAACGTTTCAGGTCGATGACCCTTCGCCAGAACTGGAAAAAGTTGGACATGGAACAGGATTTTAAGCAAGTGTAGGGGCAGGGAAAGGGGGAGGGGAGGAAAGAACAAAAGGGAAGGTCCGTGATAGGATGGAAGGCAGGAGAGATTAAGAGACAAAAAGGATGAATTGGGTCGATTAGGCTTATACTCGCTCGAGTTTAGAAGAATGAAAGGGGATCTCATTGAAACTTATAAAATTCTAACAGGACTAGACAGACTAGATGCAGGAAGGATGTTCCCGATGGCGGGGGAGTCCAGAACCAGGGGTCACAGTCGAAGGATAAGGGGTAAGCCATTTAGGACTGAGATGAGGAGGAATTTTTTCACCCAGAGAGTGGTGAACCTGTGGAATTCTCTACCACACAAGGCAGTTGAGGCCAATTCATTAAATATATTCAAGAAGGAATTGGATATATTTCTTAAGTCTAAAGGGATCAAGGGATATGGGAGAAAGCAGGGACAGGGTACTGAATTTGGATGACCAGCCATGATCTCATTAAATGGCAGAACAGGCTCGAGGGGCCGAATGGCCTACTCCTGCTCCTATCTTCTATGTTTCTATGAAAAGGGAAGCCATCATCCCTTTTGTCTCTTAATCTCTCCTGCCTTCCACCCTATCACAGACCTTCCCTTTTGTTCTTTCCTCCCCTCCCCCCTTTCCCTGCCCCTACACTTGCTTAAAACCTGTTCCATCTCCAGCTTTTTCCAGTTCTGACGAAGGGTCATTGACCTGAAACATTAACTCTGTTTCTCTCTCCACAGATGCTGCCTGACCTGCTGAGTATATTCAGCATTTTCTGTTTTTATTTCAGATTTCCAACATCCGCAGTATTTTGCTTTTGTAGGAGTGTCCATACTCTTGTTTATCTCGAGTGACAGATTCAGAACAGTACTGTGGGATCAGCTAACCCAGCCTCTCCGCCACTGGCGGTGTGGGAGCCAGAGAGACTAAAGGAGAACTTACCGACTAATTGAAACAAAAATATGCTGGCTCAAATCTAATCATTTGAGAAAGCTTCCTGATTTGTGCACAAAATTCCTGTTTGTCCCTCTCCCCTCGGTTTATAGTGCAGAAGTCAGTATTGAGCTGTGACATAATGGCTGCAGTACTGTTTTACCACAAATTTAAAAAGCATAGTAGATAGTGGCTCATTTACCAATTGTCTAAGTTTCACAACATTTAGATTGCAGCAGTGGCCTGCATTAACATGACAGCATGTGTTATGGGTCCCAAAGAATCTTAGCGGCATAACTTATTATCATGGAAGCACCGACAAATGATACAGCAGTTGTTCTGTTCATTAAAAATGACTGTAGTGGGAGCAACTCATTCAAAGCCTACGGCTCCAATATTTACCGAGATGCGGGGAAGGAGAGGTCGTAGCTGCCAGGAAACCCGGAACAGTGTGCAACGGGGAGGACCTCATTTTGAATTTTTTTCTCTGTTTCCCGGCCGGCAGCCAGCCAGAATGAGAGGCTGTCCAGCTGTCCGCAGCCGGGGAGCGGAGAGGAGGGACGGAGGGACCGCGGGTGCGGGGGTGGAGATCGGATCGCGGGAGGGAAGCGGGTTTGCTTGGAGGAGCCAGGGGGAAGCACTCAAGCAGTGCTGGAAAGGCACTTTCCTGCTGGATCCAGCAGTTCTTGCCTCAGTCCAGCTGCCGGATTTCCCGAGCCCTGGGAATCCCGGTCCGCAGCCGTTAAATTTAATAGGCTGTTAAAATTTGAGGCACGCAGCCTCATTAACATATTTAAATTATGCACCCACCTCCCAAGAGCAGGTTAGTAGCTCGCCCCCCCAACCTGCCTTTGTTAAAACCGGAAGTGGGCGTATTGGAGGCGGGTTGGGGTCAGGTTACAGATTTTTGACAATTTTACATAGAAACTTAGAAGATAGGAGCAGGAGTAGGCCCCTCGAGCCTGCTCCGCCATTCAATGAGATCATGGCTGATCATCCAAACTCAGTACCCTGTCCCTGCCTTCTCCCCATATCCCTTGATCCCTTTAGCCTTGAGAAATATATCCAACTCCTTCTTGAATATATGTAGCCTGGCGAAATGGAGCAGCACAGGACACGAACTTTCGTTTTTGGGTTTTTTTTATTCTGTATTAATAACTTGGGTCTAGGTTTAGGATGAAATTGTAAATACATAAAACACAGTCGATAAAATACGGCAGTGGCTTGCTGCAAAACAGAACATGAGGCAAACCACAGGTGAAGGCAGTTAATTAACTAACAATCATTATACAAAACAAAACATATCATACCATACATTCGTATGTCCCGTTATCACTTGTCACCTCTTACAAGCAAACAGAAAGTATTAAACTCGTTCGAAACATAGCCCCAAGGACTCAACAACAATTTTAACAAAGGTTAACACCAGCACATGGTGGGACAATCTACAAGCATCCCCGTGATATCGAGTGATTTGGGAAACAATATCACTTTAAAACTATGTCTGGCTGCACTAAATGCTGTTTTAGTTGTACTTTACGCAGACTAAGTTCATTTCAAAAGTCATATTCACCCCAACTCTCCTCAGAGCACACCCCCCACGCTGGATCTAGAAAATGGAGGCTGTGACTAAAGGGGAGGTTCCTTTGGCATCACATGGCCCTTCCCATAACCCTTTTCTCCTTTTTTCAAATTCTAAAGGGGAAAATGAACCGCGCCATCTAGTGGACTTAAATATTCACTGCATTTTCACACTTGGCTACATTCTCCCCTGCTTTAAAGTCAACGTCCTCGGTGACTTAGCACCCGTTTTTCACTTCTTTTACAGCTTCTCGAAAAAATGCAGTACCCAGACTCGATAAAACATGAGAGAACACCTCAGGACTGAGTGAGACTGCATTACAGGCTGACTGAGGCAAATGGTATGGGTTAGGGTTTACCCCAGCATTGGCTCTTTTAGTTACATAGATACATAGAGATAGGAACAGGAGTAGGCCATTCGGCCCTTCGAGCCTGCTCCGCCATTCAATGAGATCATGGCTGATCTTCGTCTGAGATCATAGCTGATCTTACCAGTTCAGTACCCCGTCCCCGCCTTTTCTCCGTAACCCTTAATCCCCTTAGCCTTCAGAAATATATCCAATTCTCTCTTGAAAATATTTATTGAATTAGCCTTCACAGCCCTCTGTGGCAGGGAATTCCACAGGCTCACCACTCTTTGAGTGAAGAAATTCTTCCTCATCTCTGTTTTAAATGATTTGCCCGCTATTTTTAGACTGTGGCCCCTGGTTCTGTGCTCCCCGGCCATTGGAAACATTCTCTCTGAATTCAGCCTGTCCAGGCCTGCCATAATTTTATATGTTTCGATGAGATCCCCTCTCAATCTTCTAAACTCCAGTGAGTACAAGCCCAAACTATTTAATCTCTCTTCGTAGGTCATTCCCGCCATTCCAGGTATCAGCCTGGTGAATCGCCGTTGCACTCTTTCCATGGCAAGAACATCCTTCCGCAGATGGGGCGACCAAAACTGTACACAATACTCCAGATGCGGTCTCACCAGCACCTTGTACAGCTGTAGTAAGGTATCCCTATTCCTATACTCGAGTTCTGCGAGGAGCCGGAATGGGTACCTCAACCTCAGTCCCACACTCAGAAGGATCTGAATGCTCTGGCTCAGAAACAGCCTCTGATTCCTGTACATCTTGGGCGTTATCAACAGGATCATTGTTTACTTTTTCCTCCTGAGTTAACTCTGGATAGGTGACTTCCTCTACCACAACAAACTCAGTATCAGAGGGCTCTGGCAACGATTCTGTCAAAAGAGTGACAGGGGGTACGGTGACAGGGGACTTGGTTCTCGTCCGCCTAGGCTCAGGGACAGGGGTAACACATGGCCTAAGATTAACTCTATGGACCCTTTTTAAAGGACCGCCCTCTACAGGCTCAACTGCATGTGTAGTACCCTGTACCTCCACCACTCTGTACACAGTAGGACCCCAAGCATCCTGAATTTTGTTCCTACCCAAAGGCATGTGTCGTAAGTATACCAACTGACCCACCTCAATGGTTGGACAGTACACTTTGTCTTTGTTAAGTTCAATTCTTTGAGCTGATTTCTTTTCAGTGTACTCTCTTGCCCTTGCATGTGCCTCCTTCAAACGCTCTTGGTGGACAACCAACCACTCATGTTTCTTGTCTAACACTTGCTCCTGACCTAATAAAGCATCTACAGGAAGGTGTGGATGAACCCCGAAAAGCAGATAGTACGGTGAGTAGCCAGTCGTAGCATGGGGTGTTACATTGTAGGCATACACCAACTCAGATAAGTGCTCAGGCCAGCGGCGCTTCTTTGCTGGAGGCAGTGTATGCAAAAGATCATGTAAAGATCTGTTGAATCTCTCACATTGAGCATTTCCTTCCGGGTGGTGTGGGGTAGTGCGGGTTTTCTTTACACCATAAAGCTTACACAGCTCGGCAATGATTTCACTCTCAAAATTTCGACCTCTGTCTGAATGCAATCTTTCTGGGACCCCATACTTCATGAACCACTCTTTGAGAAGGACTTTTGCCGTGGTATCAGCCTTTTGGTCCCGAGTAGGGAAGGCATCGGTCACCACTAACACATTCTCACGACCATCGGAGGCCGGTTCCAGCATGGTGAAATCTACAGCAACTACTTCAAGGGGCCGGGAGGCTAGAAATTATTTCATAGGGGCATGTATCTTGGGGTGGGGCATTTTTGTCAAAACACACCTCTCGCATTTCTTGACCCACTGTTCCACATCCCCATACATCCCAACCCAAAAACATCTCTGTCTCAAAAGGT
Organism: Somniosus microcephalus; assembly: GCF_052327205.1. NCBI lineage: Eukaryota > Metazoa > Chordata > Chondrichthyes > Squaliformes > Somniosidae > Somniosus > Somniosus microcephalus. The sequence goes on from NC_141009.1 coordinate 32,605,143, forward strand.
TCTGTGTGCGCTCTATTCCCTGATGGCCCATACGATCATGCACACCTTCAAGCACGACTTCTTTCAAACAAGAGGGCAGTAGTAGCTGGTGACACTCACCAACATGGACATCCTCGATTACACGGTACAACAAACCATCTTGCTCACAAATACGGGGCCACTGCTTTAACGTGGATAATACTAGCTTGGATAACTGCGACCTCTCCTTGTAAGTTGGCCTTCGCTGCTCACCCCAAAACTTCCTAAACACGCTGAGGGTGGGGTCTGTGTCTTGAAACTTACGTAGTTCCTCTTTAGAGTAACCGGGAAGTGTTGGTGTGTTACCCTGCAACTCACTACGCTCAGTACTTTCTTCTGCGTCCGAAACACGGATCTGTCTGACTTTACAGCACTTGACTCCTGCTGTCCCTAAGTCTGGTCCTAGAGCTGTTCCCTTGTGAGTGACATTACATATGGCCACACAACCATCATAGTCTGCATCCCCACTGTCTGACTCGGGCTCCCCTGCTAACGGCTGCCTAGAGAGGGCATCTGCTGCTGCATTACAGCGGCCTGGGCGGTACTTGACGTCAAAGTCAAAAACAGCTAACTGAGCCACCCATCTTTGCTCAACAGCACCTAACTTAGCTGTAGAAAGGTGACACAGGGGGTTGTTATCTGTTATGACAGTGAACTTGGAACCTAGAAGGTAACCTCGAAATTTCTCTGAAACAGCCCATTTGAGGGCGAGGAGCTCTAGTTTCATACTGCTGTAGTTTCTGTCATTTCTTTCAGCATTACGGAGCCTCCTACTGGCATATGCTATCACTCTCTTCCTATCTCCCTGCTGCTGGTGGAGGATGGCACCTAATCCTAGGTTACTGGCATCCGTCTCTACAATAAAAGGCTGAGTGAAATCTGCGTAACCTAACACTGGAGCACTGATCAGCTTTTCTTTCAGCTGTTCGAAAGCAGCTTGGCACGCAGCTGTCCATGAACCTTCAAACAACCGTTTTGCTTTTGCTGGGCTGTCTTCCCTAAGGCATGCATTGACTACGTCATGGAGAGGGCCAGCTCGTTTAGAAAAATCCTCAATGAACCTCCTGTAATAACTACAGAAACCAAGAAATGACCTCAGATCTTTGACTGTACTGGGGACCGGCCACTTCTTTACGGCGGCAATTTTCTCTGGATCTGTCCCTATACCCTCCCCTGAAATTTGATGCCCAAGGAACCTGACTTCCTGCTGCAGGAAGTGACACTTTTCAAGCTTTACTTTCAACCCTGTCTCTTTCAGTCGTCTTAGAGCTGTCTCAAGCCTCTCTAAATGGTCCGGGAAGGTCTGAGAGAACACAAGGATGTCATCTAAATACACTAATAGGATGTGGAACACTAAGTCGCTCATAGTCGCTTGCATAAGTCGTTGAAAAGTCGCAGGTCCATTACAGACACCAAAAGGCATTCTGAGGTACTCAAAAAGGCCAAAAGGAGTTGTAAAAGCAGTCTTAGGCCTGTCACTTTCACGAACAGCAACCTGGTGGTACCCACTTGCAAGATCAATGGTCGAGAAGAACTTTGCACCATGAAGGGCATCAAAACTCTCGTCAATGCGGGGCAAAGGAAATGCGTCACGTCTGGTTTTTGAGTTTAGTTTCCTAAAGTCAACACATAGTCGTATGTCTCCATCAGTCTTACGAACTACCACTATGGGTGAAGCGTATGAACTATTGCTCTCCTGGATGACACGCTTTCTTAAAAGCTTAGTGATGTGGTCCCTCACCTCTTTGTACAGTGTAGGTGGGATACGACGGTATGGCTCTGTAACTGGTGCGTCATCTACCAAGTTAATCTCATGCTCAACTTTATCAGTGTAGCCTAGGTCCTCATCCTTAAAAGCAAATACTTCCGAATACCTGGCTAAAAGTGCACCTAACTCTGCTTGTTGGCCCTGTGTGCCACCTATGTGTAGTTTGTCCAAAAGCAACTGAATGTCTTGGTCTGTCATCTGTCCTTCTTTCTGCCAACAGTTACTTCCTCTGTGTCAGCGGAGATGCGTTGAAATCGCACCTCACAGGAGTCCTTGTCTACACACTCTGCCTGAGTCGGAATACCAAGCCTGGTCCTGGGGCTTAACCACACATCCTCCTCAGAGAAATTTACCACCTGCACTGGAAATAAATGTCCCTTTGATTCAACTAGAGTGGGGACAACTACCAGGCCACCTGGCAATGGTGTGTTACCTGGCTCCAACAGCATTTTAGTGCTGCCACCTGACTGAGTTTTAAGTCCCTTTACATAGACTGTAGCTATGGAAGACGCAGGCACATGTACAGCACCCCTACCAGCTACACGGACAGAAGATGACTTTGGAGTGATGTTACACTGTTGTACTTGCTGAAATGCTTCCCTCCAATCTGAATCCAACTTTCCCCCTAGAGTAGTGTCAAACTCAGCATGAACTAGTTGTCTGCATCGGCTGATGATGTTCATACCAATAAGACCTGGTGCTGCAGGCTGTGACTGCTGATGCTCTTTGACTACCAGGAAACCACATTCGGGTAAGGTTATGCCCATAGTTTCAACGTCTAACTCAAGGTAGCCCAAGTAGGGAATGTCCCACCCGTTGGCGGCAGTGATCTTAAGCCACCCGGTTGTAGGCAGCATATCCTCATCCCTCCCAAGTAAGTGCTCTCTGAAAAAAACTTCAGTAATAGTGCTGACTTGGCTCCCGGTATCCAGTAAACAGTTAGCAGTAACCCCCCCAATCTTGAGATCTACTACTGGACATTTACCTACTGCACGGTCAAGAAATCGGTCACGAATACCAGTACTGTTCTGAGAGCCTGCAGGTTTTCCTCGCATTGCCCGGCTCATGGCAATCGAGGGAGTTAGTTTTCCTGCACCCCAGCCAGCAGTGGTGGATGTGTTTGCTACCTCGTGCTTCTGAGGACACTGTTTGGCAATGTGCCCCGCCCCGTTACACTTAAAGCAAATAGGCTGACCTTCATCAGTGAACTTTGGCGTGGCTCTAGGTTTCCCAACCTTGTCATTACCCATGTTTTCCTTCTGTAGAGCAAGACCCCGTACTGCCTCTGTTAGTTCCCCGATAGCTTTACCCTGTTCCGCCACCACTTTAAGAACATCCTGTAAAGTGACAGCCTGGCTGCCTGGTACCCCAATGGCAGAACACTGAAGATCCCTCCCCGTACTGTCACACACTACATTCTTGCTCTTTGCAACTTTAGTGCTACAGGGCTGGTCTTCTAAGGACCATAAGACAGCTTCCTCACGTACATCGAACAGGGTAGACTGGGGGTTGTCTCGTACAAACTTGCGCAACTCTCTCCGGAGTGAGGGATCTCTAACACCATCAACAAATCTGTTTCTGACAACCCGTTTTGTGTCCGGCACAGCATCAGGTGATTGCTTTACCAAAGTTCTAATAATCTGAGAGAGTGCATGTGAGTATTCTCGGAAATCTTCACCCTCTTCTTGCTTGCGTCCATAGAAAGTTTCTAACAGCTGGGACTCACTGCGTTTTTCGGTGAAAGCCCCCCTTAGGTAACTGAACAGGTCACTGGGCTGCTTAGACTCTCCACCCAACCGTAACCTAATTTCCTGTAGGGCTGCCCCCCTCAACAAAGATCGAATGAAATCTACCTGCTCTGCAGGAGTCTGATCTCTAGCTCGTAGTACACTTTCAACCTCTTCAATGAACTCATCAACTGAACGACTATCTTTGGATACCTCACCACTGAATGGTTGGATCTGACGCTCTCTGGGTACATACACATATGACTTGGTTGCCCCATTACCTAGAGTGGCAATAATTGCCATTGCTTGGTCATGGTTTTTTTTCAACTCTGAAATCTGTGCCTTGAGTTCATCTATCTGGTTGCCCTCACCCACACTAGAGGTATTGTCCTCACCATCCGAATTGTGAGCTCCACCCGCCTCCTCAGGAGGGTCTAACATTTTGACTCAGTTCACAAGTCCCTGACAGTCACTGAATGGGATGGCCGCTGCGACGATTCTTCTCCAATGGTGTCCCTCCTCGGTGCCTTGATGGGTCCTCTCCCAGATTGGTCCTGGCGCCCTCTGGATCCCGTCTGTCTGGTCTGGTCCTCCTTAGCAACCCCAGGCAGCACTCTCCGTCCGTCTCCAGGTCCACTTGGCACCACACCGCTCTTCCCCCACTGCCGTATTTTATGTAACTTTCCCAAACCTGAGAAACTCCAAGCTAACAGACCCCACTCCTGGTACCAAAATGTGTAGCCTGGCGAAATGGAGCAGCACAGGACACGAACTTTCATTTTTGGGGTTTTTTTTATTCTGTATTAATAACTTGGGTCTAGGTTTAGGATGAAATTGTAAATACATAAAACACAGTCGATAAAATACGGCAGTGGCTTGCTGCAAAACAGAACATGAGGCAAACCACAGGTGAAGGCAGTTAATTAACTAACAATCATTATACAAAACAAAACATATCATACCATACATTCGTATGTCCCGTTATCACTTGTCACCTCTTACAAGCAAACAGAAAGTATTAAACTCGTTCGAAACGTAGCCCCAAGGACTCAACAACAATTTTAACAAAGGTTAACACCAGCACATGGTGGGACAATCTACAAGCATCCCCGTGATATCGAGTGATTTGGGAAACAATATCACTTTAAAACTATGTCTGGCTGCACTAAATGCTGTTTTAGTTGTACTTTACGCAGACTAAGTTCATTTCAAAAGTCATATTCACCCCAACTCTCCTCAGAGCACACCCCCCACGCTGGATCTAGAAAATGGAGGCTGTGAAGAAAGGGGAGGTTCCTTTGGCATCACATGGCCCTTCCCATAACCCTTTTCTCCTTTTTTCAAATTCTAAAGGGGAAAATGAACCGCGCCATCTAGTGGACTTAAATATTCACTGCATTTTCCCACTTGGCTACATATATTTAATGAATTGGCCTCAACTGCCTTGTGTGGTAGAGAATTCCACAGGCTCACCACTCTCTGGGTGAAGAAATTCCTCCTCATCTCTGTCCTAAATGGCTTACTGTGGCGACACACCACCACTGGGCATAATCCGCTCACGGCGGCACAGACAGTCTAAGCAGAAGCCCCCAGCTGGGGGCCCTTTCCTCCAGCAACTTGTTTCCCGCAGGGACAGGCTGCCGGGAGCACTTCCTGTCTGGGAAGTATTTAAGTGGATGCGCGGGCTTTTCTAGTTCCTGTTTTGTCATGTGGTTGGAATAAAGCAGTTGTGTTTTCAATAGCTCTGGTCTCGACTCCCACGTTTGCCGCGGTATCTCAACACTGGTGACCCCGACGCTCAGGACGAATCCTAAGCTAGCATGGCGGATACAAACGCAGTCACGGTTAAATTACCAGACTTTTGGGAGAACCTCGCCGAAGCCTGGTTCGTTCAAGCTGAGTCCAGATTCCGGCTGAAAGGCATTACAGTCGACGCCACGAAGTACGACTACCTCGTCGCCTCGCTCACCTACGCTACAGTCCCCAAGGTTTGGGCAGCGCTGCAGAATCCACCAACAGAGGGCAAGTACGAACATCTGAAGGCTGCGCTACTTAAAAAATTTCAAACGTCCTCTTACCAGCGCCACTGCCAACTCCTGGACCTCCCCGGCCTTGGTGACGCTTCACCATCAGACCTGCTTTCCCACATGCTGTCCCTCTCAGACGACAAAAACCCCGGCGCCCTTTTTCGCACGCTTTTCATTCGGCAGCTCCCCGCCAGCATCCGCCCGCTCATTGTGGAGTCTGACTCCACGGACCTGAATGATATAGCCGAAAAGGCCGACCGGCTGCTCTCTGCACAAGCCGCTCGCGACGTCGCGCCCGACCTCACGGCAACGACCACGCGGTCTTCCTGGGCCGCTAGGCCCAACCGCCCTACCACTCCGGGTCACTGCTACTACCACACCCGTTTTGGCGCTAGGGCTCAACGCTGCACGCCACCGTGTACCTTCAAACCCCCCCCCCCCGCACCGGCCCCCGCGATGGCCGCGGGGCAGAAGGAGCCCCTACTGTACGTCACTGACGACAGAACCAACCGCTGATTTCTGTGCGACACAGGGGCCCAGCACAGCATCACCCCCGCCTCCGCCCTCGAGATCCAACACGGCACATGGGGTATCACAGTGGCTGCAGCCAACGGCTCTGAAATCCGCACATATGGCACCCGCATGGTCACGCTCGACCTCGCGGGCCGCCGCTACCGCTGGGAGTTCCTCACAGCCAAGGTCCTCTGCCCACTCATCGGCGCCGACTTCCTACGCGCCCACGGCCTCCTTGTCGACATTCCGAGGCACCGCCTCGTCGACATCAACACTATGGCCCCCATCCCCGGCGCCTTTACCCCGGCCAGTTCGGCCGGCCTGACGACCTACTGCCTCGCCAGAGCCACGGACGACTACTCGGCACTCCTAGCTGAGTTTCCCGCCCTCACTAACCCGACCTTTTCGGCCAAAGCCGCCAAGCACGGTGTGGAACACTATATCCCCACCACCGGCCCCCCAGTTTCTGCCCACGCCCGCAGACTCAACCCGGCCAAGCTGGAAATCGCGCGGGCCGAGTTCACCACCATGGAACAACTCGGCATCATCCGCCGCTCCAGCAGCCCTTGGGCCTCGCCCCTCCACATCGCCCCCAAGCCCGGCGGAGGCTGGCGCCCTTGCGGGGACTACCGCCGCCTCAACGACGCCACCACCCCCGATCGATACCCGGTGCCACACATCCAGGACTTCTCGGCCCGACTGGCCGGACGAACCGTCTTTTCCAAAGTCGACCTGGTGCGCGGTTACCACCAAGTCCCCGTACACCCCGCGGACATCCCCAAAACGGCCGTCATCACCCCATTCGGCCTGTTCGAGTTCCTGAGGATGCCCTTCGGCCTCAAGAATGCAGCACAGGCTTTCCAGCGCCTTATGGACTCAGTCCTCCGGGACCTGAACTTCCTATTCGTCTATCTAGACGACATTCTCGTGGCCAGCTCCTCCAAACAGGAACACCTCGAACACCTTCGCATCCTGTTCGGGCGCCTAGCCCAACACGGGCTCATCCTCAGCCCGGCGAAGTGCCAATTCGGCCTAACCGAGATCGATTTTCTCGGTCACCACATCACCCCTGCTGGGGCCGTCCCCCTGCCCAACAAGGTGCAGGCCGTCCAGCAATTCCCCCGCCCCACAACCATCAAGGGCCTCCAGGAGTTCCTCGGGATGGTGAACTTCTACAACAGGTTCATCCCCAGAGCCGCAGCCCTCATGAAGCCCCTATACGACTCCCTCCGAGGAAAATCCGGCAAGATGGACGTAGCCTGGACCACTGACACGGCAGCCGCCTTCGACGCCACCAAAAACGCGCTCGCCGACGCCACTCTGCTCGCGCACCCGAGGGCCGATGCCCGGGTCGCGCTCACCACCGACGCCTCCGACCACGCGGTCGGGGCCGTGTTCGGGCAGTGGGTCAATGGCGCGTGGCAGCCACTTGCCTTCTACAGCCGCCAACTGCGCCCCCCGGAGGTCAAATACTCCACTTTCGACCGCGAGCTTCTCGCACTCCACCTGTCGGTCCGCCATTTCAGGTTCCTCCTGGAGGGCCGCCCCTTCACCGCGTATGTGGACCACAAGCCACTCACATACGCGATGGCCAAGCACACCGAACCCTGGTCCGCTAGGCAGCAACGCCAGCTCGCGGCCGTCTCCGAGTTTACTACGGACATTCAGCACGTCTCCGGTAGAGACAACGTGGTCGCCGACTGCCTTTCCCGTCCCGCCGTCTGTGCGAATCACCTCGCGGTCGACTACGCACAACTAGCAGCGGCCCAGCTCACGGACCCAGACCTCCTCTCGGCGGCTACCAGCTTGCCAGGGCTACGCCTAGCCAAGGTCGCGCACGGGCCCGAAGCCACGGCAGTCACGTGCGACGTCTCACTCGGCCAACCCAGGCCGGTCGTCCGAGACCTGGCGCCGCCGCGTTTTCGACGTGCTCCACGGGCTCTCTCACCCGGGTTCCCGCGCATCCGTCAAACTCCTCTCCAAGCGCTTCGTCTGGCGCGGCCTCAGCAGAGATGTTCGGACTTGGGCCACCTCCTGCCTCGCCTGCCAACGGGCTAAGGTACAGCTGCACACCAAAGCACCCCTGGGAGACTTCGAGGTACCCAGCCGCCGCTTCGACCACGTACACATCGACATCGTCGGTCCCCTGCCGCCATCGCAAGGCCAAACTTATCTCCTCACGATGGTCGACCGCTACACACGCTGGCCTGAGGCAGTGCCGCTGACCTCCACCACCACAGCCGACATCGCCAGGGCGTTCATTAACACCTGGGTTGCGAGGTTCGGCGTACCGGCCGACATAACCTCCGACAGAGGCGCCCAGTTCACCTCCGAACTCTGGACGGCCACAGCACGCAACCTCGGGGTGACGCTCCACCACACCACGGCGTACCACCCGCAGGCCAACGGACTTTGTGAACGCTTCCACAGGTCACTCAAGGCCTCACTCCGTGCCGGCCTGCAGGACAGTACCTGGACTGACCGCCTACCGTGGGTGCTACTTGGCCTACGCACCGCAGTCAAGGAAGACCTCCAGTCCTCGGCAGCGGAGTTAGTCTACGAACAACCGCTGCGCGTCCCAGGCGAATTCCTTCCGGAGCCTACCAAGCCTTGGTCGGCCGAACAGCAGCGGCTCGACTCTTTCTCTTCCGCTCAGCAGTTCGCCCCACTTCCGGTCAACCGACACGGCGAACTCGCACCTCACGTCCCGCCAAATTTACAGCAGGCGCGCTTCGTCTTCGTGCGACACGACGCGCACCGCGGGCCCCTGCGACCCCCGTACGACGGTCCGTACGAGGTACTACAAACCGGGGACAAGGTCTTCAAGCTGCGACTCGGCGACAGGGTCGAGACAGTCTCCATCGACCGGCTCAAACCAGCACACACAGAACCAGGGGAACGGGTCCCCATGGCCCAGCCTCCAACTAGAGGCCGTCCCCCCGGCAAGCCAGCACAGCCGGCGGCGAACCGCCCGACCCAACCAACCAGACCGGCGACCACTCAGAGCCGCTGCGGCAGAACCATTAGACCACCGTCACGACTCGTCCACTCCTCCTAAGCGGATTCTGGGGGGAGCTCTGTGGCGACACGCCACCACTGGACATAATCCGCTCACGGCGGCACAGACAGTCTAAGCAGAAGCCCCCAGCCGGGGGCCCTTTCCTCCAGCAACTTGTTTCCCGCAGGGACAGGCTGCCGGGAGCACTTCCTGTCTGGGAAGTATTTAAGTGGATGCGCGGGCTTTTCTAGTTCCTGTTTTGTCATGTGGTTGGAATAAAGCAGTTGTGTTTTCAATAGCTCTGGTCTCGACTCCCACGTTTGCCGTGGTATCTCAACATTACCCCTTATCTTTAGACTGTGACCCCTGGTTCTGGACTCCCCCGCCATCGGGAACATCCTTCCTGCATCTAGTCTGTCTAGTCCTGTTAGAATTTTATAAGTTTCAATGAGATCCCCTCTCATTCTTCTAAACTCCAGCGAGTATAAGCCCAATCGACCCAATCGCTCCTCATACGTTATTCCTGCCATCCCAGGTACCATCACGGAGGGAGGGGTGTTAAAATTACTCCCTATGAGTCAGCCTGATGCTGCTGATCCTATGCTATGCCGCTAAGATTCTTTGGGACCCATAACACATGCTGTCATGTTAGTGCAGGCCACTGTTGCAATCTAAATGTTGTACACGTCAGAAAGTACTTCATTGGCTATAAAGCCTTTTGGGACGTCCTGAGGTTGTGAAGAAGCTATATAAAGGCAAGTTCTTTGTTTCTCCCCTGCTCCTCTGATGACTGGAGTATGGTTCCACTGTGGCTAGCAGCTCCCTGGTCCCTCAAACAATTGGCCACCCTTCATTTTTGAGCCTGGATTGTATCAGCAAGCTATACTACCATGGTTGAAATCATGTCCATAGCAGATCCTGCTCTCAATTGATGTCCACACATTCACACTTGTTAATCAGAGTTAAGGAAGCAATCAGGAGCAGGAAATCTGTCCAATTTTTACTCTCTCTCATCCACAGCCAGTGAGTCCACCTCTACCTAGGCCGAGATTAGCTGACTCAACACGGAACAGGGATCAACCCTGGCATTTCTCTGGGCTGTATGAGTCAGCCCCAAACCAGGGGTGCATTTACTAGTCAACTAGTGGTGGAGTTCATAAAATCATTTTTAATTTATGGTAATGAGGGTTGGAAACCTGGCACTAAACTTTTATTTTGTTGTAAAATATGCTCCAGAATTGGAGTCAACTTTCAAAGACAAGAGTTTTATTCAACAGGAATACAAATCAGAGGATCAAGCTTGGAGGCCAGTGCATCTGATTTATGAGCTATTCTTGATGTTGTTTTGCCAAAGACTAATTACTTAATTAATTATGTACGATAAGCAATTCATCACCCTGTCTTGGCAATCAATAAACAGCTCACACCCATTGTCATGGGAAGTCTCTGATCCTGGATGCTCAGCAAGGGTGGTTGATCATAAGAACATAAGAACATAAGAAATAGGAGCAGGAGTAGGCCAATCGGCCCCTCGAGCCTGCTCCGCCATTCAATAAGATCATGGCTGATCTGATCCTAACCGCCAATCCACTATCACAGAACCATCTCCTGCATCTAACAGAATTAGACACATGAAATAGGAGCAGGATCAGGCTACACGGCCCCTGGGCCCGCTCCGCTAACCACAGGGCCATGACCGATCCGAACCTAGACTCATGTCCAAATTCCTGCCCGCTCCCCGTAACCCTTAATTCCCTTTACTTCTAGGAAACTGTCTATTTCTGTTTTAAATTTATGTAATGATGTAGCTTCTACAGTTTTTTGGGGCAGCATATTCCATGGACCTACCACCCTCTGAGTGAAGTAGTTCCTCCTCATCTCAGTTTTGAAAGAGCAGCCCCTTATTCTAAGACTATGCCCCCTAGTTCTAGTTTCACCCATCATCGGGAACATCTTCCCTGCATCCACCCGATCCAACCCCTTCACAATCTTATATGTTTCAATAAGATCGCCTCTCATTCTTCTGAACTCCAATGAGTAGAGTCCCAATCTACTCAACCTCTCCTCATATGTCCATCCCCTCATCCCCGGGATTAACCGAGTGAACCTTCTTTGTACTGACTCGAGAGCAAGTATGTCCTTTCTTAAGTATGGACACCAAAACTGTATGCAATATTCCAGGTGCGGTCTCACCAATACCTTGTACAACTGAAGCAATACCTCCCTATTTTTATATTCTATCCCCCTAGCAATGAAAGCCAACATTCCATTGGCCTTCTTAATCACTTGCTGCACCTGCATACTAACCTTTTGAGTTTCGTGCACCAGGACCCCCAGATCCCTTTGTACTTCAGTACTTTCCAGTTTCTTGCCATTAAGATAATAACTTGCTCTACGATTTTTCCTGCCAAAGTGCATAACCTCACACTTTCCAGTATTGTATTCCATCTGCCAAATCTCTGCCCACTTACTTAGCCTGTCTATGTCCCCTTGCAGGTTTTTTATGTCCTCCTCACTCACTACTTTCCCTCCCATCTTAGTATCATCTGCAAACTTTGCTATGTTACACTTGGTCCCCTCCTCCAAATCGTTAATATAGACTGTAAAGAGTTGGGGACCCAGCACTGACCCCTGCGGAACACCACTAGTTACTGATTGCCAGTCTGAGAATGAACCATTTATCCCAACTCTCTGCCTTCTGTTAGATAGCCAATCCTCTATCCATGCCAGAATATTACCCCCAATCCCGTGATTTTTTATCTTAAGCAATAATCTTTTGTGTGGCACCTTGTCAAATGCCTTTTGGAAGTCTAAATACACTACGTCCACTGGTTCCCCTTTATCCACCCTATACGTTACTTCCTCAAAGAACTCCAGCAAATTTGTCAAACATGACTTCCCCTTCATAAAACCATGCTGACTTTGTCCTATTAAATTATGATTATCCAAATGTCCTGTTACTGTCTCCTTAATAATGGACTCCAAAATTTTACCTACCACAGATGTTAGGCTAACCGGTCTATAGTTTCCAGCCTTCTGTCTACTGCCCTTTTTAAATAAGGGTGTTACATTAGCAGTTTTCCAGTCTGCCGGGACCTTTGCCGAGTCCAGGGAGTTTTGGAAAATTATTACCAATGCATCCACAATCCCTACCGCCACTTCCCTCAAGACCCTAGGATGTAAGCCATCAGGTCCAGGTGATTTATTCGCCTTGAGTCCCATTATTTTACCGAGTACCACTTCCTTAGTGATTTTGATCGTGTTTAGCTCCTCCCCCCCTTTAGCCCCCTGTTTGTCCAGTGTTGGGATATTCTTAGTGTCTTCTACTGTAAAGACTGATGTAAAATATTCATTCAGTGTTTTTGCCATCTCCATATTTCCTACCATTAATTTCCCGGTCTCATCCTCTAAGGGACCAACATTTACTTTAGCCACCCTTTTTCTTTTTATATAACTATAAAAACTCTTACTATCTGTTTTTATATATTTTGCTAATTTACTTTCATAATCTATCTTCCCTTTCTTAATCAATCTTTTTGTTATTTTTTGCTGTCTTTTAAAGTTTTCCCAATCCTCTATCCTCCCACTAGATTTGGCTACCTTATATGCCCTTGTTTTTAGTCGAATACTATCCTTAATTTCTTTACTTACTACTTTCCCCCCCATCTTAGTATCATCTGCAAACTTTGATATGTTACACTCGGTCCCCTCCTCCAAATCGTTAATATAGATTGTAAAGAGTTGGGGACCCAGCACTGACCCTTGCGGAACACCACTAGTCACTGATTGCCAGTCTGAGAATGAACCATTTATCCCAACTCTCTGCCTTCTGTTAGACTCTGCCTTCTGGCTGTGAACACAGGAGGAGAAAAATAGAGTCACAGCAGGTCTTCAAACAGAAAGCTGCAAGGGCAAGCTTTGGCCAAGGCATGCAGGAAGGTAGTTAGGGATTGTTGTGCTTAAATCAAGTAAGTGACCCACTGATGTGGGGAAGTGTAGCATGTTCATTATTTTTTTAAATATTACATGAAGCCAACTTGGACTGTTTGAACGAAATGAATCTGATCATGGCCATCGGTCTGCATGTTCACACATTGTGAACTGAAACATCTTAATGATTTGCATCTTGCCTTATTTCACCAAGTAATTTCTCAGTCCACCTTTGAAGGGATTGAAGAAATACACATCTAAAAGACAGAAGTATCCAGTTCAGATCACATGGAGGTACCATTGTTCTGTTACACCCCTGGACGAGATTATGTTTTCGTTAGACAGGGGGCAGTAGGGACACATTCTCAAGTGGATGATGCTCAGAACATGCTAATAGACGTGCCCAGCACTGCTGGTTCCAAGAGAATATCGAAGGTAAGACCCTAACCTCGTCACACTCACCTTGGTGCCATCTGGTTTCCATCATCGAGGTGATTCCACTTTAACAGGATTTTTTTGTAATCTAGACTAAAAATGCTTCCGACCCTACTCCATCATCATGTCATTAAGGGCTGAAGCAACAGTTTTATTGAATTCCCTAATGATGCTCTGCGATTTCTTTAAAATATGGGGAATGCACATCTTGACATCTTCCATATAACTGAAAATGTCTATCCAATTCAGGCAGCGTTCTGTAGTTTTACAGGCAGATCTCAACTTCCAGAGGACACAGAGGCAGAGCATAAGGTATTCCTGAAACAAGTGTTACTTCCTCATTAGAATGATACAGAAGACATTGCCTTATCAGTGTTGGCTGTGATTTTAGAGACACAAGAGAGGGAATCAACTATTTTTTTCCAAAATGAGATTGAAGTGGTCCAGATCAGCTTTGCTTGAATATGTTCAATGGTTAAAAGAAAACATGCAGTTTTGTTTGAAGCCCTTCTTTACCAATAGAGTACAAATGTATGAGAATTACTGACAACTTATTTTCTTCCAAACTGAGCCAGTTTGTACACACAGTGAGCACCCAAACAATTTTATGTCAGATATGGTGAACATATCTACACTTTGGCCCAATTCATTACAATCCAGATTCATAATTTTTTTTAAAGAGGCAATTTAATTTTCAAATGGTGAGCTGTAGGGACATGTTTCCAGTCGAGCCGTTGAGCCAAGTCTTTGGGTGCCTCAGTGCTTCTTGAGTTGGTGTCAGGAACTGGGATCGAATGACCTTTTTAAAAAAGTCTGTTTTCCCTGGCCAATCCAAGTTCTCTCACGGTTTAGCCTGTGTCGCAGTCTGCTGCTGATCTGGACAGGCCCTCTGTGCTGGCTCGCCGCTTCTTTTGAGATGGGATTCTAAGTCCAAAAGCAGCAGAATGCTCATGGCCAAGTTATATCCACAGCTGACCAGATGATGTTGCCATTTTAAGGCAACTCTCATCAAAGACAGTGTCACAAGCCTGTGCACTACTGAGAAAACTCCAGCTCTGTTCAGGAGTGAGCAGAATATAATTGTGTAAAGCACTGTGTCGCTTTATAAACTTGAGTGTGAGAGTTTCAGTCCCAGGGTAAGTGGGATGAATGCTGTGCCAATGGATTTGTTTTTCGCAAAATTTGTTTTTAATAGTCAGGCCTCTCCAGTGTGGTGGCGTGGCCGCACCAGGATGTCAAAGGTCAAACAGACCACTAAGCAGAGGGGTACCTGCCACAGTATTGTGAATGCAGGTTTGTTTTTGTTGACATTGGCCCGGATTTTCCGGGGCCTGCTTACGCGGTCGTAAGTGCCCTGCAAGTTCCAGGTTTCCTCATGCGATGAGTGAAAACCCGGAACTTGCGATCGGTCAAGTTCCAGCTTGACAGATCGCCCGCATGTGCAGGAAATGGCCATTCGCTGACGGAGAGTTGGGCTATTTACCCAACTACTGCCCAGCAAATGCCCACAAAACTCTTATGCCTGATAAAAGCAAGCGTCGGGCCTTCTTTTACCAGCGTAAGGGTTTAAATAAACATTAAAATATTTTTTTTTTTAATCATTTAAATATTCATAAACCTTTAAAATTAGTTTAGGTTATTTATGGCCGCTTTAAAAATGTTTAAATTTATTTTTCAAAAAATAATTTTTTTGTTTTAAATGGTTAATTAAATTGTATTTTAATGAATGTTTAACATGATGATTTATTATTTAGGTTGAGCGCAAGTGTGTTTTTTAGGGGATTCCAATTATGCTTATGGGGATTCCGTACATAAATGAAATTCCCACAAGCATAATAGGAATCCCGCTTTGTTATTGGTTGGGCCGGCCCACGTGATCCCAGCCTACGCCCCAGGATACGTGGGCCTTTACGCAGGTGTACGCCCGCGGGCCCAGGACTTTTCTTGCGGATCGGAGGCATTCGCCCGCGGGAAGCCTCCGACTGCAATTTCAAGTCCCCATGGGCGAGTCCGCGCTGGGTACTCACGCGTAGGCCCAACAAAAGTGCCGGTTTCGTGCATGCACTGCGCATGCACGGGAAACCGGAACTTCCGTTCCCTTAAAGGAAAGGGTTCACAGGTCGAACACGTGCGCCGGAGAGGCAGCGCGTACGCCTGGAACTTCCGTTTTTTTTGCAGGTTTCTCCGGGAGAGTAAGTCTCCAGGAGCTACGCTTGTAAAAAGCAGTCGCAAGGCCTGCTTTTAACAAGGTAAGTGGTGAATTAAGTTAAATTAAAACATTTTTTCCACAGGTTTATTATTTTTAAATACTTTAAAGAAAGGTACGTTTATTTTTAGCCCTGTTAGAAAATGTAATTAATTTTTTCAAAAATTTAAATTATTGTTTAAAATAGTTATTTTATGTAATTTATAGTTATTTTAAAAATGTGATAAAAAAAATTTTTTTTGAAGTTTTAGTGATGTTTTGGGGCTGAATTGTATTCATAGATCTGACAGGTCTTCCTGTCAAATCTATGAATACAGATTCCCTGCTACCATTGGCTCTCCATGGCCCACGTGATCCCAGGGGATGCTTCGAACTAACTGCGCCCCTGGGATACGCAAGCACTGCGCGCCGGCAGTTGGAGGAGGCCCAGGATCGCAATCCCACGCGGGCCCACAGCTCAACGGCCGGCGCGCTAGGTAAGTGCAGGTCGGAGGCTTGCACCCGCGGGAAGCCCCCGACCCGAATTTCTAGGCCAATATGTTCATCGATCATTCTGTCCACCTTTTCATTTCATTTTTTTTTTCGTCTTTGGCACTTGTTTGTTTAAAAAAACAACTGGCATTTATATAGCACCTTTAATGTGGAAAAACATCCCAAGGTGCTTTGCAGAGGAGTATGGAAAGAAATGGACACTGAGCCAAAGAAGGAAATATTGGAAGGGGTGACGGATTTTAAGGGGTTCTCAAAGGAGGAGAGGTGGAGGGGTTTAGGGAAGGAGTTCCAGAGCCTGGGGCCTAGGCAGCTCCTTTGATACACTTGGAATTTATAACATGTGCTGCCTGTGACCAATGTATTTGTGTAATTTAACTGCACAAGGCACTGCCTAGCAGACCTGCTTAGGAGTGCTGGTCAAGACATTGCAAGTGGTTTACATTTGCCACTAAACCAAAGCAAAACTCTCTGCAAATGAAAGTAATGGATATAGAAGAGCAATTTAGAACAGTGCAATAGAGTCATAACTAAAGCCAGTTGGTGATGACCCCAAGTCTAATTCCTGAATAAAGCAACAGGGATTCAGTTACTTCTGTGGTCTGAAATCCTGGAATGTTTTATGAGACAGTGCTTTCCAAAAAAGCATTCCTCAAACTGCTCTTTCCTGCATAGTTTCAAAAAATCTAAATTGATTTACCACGCTGAATTAGTTTACGACCACAAAATCAATGATCTACTTAGCATTTTGTTTAAAATGATTTCACAATCAATACATGTCAAAACATTAGAAACAGCAAATCCCTCTTGCGTGGTTTTTTTCTCAGCTCAGCTCTTAAGGCATTTTATCTTGAGTTAAGTACATTCGTTTAATGAGAGCTCAGAATTCAGAAACAAATGGTTTTGGAAATAAGTGATTGAGAAATAATCAACAGAGGAAATACCCCTCTCACCGAACAGCATGCCCCCTTTCTTTGCCCCACCATTGGTGGCTCTGCCTAGGCCTCAGGCTCTGGAACCCCCTCCGCCTCTCCTCCTTTGAGAACCCCTTAAAATCCATCACCCCTTCTAATATTTCCTTCTTTGGCTCAGTGTCCATTTTTTTTCTTTACACCTCTGCGAAGCACCTTGGGATGTTTTCCCACATTTTTTTATTCGTTCACGGGATGTGGGCTTCACTGGCAAGGCTAGCATTTATTGCCCGTCCCTAGTTGCCCTTGAGTGGCTTGCTAGGCCATTTCAGAGGGCAGTTAAGAGTCAACCTGGAGTCATATGTAGGCCAGACCAGGTAAGGACAGCAGATTTCCTTCCCTAAAGGACATTAGTGAACCAGATGGGTTTTTACAACAATCCGATCGTTTCATGGTCACCATATCACTGATACTAGCTTTTTATTCCAGATTTATTTAATTAACTGAATTTAAATTCCCCAGCTGCCGTGGTTGAACTCACGTCTCCGGAACATTAGCCCAGGCCTCTAGATTACTAGTCCAGTAACATTACCACTATGCTACCATTCCCTAGGTATTAAAGGTGCTGTATAAATGCCAGTCGGTGTTGTTTTTTAAACAAGCAAGTATCAAAGACAAAAAAACATAAAATCTGCACTTCTGACAAAAAAACTGCTGTGAAGGGCAGCACGGTGGCATAGTGGTTAGCACTGTTGTCTCACAGCGCCAGAGACCCGGGTTCGAATCCGGCCTCGGGCGACTGTCTGTGTGGAGTTTGCACATTCTCCCCGTGTTTGCGTGGGTTTTCTCCGGGTGCTCCGGTTTCCTCCCACAGTCCAAAGATGTGCGGGTTAGGTTGATTGGCTATGATAAATTGACCCTTAGTGTTAGGGGGATTAACTACGTGGGGTTACAGGGATAGGGTGGGATATGTGTTGGTGTAGGGGTTACGGGGATTGGGTGGGATATGTGTCGATGCAGGCTCGATGGGCCGAAATGGCCTCTATCTGCACTGTGGCGTTTCTGTGATTTCTGTGAAGATCTCACCAGTGCAACGGTCCAACTTTTGCTCCATGCAACAAAGGGAAACAAAATGGCTTGCAGGTTATAAAAGCCTTTCTTTGGCCCAAGGACTAGACAAGCTGTGCATGGAGCAGCCTCTGCAAAGGCGTGCATTGGTACACGAGCAGTTTTTTTCCCACCCCTTTACTTTTTCCAGCTCTTTTTTAAAAAATCACAGCAACACAAGATAAATGAATGATAGGTGCTGTGAAAACGACTTGAAGGACCGCTGGGATTGTCCGGGTGCAGCAATGGGGAGGTAGCTGGGCTGTGATAGCTATTCTTTTGCTGCAGCTATCTTCCTCCTCCCCACACGGTTGAAACCACCTCACAGTGGGTGCACAACAGTTTCAGCAACTAGAGGGAGCACGACTGAACACAGCCGTGAGCATAAATGGGGCGATTCCAAGCAAAATGGCTAGACTGCTTTATACCCCAAGGGCTGTTTGTGTGAATAGATGTTTTAATATTCTGTCACTGAGTTTCTTGTTATAACTTGTGAGCTAGCTGGAGTAAACCAAGGCCACGTCTGCCCCCCTCTTAGATAAACATGAAAGGTCTCAGGATTCTATTCAGAGAAGAACAGGGGAGCTCCCCTGGTGTCCTGGCCAATATTTATCCCCTAACCAACACCGCCAAAGCATACGATAGCAAAATACTGCGGATGCTGGAAATCCAAAATAACAACAGAAAATGCTGGAAAAACTCAGCAGGCCAGGCAACATCCGTGGAGAGAGAAACAGAGTCAACGTCGAAACCCTTCATCAGAACTGAGAAAAAAGCAGGAAATGAAATGGAATAAAAAGCAAGTTTGGGGGCTGGGAAATGGGGGAGGGGATGAAAGAACAAAAGGGAAGGTCTGTGAGAGGTGAAGAGACATGAAGAGATATTCAAGGTGAGACGAGATGGTAATAGGGCAGGTAAAGAGACAAAAGATGGCTCTAGATGAAGTGTGAAATGCGCTGGCAGGATGAGAGACAGCTGCCATGTGGGAGAGAAAAAAAAAAGGAAAAGTCATACTATCGGGTCATTTATCTAATTTCTGTTTGTGGGACCTTGCTGTGCACAAATATGACTGCCACATTTCGCTACATTATTCATAGGAACAGGAGTAGGCAATTCAGCCCTTCAAAGCCTGTTCTTGGCTTATCTGTACCTCACATCCATTTATCCGCCTTTGATCCATTTCCCTTGATACCCTTACCGCACAAAAATCTATCAATCTTAGGGCGCTATCTTGCCAGCCCTGGGGAGGCGGGTATGGAGGTGGGACTGCCGGGAAAATGGCAGAATCTGGGGGCGGATGCCCATTCCGCTCCCCCAACCTGCCTCCGTGCCATCTTCCCAGGAGGCGGGAAGGGGATTACAGCCACTTAACCGCCCATTAACAGGTAGTTAATAGGCAGTTAAGAGGATTATCCCCATTTTTCCAACAGAGGCGCGGGCTTCCCGACATCGGGAAACCCCGCCAGGTCACTGAGGTGAGCAGTGGGTCTGCGGGGGTCAGAGGGATGCAAAAGTGCGCTGTGAAGGTAAGTGATGGGTGCAAGTGTGGAGAAGTAAGTATGTGAGGTGAGTGGAAAGTGATAGAAAATGTTTACTTACCTTTGTTTCTTCCTGCAGGCTTCAACAGTTGGGGAACCGGAGACTCCCGCATCTCACCGGCAGAGATGACAGAATGGCTGCTGCATTCTCCGATGCAACAACCATCTAATTTCTGCTCACAAAAGAGGTTTGATGAGTCTTGGATACAAGGACTCATCAAACAACAGAATGTCAGTGTTTGACAGAGCTGTCAAACGATGACAATTCATCTGTCAAATACGCTGACGTTCTCTGTAACCGGCTTCCCCTTAATTGGCCTGCTAAGCCCGTTGGGCAATGAAGGGAAAATAGCGTGGGTTGGCCACAAGTCAATGGAGGCGGGACAACGACCCAACAAGCAGCAGTCCCGTCTCCAATGCGCCCCCATTGGCAAAATCGCCCCCTTAGTCTTGAAAATCTTGAAAGATTTCCAGATTTCCGCTACACTTTGTGTTAAAAACTTCTCCTGATTTCCCTCCCAAATGGCCGAGCTCTAATTTTAAAATTAAACCTCATTGATCTGGACTCCCCTCCAGAAGAAATAGTTTCTCTAGATCTACCCTGTAGAATCCCTTCATCGTTTTAACACCTCGATTAGATTATAATTCCAAAAAAATACTTCATTGGCTGTGAAGTGCATTGGGGTGTCCTGAAGCCTGGAAAGGCATTTTATAAATGCAAATTCTTTCTTTCAGATGTATAAAGGGGCAGACATCATTTATGAAAAAAACATTGTTTGTTAGAAGCAGCCCTGTTTTCGTTTTGATTATTATTAGGTTTAATTGACATTAATGAGACACTGTCAAAAAGTTATTTATGTCAAAGGGGAGTCGCGTATTTGGAATCTGTAAAGAACAATTTAAATGAAGAAAGCTACAAGTAATCTGCAAATAGATGGCAATATGGACGGTTCATATCTACAGATAATTTTAAAAATCTTGTGTATTTGCACAATTCTCTCCAACTTCCTGTTGTCACAATTTTGTGTCATTCTTTCATGTCAATGGTTATCATTGAAACTGCCCGTGTAAACATTTAGAGTGGAACTGTTGGGTGAAACGTTGCTGCAAATGATGGAGCTGCAAACTGTGTCCAGTAGGCGGTGCTGTGGAGCAAGTTTCTGAGGTCCAGCAACTTTGTGGCCATCTTTTATTGCTATTTGTCACTAACTGTGGGCAATGCCACTGGCAGTTTACCAGCGTTTAAAATATGTTCTGGTCAAGATTATTAACCAAACCATAATAGAGTTCATGATTTTCATTTGTTCTGCTAAGAAACTGCAGCATCAATGAGCCACTGATATTATAAAACAAGAGACCTTACCCAAGGTTGAGGTACGAGAATGAAGGATTATGGATGGAATTCCTGCTCAATCGTCAATAAGATTTTAAAAGTTTGATTTAATGGATAAACATCTGTTTTTTATCCAACAGATTGGCATAGTTTTCATTCCTGGATGACAATTAAGAGCCACGGTAATATTGCTGTGCTCACAGCTGACCAGCAACCAAACTTCCGAAATCCCACCCACGAAGCGGACAGCAGTGGCCATTACTTATCCTTTGTCATCATGATGATGGCTGGCTTGAATTAACCATTAATCTTACCAGCTGATCATCACTGTGGATTCAGATCCAAAAGAGGAAGAACTCAGATAAGCAATCACGAAGAAAAGAAAACAAACTGCAAATTTTAGAAATCTGAAATATGTAGGAGGTCCATCAGAATCAGGGCCTGCACCCAGAATGTTAATCTATCTTTCCTCTTTATAGATGGTGACAGGCCTGTTGTATAGACCAAGCCTCGTGTGGTTATTGAGCAGTTAAAACTGTTCAATCAAAGAGAAAGGAGCTTCCTCGAGTCCAACATCAGGAATCCTTTTCCTCTGCAACATTGAGATACCAGTACTGAGAGGTTATACCTATCAGGAAAGATTGAACAGGCTGGGGCTCTTTCCTCTAGAAAAGAGAAGGCTGAGGGGTGACCTGATAGAGGTCTTTAAGATCATGAAAGGGTTTGTTAGGGTAGATGTAGAGAAGATGTTTCCACTTGTGGAGGAGACCAAAACTAAGAGCCAAAATATAAAGTTGTCACTAAATAAATCCAGTAGGGAATTCAGGAGAAACTTCTTTACCCAAAGAGTGGTTAGAATGTGGAGTTCATTACCACACGGGAGTAGTTGAGGTGAATAGTATAGATGCATTTAAGGGGGAGCTAGATATGCACAAGGAATAGAAGGTTATGCTGATGGGGATAGATGAAGAAGGTGGGAGGAGGCTCTTGTGGAGCATAAACACTGGCATGGACCAGTTGGCCGAATGGCCTGTTTCTGTGCTGTACGTTCAATATAGAACATAGCAGAGCAGGTATATAAACAAACACCTAAGATCACACAAAAACTCTGGGAGTTACAATTTTTAAAAACTTTATTTGACCTTGACAACTGATGTGAGATGTTTGCTGATCAGGTAGTAACAGTCCTTATATATGATTTGCAATCCGAATACTATCCATTATGTCAGCTAATATATTAAATCAAGTCTGGCATTTCTACATTATTAAAAATGTATTTTGTTAAATGAAAGGCCTCTAATTTAGAATCAGTGTATTTCTTTCACAATAAATAGTTTTGCTGCAGGACATTGAAAATACTTAGCTATTTCTGTTTGAAATATGTTTCAAGAAGTAATTTGTTTGCAAATGTAACTCCATTATTTAAGAAAGGTGAGAGAGAGCGAAACCAGCAAATTATAGACATGTTAGTCCAACATCTGTTGTAGGGAAGTTATTGGAATCTATCATTAAGGACAGTGTCTGAGCACTTGAGCTGACTAGAGAGAGCCAAAGTAGATTTGTAAAGGGTAGGTCATGTCTAACGGACCCAACTGAATTTGTTGAGGAAGTAACTAATGTAGTAAACATAGAAACATAGAAGATAGGAGCAGGAGTAGGCCATTCGGCCCCTCGAGCCTGCTCCACCATTCAATGAGATCATGGCATATCATCCAATTTCAGTACCCTGTCCCTGCTTTCTCCCCATATCCCTTGATCCCTTTAGCCTTAAGAAATATATCTAACTCCTTCTTGAATATATTTAATGAATTGGCCTCAACTGCCTTCTGTGGTAGAGAATTCCACAGGTTCACCACTCTCTGGGTGAAGAAATTCCTCCTCATCAGTCCTAAATGGCTTACCCCTTTATCTTTAGACTGCGACCCCTGGTTCTGGACTCCCCGCCATCGGGAACATCCTTCCTGCATCTAGTCTGTCTAGTCCTGTTAGAATTTTATAAGTTTCAATGAGATCCCCTCTCATTCTTCTAAACTCCAGCGAGTATAAGCCCAATCGACCCAATCTCTCCTCATACGTCATTCCTGCCATCCCAGGTATCAGTCTGGTGAATCTTCGCTGCACTCCCTCAATGGCAAGAACATCCTTCCTCAGATAAGACGACCAAAACTGCACACAATAGACAGGGGAATGTCTATGGATGTAGTTTATATGAACTTCCAGAAGGCATTCGATAAGGTTTCACGTAAGAGACTGTTAGCTAAAATTAAAGCACATGGAATTGAAGGCAAATTATTGACCTGGTTAGAAAATAGCAAGTAAGGATAATGGGTATGGACTCGAAGTGGAAGGAAGTGACTAGTGGTGTCCCACAAGGATCTGTGCTGGGGCCTCAACTATTCACTGTATTTATTAATGGCTTAGATAACACAATAGAGAGGCGTACATCCAAGTTTGCCGATGACACAAAGATTGGTGGCATAGTAAGTAGTGTAGACAGGAGCATAAAATTACAAAGAGACATTGATAGATTAAGTGAGTGGCAAAAACTGTGACAGATGGATTACAGCACAGGTAAGTGTGAGATCAACCATTTTGGACCAAAAAAGGATAGATCCGAGTATTTTTTAAATGGTGAATAGCTAGGAACAGTGGAGGTCTAAGAAGATTTAGACATCCATGTACACAGATCACTAAAATGTAGTAATCAGGTACAAAAGATAATCAGAAATGCTAATGGAATGTTAGCCTTTATATTTAGAGGGCTAGAATATAAAGGGGGGCAGTTTTGCTACAGCTATACAAAGCCCTGGTTAGACCACAACTGGAGTACTGTCTACAGTTCTGGACACCGCACTTTAGAAAGGATATACTGGCCTTGGAGGGAGCGCAATGCAAATTCACCTGAATGTTACTAGGATTCCAAGGGTTAGATTATGAAGAGAGATTACATAAACTAGGCTTGTATTCCCCGGAATATAGACAGTTAAGTAATGATTTGATTGAGGTTTTTAGGATTTTGAAAGGAAGTGATAGGGTAGATAGAGAGAAACCTTTTCCGCTGGTGGGGGAGTCTAGGACTTGGGGACATAACCTTAAAATCAGAGCCAGGCCATTCAGGAGAGAAGTTATGAAACACTTCTTTACACAAAGGGTGGCAGAGTGTGGACCACTCTCCCACAAAAAGCAGTAGACGCTAGCTCAATTAATCATTTGAAATCGGAGATTGATAAATTATTGTTTGCCAAGGGTATTTAGGGATTTGGAGTCAGGATACAGATGAGCCATGATCTCATTGAATGGAAGAACAAACGCGAGGGGCTGAATGGTCTACTCCGGTTCCTAAGTTCCAAAAAAGCACAGTTGTACATCAACAGTTGTTCACACACTGTTGGGACGCATCCAAAATCACTCCTCTCACTCAAATCAGAGTCTTAACTTGAGGCAGTAGCTGTCAGGGAGAGATTGAGGGGGAACTGCTCCAAGTGGTTCTGAGTGCCAGGTAGCACCGATGAGCTTACCTCACATTGGAGTCCCGCATTAGGAAAGTTATCTTTCCCTTTCCATCATGACAGATTTATTAGATAGTGCTACTAATCAATCCACGCCACCCCTGCTCCCCCGGAATAGTTTCTCTTTTCGTTGGCGGCCGGAGGGGCTGCTGAAGAATCCTGAGCATCGGCGACAAATTTCTTGATGGTGGCCTTCAACAGGCATCAGGCCCCTAATTTACATATGTAAAAGTTTGTGTTAGCCGTCCGCCCAGGACGCCTGATAAAAGGGCCCCACAAATTTAGCACTGGGACCAACACCTGCGCTGAAACTTGGTGCAACTCAAATCAATTTCTACCCCACATACTGTTCTTTACCTGGCCTTACTTTTGATGTACCTTCTTTCATTAGGTGATTAGTGTTAATTTTTTTTGTGCATAATGTTGGGAATGGAAACATTCCCAATACAAGATTAAATTTTGTTACCTCCTACTATTTCTGCTTACTGTATTGACAGCCCCATAATTCCACATAAACTAACTCAATGCTGGATTATAATGAGACATGAATACTTGCTTGGACAATTAAGTCATAAGATAATTCAGTGTTCCACTGTATTGCTCCTACAGCAAGTTCTTCTGCTTTGCTAAGCAAATAATGGCAAAATTGATTATTTCAGGTTACTGAGCAACTGTTATAGTTGCTCCATGTTTGAATACGTTTTAGCTACATCACTGGCGACATTGACAGCAGAACACAATCAAATGTAAACAGATGACAACAATGTTTAAGTTTATTCCTGACTGCCCTTAATTTAGAATTTTGTTCATTATTTCTATCAATTTAAAGCTTCATAGGATTTCATGGACTCATGTCGAAATATTAGGCCTGTTGTGCATGGGAGCGGTCACTGTGTTACCATGACAGAGGCTATTAAGTAGCATGTCTGTTCAGGTCACAGCGAACAACAGGCCTCAAATTGTCCGTCTGTGCAGATATTAATGCCGATTTTAAAACTGGGCACTCCTGGCAGGAAGCCTCACCCAGCTGAAGCAGACACGGAGACACCGTGGGTGCACTCTCTGCTTGAAGCAGCCCTTGTTTCAATAAACATTCTGTGAGGTTTTAACAGGACAATGGAATCCTCCAAAAACATTTAAAAGAGCACTCGTCAATTTCCTGTGGCGCTGCATGCGGGGAGTCAAGAGGCGAGAGGGAGGGAAGAGAGGGAAGTGAAGCTAAAGGGGGAAGAAAGAGGGAGGGAAGGGAAAGGGAGTTCTTCAAACACGACGATTAATATCTATTTCTGGTCACCTTTACCATGTTTTAAAGAACTGTTGTTCTGGATTGGTTTCTTTGGCATGTCCCTCGACTTTATAGTTTCGCCACGTTAGCTGGCCATTGTCCTGACGTTTTCTCAACGTGTAACACTTTCCCAAGGAGCAGCAATTTCATAAGACTGATCTGTTTCAGTAATCTTCACCGGCATCTTGAAATTCATTTCACGTTATGACATAAAGATTGACTTCATTGCCTGAGTGATGAGATGAAGCAGAAAAAATAAATCCTTCCTAGACGACATTAATACTTGATTTAGATTACCTCCAAAGAGTGATTAAAAATCGAAAACTATTTCAGGAACCGTTCTTAGAAAACGTCAGATAATGTGAAATAACTGATGAGCCGTGGCTTTAAGCAAAAGTTATCTCTCAGCAGCTGAATGGGCCGCGTCAGTCTGGGCATTTTAATTTCCTTTCTTCAGCAGTCTGCTGTAATATAACAGAATGCGTTTCTTCCCACACAACTCTCCATTAGAAATATCTCAAGTACAAATGTAGAATGATAAAGTCGCACGTAATAGATTTCCGCCAGCACAGAAATGTTCTGCCCGAAATAATTTGAGGAATAATGACCGCCTTTTCCCAAGGATTATACATTTCCTCAATTATTTTAATGCAATGACAGTAATGATGTCGGCTCTGTCTCTGGGCATTTACCAAGGATGTGCATTAGGCTGTATCAAGCTCACATCTTGCAAAAGCAGCTTTCTGTTTCCCTCTCTTTCAACCCTCCCACCAAAAATCAGCAACCATAGTGATGAGCATTAAACCATTCGGACAGCATACGTTCAAATAACGTACGTCAAATGCGTTGAAGCATAATTTTCTGCATTAGGTGCTTAGACAGTCATAGGTGAGGTAGCTGAAGATGTAAATTATTAACCTCAATCCAATAAGCTTTCAAAATAATTTAAAATTTTTAATTTACTAATTGTAACATTTTAAAATCCTGACATGTAATGAATCCCTTATTTAAAATGATAATGTTCAAAGGCGTAAACATAAAATATATGAGCAATAAATTATTTTGTGCCCTGCTCACTACATTGTGGGTTCAGTGTCAGCTCCATCCCTCGATTGCTGATGCAATTTTCTTGATGACCATTGTTTGATTTGGATTTAACTACATCAGGAACTACTGTGCAAAGATTCAATAATGTCACTGATGCTGGTTTTAGAGATAGGTGACTGCATTTGAGCTCCAAATTTTTATTATCTCACGCAACTATTTTGTTCTGTATTGATGTTACACATTATAATGTGTTTATTATTTACATTTTGACTCGAGTCTCGGTAATGCTGCATGTGACCAGCATTGGCAGCTGTTAAGGAAGGGGATAAGCACAGGGGATTATTAATAGAAGTGATATTAAGGAAAGTAGCTGAGGAAACAACATTAAATCTTTTTATCTAGCCGTGAGGATTTAAAAATGGCTCCAAGAGTTATCAAATCACTCAATTTTTAATCCTGTTAGACAGAAGACCAAATCCATCAGTTTGATTTTACGACAGCAGGAATAAGCAGAGTAATGAAGTAAAACCGCACCAAAAGCTACAATCAATAGATTACTGTCACTGTTAGGATCTTCAAATAACTAATAGTTCCTTTTGAGTTCTATCTTCTCCTTGACAGTGACAATTTTCATCAGACCAGTATTAACTGAATGCTAAAATACACTGATTTTTTTCCCCATTTTCTTTCGATCAGATCTGTTTCTTGTGTTGATTGTTGTTTCCTTCCATCTGAAGTTTTCTCTGTGAAATTCATTACCTTCCGAAAATCTCCTTTTCGTGTGATGATGTTTTTCTGGATTTTATCACTGTCTTTGTAAGTTGTGGTGGACACAGGGTTACGCAGCACTCACGGACTTGTACACTTTACATATCCAGGTGATCTCAGAGATGGATAAGGTCACATGGTGTTTACAAATTGACAATATTATACTAACATTTTATACAGATAGTTTTGTTCAGTTAGATGGCACTATGCCTAGGCGGGATTGAGGTTGTTTTAGTTGCTGCCCATAGACTAGACGGGAAGTGGCAGAGTCGAGACACATTGCCCGCTGGGCATTGGGCAGCAGCGAGGCGGGTTGGAGTTTCCTGTGGTGTTTTGGTGAACATCGGAAGATTACTAATTTCCAGTCACTGTTGACCCTCCTGAGACATAGATGTGGAATTATAGGGTGGAGTGAGCCTGCAGCAAGAGATTTTGGTAAGTTACCAGTCTCCATAAGCGGTTAGGGAATACTGGTGCATTCTCTCATCCTAACCCCTCCCTGAACACCACCACAGACATGCAGACACACACACACAATTCTACCACAGAAAGCAGATGCATCCTCACGTGCACTGGCAATGATCAAACACAGACACCCACAGGCTGGTTGATAACCTTCCCAGAGAGCAAGGAAAAGCTAATAGTTTACATTTTTCCCTGGATCACCAGAGATCAATTCAAATAATGGCTAAGGAAGATGATTTGAATGTTTTCCACGGTACTGGATAGAAGGTAACAAACACATACCGTCAAATCAACTGAACTACATTGTGTCTGATGTTCATTACACCATCTTCCTCAGCCACATCTTTTCTGAACACTTCCTGTAGCAACCACCCATCTGTCACAAAATGCGAAATGGTACTGCCATGGAGTATGGAATGGACTCCTATTATTGCATTATTACAACCACTTCCACCAAACCACAAGAAAACAGAAAATCACCCCGGGACTACCATAAATAAATACAACTGATGTAATTTGCTGTGCCTTCAGCCACAGATGGCATCTCATCCGCCCTTACCCTCTAATGTGGCCAAATACGTCATGTAGCATTTTCTCCATCTCCACATCAAACAATAAACTTAATACAATTTCAATGTTCCCTGAAATTCAACCACCTCTAGTTATAATCAAATTTGAACATTCATCCCTATCCAATAATTGTAAGCAATGATTTATTTTAGCATTAAAAAGAAAGCTGAAAGGTCATATTGTGAATACTGAGACAACATCCCTCAACTAGCTGGAGAATCTTTATTGGAAGAGTACATTGAAATAATAATGTTACACATTAAATTTAAAATGCATTATCCACACATTTTTTTGAATTTGATGGATTTGCAAATAAATCATGTGTAAGAATAGCAGGAGATTTTACATAGGGCTAGATTTTCGGGGAGCCGTCAGGCGGGGTTTCAGGTGTGTGGGGGGGAAAATCCCGACTTTGGGGGTCCCGACGCCATCCCGCCCAAAACCCCGCCCCATGTAAGTTTCAGGGGCGGCGGGTACCTGCCCTGCACTGGGACCCACCGAAACCAGGCGGGAAGGAATTAGTGCCAATTAACTGCCTGTTAACAGGTAGTTAACAGGCAGTTTTTAGCCTAATCCCCATTTTGAGGGGTTTCATGTGGGTTTCCCGACGGCTCCAAACCACACCAGGTTAGAGCAGGCGGGCCGTCGGGTTGAAGGACTTGGAGGGGTCGCGATGTCGGCGCTCAGGTGAGTCATGGGTGCATGAGTGCAAAGGTAAGTGTGTTTGGTGTGTTTAAAGTGTGTAAAGAACTTTTACTTACCTTAACAGCCTTTCTTCCTGTAGCCGTCGGGAGCGCAGCACTCAGCCGGAACTGAAAGCTGCGATCTGTGAAAAGTGACAGCCTTCAGCTTTGAGTGCTGGTGACAGTTCTAACTGAGTCTGTGGAGAAGGACTCATCTTAGAAATCAGACTGTCAGTGTTTGACAGCTTCAAACAGCTGTGAAACACTTGATATTTCATCTGTCAGAAATCTTGACAGATGAAATTTCAGTCTGTGACATCACCTGTTGCCGGGTGGCCCTTAATTGGCCTGCTGAGCCCGCTGGGCGGGCTCAACAAGGTCAATCAAGGGAAAGTCGCGTGGATTGGCTGGACGTCGAAGTAGGCGGTTCAGAAACCCAAAAGGGGAAGTCCCGCCTTCTTCCCGACAGGTTCGACAAAATCGACCCCATAGAGTCTACAGCACAGAAACAAGCTATTGAGCCCAACTGGTCTATGCTGGTGTTTATGCTCCACACGAGCCTCCTCCCATCTCTCTTCATTGAACCCTATCAGTATATGCTTCTATTCCTTTCCCCCTCATGTGCTTATCTAGCTTCCCCTTAAATGCAACCCTACTGTTCGCCTCAGCTATTCCTTGTGGTAGTGAATTTCACTTTCTTACCACTCTTAGGGTAAAGAAGTTTCTCCTGAATTCCTTATTGGATTTATTGGTGTCTATCTTATATTTATGCCATCTAGTTCTTGTCTCGCCAGCAAGTGGAAACATCTTCTCTACGCCTACCCT
Source organism: Somniosus microcephalus (assembly GCF_052327205.1). NCBI lineage: Eukaryota > Metazoa > Chordata > Chondrichthyes > Squaliformes > Somniosidae > Somniosus > Somniosus microcephalus. The sequence continues at coordinate 32,635,295 of NC_141009.1, forward strand.
ATCCAACACTTTCATAATCTTAAAGACTTCTATCAGGTCACCCCTCAGCCTTCTCTTTTCTAGAGAAAAGAGCCCTACCCTGTTCAGCCTTTCCTGATAAGTATATCCTCTCAGTTCTGGTATCAACCTTGTGAATCTATTTTGCACCTTCCCCAGTGCCTCCATATCCTTTTTATAATATGGAAACCAGAACTGTGTATAATACTCCAAGTGTGGTCTAACCAAGGTTCGATTTGAGTTTACAGAACTTCTCTGCTTTTCAATTCTGTCCCTCTAGAAATCAACCCCAGTGCTTGGTTTGCTTTTTTAATGGACTTATAAACCTGACTCGCTAATTTTAGTGATAGGTGTATCTGTAGATGCTTTTCAAAAAATACATTAACAGTACATCTGTCACAAAAAGAAGCTTCTTATATTCCATTGACCAATCTGAGGGAGATATATATTAGAAGGGTTCATCCCTTTTTCTGTCATTCACTTTCAACAAACATGGGGGCTCCTGGAGATGCCTTTGAGCAATTGGAGCATGGTCTTTGAGTTACTGAAGCCTGAATATGTTTACAACCCACCTTGCCTATCCATCAAGATGTCTAACACATATGAGGGGCTGTGACATTTATATCTCACTAATTGCTCTTTCCCTGGGTCTGATGGCTTTCTAACACTTGTAAGGAATTAAGAATCCTGTACAACCTTCAGCCTTGATTCTTGGCTACTTCCCAGCATTCAGTTCAAATATGACTCCATCTTGAGGGTAGCTTGCAAGCTAAAACTCCATTTTAAGAACACATTTCAGGCAGTTTACAGGGCATTTCCCCAATCAATCTTGAAGGCATTTATCAGGCAATTTGTTTGGCACTTTTCCTACAACAACAGGTGCAAAACATTAAATAGGTTCTTTCACACTTTCATCAGTCACTCCAATGAACACAGGTTTAACAAAAAAAGAAAACCAAGAATTGCTTCCTGCTGTTAGATACAAAAAAAGTCCGACTGAAAAAAATAGCCAGCCCTCATGGGTTGACCACAACATTGTGTGCTGGAATTCTGGAATCACTTAAAAGAACCGTTCTCTAATTGTCTTGAAAGCTGGTATTCTCTCATCCACCCTCAGAAAAGGAATTGCTGCGGAACAAAGGATCCTAATTTAAATCAAAATCATTCTTTTCTAAAAAGTGGTTTGAAAATGATGGAATGTTTAATTGTTACAATGTGTTGCCTTATTATTCTTCACTTCCACCAAATATCCTCTGGTTTCATATGCAATCGCCAACTCAGTGCAATGCTCCAGTTAGATATTCTGTTGATTCATAACGACAAAATCGAAGAATGATTTGTTAAAATAGAACATGCCAAAGGCCACAAAAATCCTACTCTCTAATGCAAGTTAACTATTGAGATCAAATGCTTGGCATAATAAATATTTTTTTTTAAAACTTTACATAAAAATACATTAAGCAAAGTAAGCTTAGGTTTTGATATTAATTAGCATTTTCAAATTCAAGATTTGTATTTTATTAAGTTTTAACTTCTAAATGAATTTACCCCATTACAGTACTTCCTTTTTAAATATCCCGTGTTACAGAGACCAATGGGACAAGAAGGGCCCATTTAAAAGAAAAAAAAATCACCATTTACTACAACTCAGCAAGCCTCACTATAGAACGCACTGACCAATGGAAAAATCACAATTATATTAATTAAGGAGCTCTGTAATGATTCATTCGCCACCAATGCCTCCTTAAAGCTGTTAAAAATAAATCTCCCAACTTGACTGGACCAGTACAAATTGCTTGATTTCTGGACCCAGAACCACATTGTCTAGTCTACATTATTGAAGTCTGCAGCATTCTTGGAACCCACCAATAAACTTGTTAATTCCAGTCAACTCCATAATTTCAAACCAAATACCGGCCTCTCTCCAAATTGTGGTATTTACACTAAGAATTCACTAAAAAGTAGACCCATTGGTAAACAAAACACAGCACGAACATCCAATGTCTGCCTTATAAAGAACAGATGATTTGGAATGAGAAAGTAATAGGATGCTAATGAAAATTGACTTTTCCTTATTAATTGGTTCTGTTTCACCCTTTTCAAATTCTCATCTTCATGCTGTCTCCTTGAACTGGTAGGCTGGGTATGTGATGAACAAGTTTCTCTGTAGTTCTGATACCAACATCATGGCAAGCTTTGCCCACAAGAGGCATACCTTCTGCATGATGAAATAACTTGTGATTGTTTGTCCTTCCTCTCAAATGCCCCATCTAGCAGTTGTCTAAGGGTGTACTCATAATGTAACTTCAGTCTGTCTGCTAGAAAGCTCCAACAAGAGACCCCTTGGAGGATGCAGTCTCACACTGCTTGAGTTGACGTTACATGGAATATAAATTTTGCTTCAATACATTTTATATTTGATGGCTGGGAGCAGAGGTCTGTGCATGTATGTAAGTACCCATGTGCAGAGCTCTCTTGAGTGTCTGTGGACCAAATCGCAGCCAGACAGTATAGAAGCGGTACTTCCAGCTGTGAATGGATTCTGCAGCTACCACTCGGAGTTGATAAAAGTCATTGGTCCTCTCACTGCCCGCCTGAAGTCCACCCAAAGTGAAAATCAACCTTATTATGTCTCTATTTGTCAGACCTTGAATATCAGGCAACCCAACAGCTTAAAGCAGCAGCCACTTTATAATGAACTAGCTGGGGGGGCCCGGCATTGCCAGGGCTTTTTTGGGCCTGGTGGATGTGTGGGCCGGGAGCCTGGGACTGGATTTGGGCTGTTGGCAGTTGGAGAAGCCTAGGCCCCGGGTATTTTCCACTGTTTTTTAACCTAAACATTTCTAGCTTTTAATACCTTGAAAGATGAAAGATAAAAGTAGTTATAAAACATTTTTGGTAAATCTTATTTTTTTTGAAAAAGATACTGACCTCGATTACCATACTTTTAGCTTCAGGCCCAGCTGGTGTGTAATGGCTGCCACATCCCTGAGCTGAGAATGATTAGTCCCACCATCAGGTGACTGAACTGTAGGATTGGTCAACCTTCACATCACTCAATCCTAATGAGTGGATAATGAGTGGAATTTTGTAGGTTTTTGAAGGTTTTTTGTATACTGCCTGAACAATTTCAAAAAGTAAATACGCTTATGAGGTTTCGATAATCATAAGCTTTCTTTTGATATAAAACATGTGTAGGTACGCTCTATAACTTTTGATTGTATAGCCGGACAGACAGAAAGACAGACCGTTTTATATATATAGATAGATGAATTAGCCTAGCTGTTAGACTACTACAAGCCTTTGAGAACTCTGCATTCCTCCAACTCTTGCCTCTTATGCCTACCCAATATCCTTCACCCCTCCATTGGTGGCCGTGCCTTCAGCTGTCTAGGCCCTAAGCTCTGTAATTCCCTCCCTAAATCTCTCTCTCTCTCTCCTCCTTTAAAATGCTCCTTAAAAGCAACCTCTTTGACCAAGCCTGTCGTAATATTGCTTTATATGGCTCGGTGTCAAATTTTGTCCGAGAACGCTGCTGTGGGACATTTTACTACATTAAAGGCGCTATATAAATGCAAGTTATTGCTGTATGCTGCAAGTTTGTACTCTGACTAATTTCAGTACTGGCCTCTAGAGTTGCAGGTATTAGTTTTAAACTCTCTGAACAACACACAAATGTGTACCTTAAAAGTTATCAAAGTCTCATTCTACCTTCATTAAAAGTATAATTTTTAATCTAAAATATAAATGAGATGTGCCAGAGGAAGAAATATAACTTTCTGCCTCTACTTCTGCTGTTTGTTGCTCTGGAAAAGCCTCAACAATGCAAGTTGACTATTATAATTTTTTTTTTAAATTTGTTTGTGGGATGTGGGCGTCGCTGGCAAGGCCAGCATTTATTGCCTATCCCTAATTGCCCTCAAGAAGGTGGTGGTGAGCCGTCTTCTTGAACCGCTGCAGTCCGTGAGGTGAAGGTACTCCCACAGTGCTGTTAGGGAGGGAGTTCCAGGATTTTGACCCAGCGACGATGAAGGATCGGCGATATACTTCTAAGTCAGGATGATGTGTGACTTGGAGGGGAACTTGGAGGTGATGGTGTTCCCATGCGCCTGCTGCCCTTGTCCTTCTAGGTGGAAGCGGTCGCGGGTTTGGGAGGTGCTGCCGAAGAAGCCTTGGCGAATTGCTGCAGTGCATCTTGTAGATGGTACACAGTGCAGCATCGGTAGTGGAGGGAGTGAATGTTTAAGGTGGTGGATGGGGTGCCAATTCCATCACACTCCTTACTTGTTCCTTGTAGATGGTGGAAAGGCTTTGGCAAGTCAGGAGGTGAGACACTTGCCGCAGAATACCTAGCCTCTGACCTGCTCTTGTTTCCACAGTATTTATGTAGCTGGTCCAGTTAAGTTTCTGGTCAATGGTGACCCCCAAGCTGTTGATGGTGGGGGATTCGGCGATGGTAATGCCGTTGAATGTCAAGTGGTGGTGGTTAGACTTTCGCTTGTTGGAGATAGTCATTGCCTGGCACTTGTGTTGTGCAAATTTTACCTGCCACTTATCAGCCCAAGCCTGAACGTCGTCCAGGTCTTGTTGCATGCGAGCATGGACTGCTTCATTATCTGAGGAGTTGTGAATGGCACTGAGCACTGCGCAGTCATCAGTGAACATTCTCATTTCTGACATTATGTTGGAGGGAAGGTAATTGATGAAGTAGGTGACGATGGTGTTGGGCCTAGGACACTGCCCTGAGGAACTCTTGCAGCGATGTCCTGGGGCTGTGATGATTGACCTCCAACCACCACGATCTTCCTTTGTGCTAGGTATGACTCCAGCCAGTGGAGAATTTTCCCCCTGATTCCCATTGACTTCAGTTTTACTTGGTCAAATGCTGCCTTGATGTCAAGGGCAGTCACTTTCACCTCACCTCTGGAATTCAGCTCCTTTGTCCATGTTTGGACTAACGCTGTAATGAGGTCGGGAGCCGAGTGGTCTTGGCGGAACCCAAACTGGGCATCAGTGAGCAGGTTATTGGTGAGTAAGTGCCACTTGATAGCACTGTCGATGACAACTTCCATCACTTTGCTGATGATTGAGAGTAGACATATGGAATAATGCCCTTGATAATATAATCTTTCAAACCATGCTGCACTGCCAATTAGGAGCAGTTTTTGCAGAGGATCTATGTCTGCTGGTGATATGGTAGGAACAGCCAGAACTCATTTCATATGTGACAATAACAAGTGGGAGATATTTACATTTCCTGCTGCTTGTATTTATGTTCAAATGAAAAGACTCAAGATGCTTTGCACCTTTTTCATCTACCTCTACTTGCCCTTTCAATGATTGATGCATTGGAACCCTCAAGCCCCTCTGTTCATCCATACTCTGCAGCGTTTTTCCATTAAGTGCCCTTTGTCACGCTGCTTGTCCGACATCCAATACTGGATGAGCAGAAATTTCTTCCAACTAAATATTGGGAAGACTGAAGCCATTGTCTTCGGTTGCAGTCTCAAACTCTGTTCCCTAACCATCGGCTCCATCCCTGTCCCTGGCCACTGTCTGAGGCTGAAGCAGACTGTCTGCAAACTTGGTGTCATATTTGACACTGAGTTAAGTTTCCAACCACATATCCGCTTCATCACCACGACTGCCCACTTTCACCTCCATAACATCACCCGACTTTGCCCCTGCTTCAGCTCATCTGCCACTGAAACACTCATCCATGCCTTTGTTACCTCTAGACTTGACTGTTCCAATGCTCTGCTGGCCGGCCTCCCATCTTCCACCCTCCATAAACTTGAGCTCATACGAACATACGAATTAGGAGCAGGAGTAGGCCACTCGGCCCCTCAAGCCTGCTCCGCCATTCAATAAGATCATGGCTGATCTGATTACTCCACATTCCCACCTACCCCGATAACCCTTCACCCCCTTGCTTACCAAGAATCTATCTACCTCTGCCTTAAAAATATTCAAAGACTCTGCTTCTACCGCCCTCTGAGGAAGAGCGTTCGAAAGACTCACGACCCTCTGAGAAAAAAATTCTCCTCATCTCTGTCTTAAATGGGCGACCCCTTATTTTTAAACAGTGACCCCTAGTTCTAGATTCTCCCACAAGAGGAAACATCCTCTCCACATCCACCCTGTCAAGAGCACTCAGGATCTTATATGTTTCAATCAAGTCACTTCTTATTCTTCTAAACTCCAGCGGATATAAGCCTAGCCTGTCTAACCTTTCCTCATTAGACAACCAGCCCATTCCAGGTATTAGTCCAATAAACCTTCTCTGAACTGCTTCCAATGCAGTTACATCCTTCCTTAAATAAGGAGACCAATACTGTACACAGTACTCCAGATGTGGTCTCACCAATGCCCTGTATAACTGAAGCATAACCTCCCTACTTTTGTATTCAATTCCCCTCATAATAAACAATAATATTCTATTAGCTTTCCTAATTACTTGCTGTACCTGCATAGTAACCTTTTGCGATTCATGCACTAGGACACCCAGATCCCTCTGCATCTCAGAGCTCTGCAATCTCTCGCCATTTAGATAATATGCTTCCTTTTTATTCTTCCTGCCAAAATGGACAATTTCACATTTTCCCACATTATACTCCATTTGCCAGATCTTTGCCCACTCACTTAACCTATCTATATCCCTTTGTAGCCTCCTTATGTCCTCTTCACAATTTACTTTCCTACCTATCTTTGTGTCATTAGCAAATTTAGCAACCATACCTTCGGTCTCTGCATCCAAGTCATTTATATAAATTGTAAAAAGTTGAGGCCCCAGCAGTGATCACTGTGGCACACCACTCGTTGCATCTTGCCAACCAGAAAATGACCCATTTATGCCTACTTTCTGTTTCCTGTTAGCTAGCCAATCTACTATCCATGCCAATATGTTACCCCCTACACCATGAGCTTTTATTTTCCGCAATAAGCTTTGATGTGGCACCTTATCAAATGCCTTCTGGAAATCTAAGTACAGTACATCCACGGGTTCCCCTTTATCCACAGCACATGTTACTTCCTCAAAGAACTCCAATAAATTGGTTAAACATGATTTCCCTTTCACAAAACCATGTTGACTCTGCCTGATTACCTTGAACTTTTCTAAGTGCCCTGCTGTAACGTCTTTAATAATAGCTTTAATATCTTCCCTATGACAGATGTTAAGCTAACTGACCTGCAGTTTCCTGCTTTCTGTTTTCCTCTCTTTTTAAATAAAGGAGTTACATTCGCTATTTTCAAATCTAATGGAACCTTCCCCGAATCTAGGGAATTTTGGAAAATTAAAACCAACACATCAACTATCTCACTAGCCACTTCTTTTAAGACCCTAGGATGAAGTCCATCAGGACCCGGGGACTTGTCAGCCCGCAGCTCCAACAATTTGCTCGGTACCACTTCCCTGGTGATTATAATTTTCTTGAGTTCCTCACTCCCTTCCATTTCCTGATTTACAGCTATTTCTGGGATGTTACTTGTATCCTCTATAGTGAAGACCAATGCAAAATACCTGTTCAATTCAACTGCCATCTCCTTATTTTCCATTATTAATTCCCCAGACTCACTTTCTATAGGACCAACACTCACTTTGTTAACTTTTCTTTTTTAAATATCTATAGAAACTCTTACTATCTGTTTTTATATTTCTAGCTAGCTTTCTCTCATACTCTAATTTTTCTCTCCTTATTAATCTTTTAGTCATTCTTTGCTGTTTTTTATATTCTGTCCAATCTTCTGACCTGCCACCCATCTTTGCGCAATTATATGCTTTTTCTTTAAGTTTGATACCATCTTTAACTTTTTTAGTTAACCACGGATGGTGGGTCCTCCCCTTGGAATTTTTCTCTCTCGTTGGAATGTATATATTCTGTATATTCTGAAATATCCCCTTAAATGTCTGCCACTGCAACGCTATTGACCTATCCCTTAACCTAATTTGTCAGTTCACTTTAGCTAGCTCTGCTTTCATGCCCTCATAATTGCCCTTATTTAAGTTTAAAATACTAGTCTTGGACCCACTCTTCTCTCCCTCAAACTGAATGTAAAATTTAATCATATTATGATTGCTGCTATCTAGGGGTGCCTTCACTACGAGGTCTTTAATTAATCCTATCTCGTTGCACAATACCAGGTCTAGTATAGCCTGCTCTCTGGTTGGCTCCAGAACGTGCTGTTCTAAGAAACTATCCCGAAAACATTCGATGAACTCTTCATCTAGGCTACCTTTGCCCATCTACCTTTTCCTAGCTTCCTGTCCTTCCTAAATGTCATGTACCCTTCAATATTCAAGTCCCAATCCATCATCCTGCAGCCATGTTTCTGTAATGGCTATCAGATCGTACTTATTTATTTCTATTTTCACTCAGTTCATCTGTTTTGTTTCGAGTGCTATGTGCATTCAGATGCAGAGCCTTTAGTTTTGTCCTTTTATTATTTTTGTAACCTCTAGCCTTATCTGTTGATTTACTCTTAGAATTGTACTCTATCCCTTCCTGTCACGGTCTGTTTATCATTTCCCATATTAATACCCTTGTCTCTACTCTTTGATTTACCACATCTTCCCAAATTTGATTCCTTGCCTCCACTATTTAGTTTAAAGCCCTCTCTACTGTCCTAGTTATATGACTCACCAGAACACTGGTCCCAGCATGGTTCAGGTGAAGACCGTCCCAACGATACAGATCCGACTTTCCCCAGTACTGGTGCCAGTGCCCCAGGAATTGAAACCCATTTCTTCCACACTAGTCTTTGAGCCACGCATTCATCTCTCTAATTTTATTTACCCTATGCCAATTAGCTAGTGGCTCAGGTAACAATGCAGACCTTATTACCCTTGAGGTTCTGCTTTTTAATTTAGCCCCTAGCTACTCATACTCTCTCAGCAGAACCTCTTTCCTAGCTCTACCTATGTCATTGGTACCTACATGGACCACGACCACTGGCTCCTCCCCCTCCCACTGCAAGTTCCTCTCCAGCTCATCCAAAACTCTGCAGCCTGTATCCAAACTCACACCAAGTCCCGTTCACCAGTCACCCCTGTGCTTGCTGACCTACATTGGCTCCCGGTCAGGCAATGCCTCAATTTTAAAATTCTCATCCTTGTTTTCAAATCCCTCCAGGGCCTCGCCCCTCCCTTTCTCTGTAGCCTCCTCCAGCCCTACAAGGCTTTGAGATCTCTGTGCTCCTCTACATCTGACAGAGTCAAAATGAGCAAGAATCAGCCAACCAGTAGACACAAGAAAGTAAAAATCTTCCTCCTCAGCATTTGGAAAGCACAATTAACCATCCAATGAAACCCAAATCGCTCAGCCATATTTCTGTAAAGTCTTAGTCCTAGTTGTTCTTTAATTTGATTTCCACCCCTTTCCCATTGGTGGGAGCATAGATTTATCCTATTACCAGAAGCAACAAAAGCACATTGTAGGACATTCGAGAGAACTAAACTGTTATCATTACTATTGACATACGGCTTAATAGCTATAGGAAAATTAAAATTGAATACTGTAGCCTGTTCAGCTGCTGCTAGTGACGGTAATGTATGATGATTATAATAACATCGACTAAGCTCAATTCATCCAAATTGAAAAGCGCAAACAGCGTGAAAATGTGTAGCATTGGTATCTCCAAGAATCCTTCCTGTGTGAAATTCTTAATCCGCTGATGATCAAAATTATTTCTGATAAATGGTTCATCAAAAGCTATATTAGATATATTGCTTAACAAAACATAAATGAACTGGAAGAGTGATTGACAGCAGCACAAAAAGGAAACAAAGTTAGATATGGATACAATTTCCAAACTTTGCAGATCCTCATTTTCATTTTCTTACTATTCTGGCCACATTAACATTTTACAAAGTGCCAATGGCTCGATGTCTTGGTTCCTGAAGTTAGTAAATGGAGTTATGTTGTCTTCGCTTAGATTTGATGCACAAACATGAAAGCTTTCCTTCCTAACCATTCATTTATCCGTGCTGAAGTGAATGTGCACGATCCCCAGTGCCCTTACGTGTCTTCCTGCACTTTAGGAATGCTGCACAAATGTAAGTTATTGATGTTATAGATTCATACAGCACAGAAGGACACCATTCGGCCCATCGTGCCTGTGCCGGCTCTTTGAAAGAGCGATCCAATTAGTCCCACACCCCTGCTCGTTCCCCGCAGCCCTGCAAATGATTCCTTTTATCCAATATTCTATTTATCCTATTCCCTTTTGAAAATAACAATTGAATCCGCTTCCACCACCCTTTCAGGTAGTGCATTCCCGATCATAACAACTCGCTGCATAAAAAAACTTCTCATTTCGCACAAACCCCCCACCCGCGGACTTTTTGCCAATTATCTTAAATCTCTGCCCTCCGGTTGTTCAACATTCTCATTCGTAGCCGGCTAAAAGATTTCTCCATGATGACTTGACTTCATGAGCTTACTAATACATAATGAGAGACCAGGTCACATACAGGAGCGCATTATAGCTCAGTGGGCAGGTAACCACACAGGTGGAGGACGTACAAGTTGTTTTAAAACACCAATATTGTGGTGAAGGAGGCCCTGCTTTTTGACATTCTTAGAAGCCATTTCACAAGATAATGAGAAACCAGCAAAGCACAGATGTTGCAGCAAAGGCAGAAGAAACAAGATTACAGACATTATGTTCCTTATTGGACAAAATGGCACTAAAACTGTGAGTGACAAATGTGTACTTTCATAGATGCTCATTTAAAGCCAGTGTCATAACATGTTATAATGATATGTCTGATAGACCGCATAACTGAATGATACATGACTGCCTGGGCCATTTTACGGCTAACCATAAAAATTCTACAGCTAACAGGATGCAGCTCATGACCACATATGGTTACTAGATTTAGTGCGGCCTTATTTCATAGCCACGATTTTCAGAAAATAAACCGTTAAGGAGGTAAGAAGTCAATTCTAAGATTCTTGGCTCTTCTGTAGAATGCCTGGCCAAGTTCAAAAGTAAATTATTGATTTAGTGTGTCAGTCTCGATTTATATTTTTAGTTTTTTGATTTACTTTTGGTGCTCACGTGATAGTTATAGTTGAGAAATGAATGTCTTCCCACTGTTGGCAATTATGAAAATCTAAGGCATGGCATGGTTGTCTGTTTCTTATCATAAAAACCTAAGGGTTGCGATGTAAAAAAAAAAGTATGTGAAGTAAAAGGCTAAAATAATCCCAAAGGCAGACGTCCCCTCCTTGTGCCTTACCCTACAGGGAAAATAATAAAACAACCTAAACCTTATAAGCCCATACAAATGAGCGAATAAACTGATATATACTTGTGGTAAACAAAGTGCTCGATAGCACGGGAAAGACATCAACAAACAACGTGTAGGAACATTCTAGAAAAGTGAAGAAACGTAAAGGGGAATGCAAGAGGCACTTGTGGTAGACAATGAATGCTGTATGAAGATACAAATGAGACCATTTCACTGAAGGTACTTCACAGGGGATATTTGACTCCAACCAAGTTATATCAAACACAATGGGCCAAAACAAAAATTGTTGGTCACATTCCAATTCCAATGGTTCTTTCTGTTTATATGTTTGGAGAGTGTTCCATTTTTCAACCCTTTGGGAAAAGATCTTAAAGAAAATGCCAAAGATACAAAAAAAAAACCCTCACTAACAACGAGCTTATATTTTAGGAGATATTTATTGCCTGGAGGTTCTAGAAAGATCTTGGAAGTTACTGGCCAAGACTTAATCGTAATAAAAAGAGTTACCCTCCAGCAATGGAAAACCCCAGTTTTTACTTTGTGCCTTGGATTCATCCTCTCTTCTGGAATGTTCCGTATAACATGCAGAATTGGCTTGAGCTTTTTGACCAAATGTGGTAGCTATGTATTAACAAATACTTAACAACTCAAGTATTTTACATTTGGTAACAGGGCAATCTGGACTAATGTGACATTCAGACAATCTCGATGAATGTACACAAGAAGTTTGTTTGTTGATGTCTTCCCTGTGCTATCAAGCACTTTGTTTGCTACAAGTATATATCAGTTTATTCGCTCATTTGTATGGGCTTATAAGGTTTGGAACTAATTTTCCCTCTTAGTAAGGTTTGATTCTACAGTTTTCTTCTTCCCTATCCTGGCAGCCATTATTCATCTGTGAGGCACCTCAAAGAACTGGAGAGGTACCATCAACGCTGCCTCCGCAAGATCCTGCAAATCCATTGGCAGGGTAGGTGCACCAACGTCAGTGTTCTCGCTCAGGCCAACATCCCCAGCATCGAAGCTTTGACCACGCTCGATCAGCTCCGGTGGACGGGTCACATCCTCCGCATGCCAGATAAGAGACTCCCAAAACAAGCGCTCTACTCGGAGCTCCGACACGGCAAGAGAGCCCCAGGTGGGCAGAGGAAATGCTTCAAGGACACCCTCAAAGCCTCCTTGAAAAAGTGCAATGTCCCCACCGACATCTGGGAATCCCTGGCCCAAGACCGCACAAAGTGGAGGAGAGGCATCCGGGAAGGCGCCGAACACCTCGAGTCTCTTCGCCGGGAGCAAGCGGAAGCCAAGCGCAAACAGTGCAAAGAGCACACGTCAACCCAAGCACCCCACCCACCCGTCCCTTCAAACACTGTCTGCCCCACCTGTGACAGAGACTGTAGGTCCCGCATTGGACTCATCAGTCACCTGAGAACTCATTTTTAGTGTGGACTGCCTAATAAGTGAGCTTAGCTATGTAACAATTTTTGAAACGTTATTCTACCATAGGGACCTCATGGCTCAGTTCAACCCTGCACTCACCTGACGTGCACAAGCAGGAGTCATGTGGTAGCAATCAGGAGCATTGACTAGTCAGCTGGGGACCTCAGCCAACTCAAGCCTCTCCACTGCCACCTTGGCAATGATCAGCTGACTCAGCACAGACCAGTGTTCAAAGGTGGGACTTTCCTGGCTCAAGCCCACCCCACTCAGTGCATTTACTCATTCAGTTATTGTACTGTTTTTATGTGCAGGTCTGACTGTAGGTGGCTCAACCATATATACACAGAAACCACAGAAAGTATTGATATTTATTCTTTTAAATTTCTCAGCTCCCCTTTCTGATCTATCCTTGGCTGCTTTTAGCACATTTTGTTTCCATTTAGCTTGGGAAAAGTTTTCACATGCTACTTGCTAATTAGCAGTAGGTTTTCATCCAATTCGAAGATCATCTTATCATTTTATATCTTGTTTGCTTTTCTTTCTGTTTTCACTTTAGCTATTGGGAATATTGGTTCTTTACCCAAAGAGTGGCAAGAATGTGGAACTCGCTACCACAAGGAGTAGTTGAGACAAATAGCATAGATGCATTTAAGGGGAAGTACAGGAGGGAGAAATGTGGTGTATGTAACCTATTCCACCTTAAGAGAACTTAAGCCTGGTCCACCTTAAGAAAGGTACTACTTTCTTTGGCTGCTGTATACGTAATACCGGTGGTGACCACACCAGTATATAAGCGCAGTGTAATAATATTGTATTCAGTATAGTCCGACCTCCAACCAGTAAAGACCTGTTGAATTTACTCTTGTGGTCTGTGTAGTAATTCTCACTATAACACACAGACTTAACAGTGGCGACGAGTCCGATTCTTACCCTGCTGCAGTAATTTCCATGGCGACTTCGTCCACAGGCAGGACGTCGAAGAGAGGTTTCCACCCTCATCACCTACGGGAAGACACGTCGAGCGGCAGGCATCGAGCAACCGGAGTGCAGAAGACATCCTGACCTCGAAGCCTCCATCAGCGACTGTCAGCTTCTTCTACTACCTCGTGGTGGGTAAGCCGGGCAGCGACGCGACAGAAAGTCAACCGCGTTGGCTGTACAGACGGGGCTGGGAAGACGGAGGAATAAGGGCGGTGAGGTCGATCGCGACCAGAGATAAGGGCCGGGCCGCTTTCGAGCGAGAGGCGCAGCGCGGGACATCGATCGCGACCGGAGATAAGGGCCGCATTCGGGCTGAAGGCGCGAGAGCCGCGGTGAAGCGTAGATAGCGTTGGGGGACGGGTGAAGACCGCCAAGCGCGGGAAAACCGCCATTTTGTGGGCGGAGGACGACGGCAAGAGCGGGAAGCCGCCATCTTAGATAACATTAAAAATACGATAAATTGCTACGATGCCTAAACATGGGAACATTAATGCCTTCGACAGTGATATAGAAGACTGGGCTATGTATGTAGAACGCATACAAAACTATTGTAAGGCAAATAAAATTCCTGAGACAGATAAAGCACTAACATTACTAAACTTAATGGGTGCGAAGACATACGGGCAATTGAAACACCTGTTATCACCAGATGAACCGGCGGATAAGACATTCGAACAGATTGTTACTGTCCTAAAAAATCATCTTAGCCCCACGCCACTGATGCTAGCGGAACGATTTAAATTTTACGATAGAAGACAGCGGCAAAATGAAAGCAATGCTGAATATTTGATGGAATTACGTAAGCTAGCAAAATATTGTCAGTTTGGAACGGGACTGACAGAGGCACTTCGAGATAGATTTGTGTGTGGTTTATTTAAACAGGATACACAAAGGCGACTGCTCGAGGAGAATGAGCTGTCTCTCGAGAAGGCGGTCACTATGGCAGCAGCACACGAGGCCGCAGCGAGAGGCACGGCAGTAATGCAGCTACGGCCACCGGAACTCTGTACAAACAAATTGGGTTTGAGTTCTGTCAAATGTTATCGTTGTGGAAAGACAACGCACGATCAGAACCAGTGTTGGTTTAAAAACCAAGAATGCAGAACGTGTGGCAGGTTTGGCCACATAGCTAAAGTATGCCGGTCAGGAAAGAAGACCAGCAATAAAAAGTCACCGCAAGTAAAATATGCAAAGGTACACAAGGTGACAAAGAACAGTTTGACTGAACAGAAGTCAGATTCAGACGCTAGCAGTAGCTTAAGAATACACAACGTTGGTAAGGATACAGACCTCCAGACAATTTGGATCACTCTTCAGATAGCAGGAGTCCAAGTAAAAATGGAATTGGACAGTGGATCGGCATTGACGGTCATGAATAAGAAAGATTACAGAAGGTTATTCCAACATATTCCCTTACAGGATACGGAGATTATATTGAAAACGTACACGGGGCAAAGAGTGTACCCCATCGGAAAAATAGAGGTAGAAGTGGTCCACAAGGGCGAAGGAAGCCAAGTAATGGACTTATATGTGCTACCTGAAGGAGGTCCACCACTACTAGGACGGGAGTGGATTAGGAAAATGAATATGGACTGGCACTCCTTGAAAGCACTAACGGTAGATTCCGGGGAAACAGCTGTCAAACCTAAATGATTGTCCAGAATATTGGATGAGGCTAAAGAGGTGTTCCAGCTGGGACTGGGAACACTGAGAGGAATTACAGCAAACATCAAGATTGATGAACATGCACAACCAAAATTTTTTAAAGCCAGACCGGTACCCTATGCAATACGACCTGCAGCTGAAGCGGAGCTGGAAGCACTAGAACGTTCAGGGGTACTGTCTAAAGTAGATTGGAGTGAGTGGGCTACGCCCATTGTTCCCGTTATGAAACGTCCTGCGAACAATAAGCCAGGAGATCCAGGGAAGGTTCGCATCTGTGGAGATTTCAAGATCACCGTTAATCCGGTGCTTCACACGGTGCAGTATCCGCTTCCACGGATTGAGGATATTTTCGCTTCACTGCCTGGCGGGAAACACTTCACCAAGATAGACCTGGCGCAGGCGTACTTGCAGGTGGAGGTTGAAGAAGAGTCACGCCAATACCTCACGATCAACACGCATTGAGGGTTGTACCGGTACAATAGGCTGGTTTTTGGTGTGGCATTGGCTCCAGCAATTTGGCAGAGGGCCATGGAGCAGGTATTACAGGGAATTCCAGGCACACAGTGTTACCTGGACGACATTCTGATCACAGGTGATGGTGATGAACAGCATCTCGCTAACTTGGAACTGGTGCTCAACAGACTGAAAGAGTATGGACTTAGGGTAAATCGGCAGAAGTGTGAGTTCTTCCAGAAGCGGATCTCGTACTGTGGTCATGTCATTGACCGAGAGGGGCTTCATAAGTCTCCTGACAAGATAGCGGCAGTTGTAAAGGCTCCCGCTCCGGAGAATGTCTCTCAGTTGAGGTCGTTTCTAGGATTAATTAACTACTACCATAAATTTCTGCCAAATCTATCCACGGTGCTGCATCCATTGAACGCTCTTTTACAGAAAGGGGTACCATGGGACTGGGGCGAAAACTGTAAGAAGGCATTTCGCAAAAGCAAAGAATTGATCACCTCAGAGGAAGTGTTGGCTCACTTCAACCCGACACTGCCTATTCGGTTGGCTTGTGATGCTTCTCCATATGGTATTGGGGCAGTACTCTCACATAAATTGCCAAATGGCACGGAAAGGCCAGTCGCGTTTGCATCCAGATCATTGACCTCCGCTGAGCGCAACTATGCGCAGATCGATAGGGAGGCCCTTAGTCTTGTATGGGGAGTGAAGAAGTTTAATCATTACCTACAGGGCCAAAAATTCACACTTCTGACGGACCATCAACCGTTGGTGTCCATTTTTAACCCTAAGTAGGGTGTTTCGGTGATGACAGCACAGCGTCTCCAGAGATGGTCTCTTTTCTTAGGGGCACATCAATATCAGATTGAATTCTAAGGTACGAAACAGCATGGCAATGCTGATGGCCTGTCGCGCCTGCCACTACCTGAAGATGAAGACACGACGGAAGTTGACCCTGTTGAGTTATTTCATTCGACCATTATCGAGTGTTTACCGGTCACCAACGCAAGTATTGAAAGAGAAACCAGGAACGACCCGACACTGTCCAGAGTCTACGAGGGGACAGTGAAAGGATGGCCAACACGGGGTGATCCTCTGTTACCGGCATTCTCGGCAAGGCGAGACCAGCTGTCCGTCTGCCATGGTACTTTGATGTACGGGACAAGAGTGATTATTCCTCCCAAGTTAAGGGAAAGAGTTTTAAAAGAACTACATGAAGGTCATCTGGGGGGGGGGGGGGGGGGGGGGGGGAGTTAAAATGAAAAGTCTTGCTAGGGCTTACGTATGGTGGCCGGGTATTGACCAACAGATTGAGGAGTTAACGAAAAGCTGCGCTGGGTGTCAAAAAGTGCAAAATGCGCCTCCGATAGCACCGCTACACCCATGGGAATGGCCTTCAGCCCCATGGCAACGCGTACACATTGACTTTGCTGGTCCATTCATGGACTCCATGTTCCTAATCGCGGTGGACGCACATTCCAAATGGCCAGAAGTCATCAAGATGAATACCACTACTTCAGAAAAGACAATTGCGGTGTTAAGAACAATATTCGCAAGGAACGGATTGCCAGAACAGATCTGTTCGGACAACGGACCACAGTTTGTATCAGAAGAATTCCAACAATTCTTAAAGAAGAATGGAGTTAAACATTATACCTCTGCCCCATATCATCCGGCGACAAACGGGTTGGCTGAAAGATTTGTCCAGACATTCAAAAAGGCTATTAAGGCCATGAATGATGATCAGATTCCGCTGCAACACAAGGTCGATAAGTTCCTGATGTCATATAGAAACGCCGATCATGCCGTGACTAACCAAAGTCCTGCTATGATGTTTTATAACAGGAGGTTGCGGTCCAAGTTGGATTTGTTAAAATCAAATGTGCGGAGGGAAGTGGAAAACAAACAGTTTCGGCATATTAACAGCAAGACCACTCGAACTTCCGACGTAGGACAACCAGTGATGGCAAGGGGCTATGGAAACGACAAATGGCAGTCCGGAACAATCCGGGCCAGACAAGGACCTCTGATGTACACCGTAGATATTGGTCATAATGTGATAAGGCGTCATGCGGATCAACTGGTAGAGTCGAGAGCAAGGGTCGAACCCATGGTTGTGACAGAGACAGCTGTGGAAGACGTTCATGAACCTGAAGCATCTACCTCGGCCGAGAATGTATTTGATGATGATGACACCCAATACATTGGCAACCAACTAGAGGAGGCACCTCAACAACAAGAATCAGAGACCACTGAAAGGCGTTATCCAAGCCGAATCAGAAAGCCTCCCGAGAGACTGAACCTTTGAACTGTTATACCTGAAGTTATATATGTATATATGTTATGTTTATTTGGGGATATGACTGTTAAGCTAAAAAGGGAGGATTGTAGTGTATGTAACCTGTTCCACCTTAAGAGAACTTAAGCCTGGTCCACCTTAAGAAAGGTACTACTTTCTTTGGCTGCTGTATACGTAATACCGGTGGTGACCACACCGGTATATAAGCACAGTGTAATAATATTGTATTCAGTATATCACACAGAAATATCACACAGAAACCCCACAGTGCAGATAGAGGCCATTTCGGCCCATCGAGCCTGCACCGACACATATCCCACCCAATCCCCGTAACCCCTACACCAACACATATCCCACCCTATCCCTGTAACCCCACGTATTTAATCCCAACACTAAGGGTCAATTTATCATAGCCAATCAACCTAACCCGCACATCTTTGGATAGTCCGACCTCCAACCAGTAAAGACCTGTTGAATTTACTCTTGTGGTCTGTGTAGTAATTCTCACTATAACACACAGACTTAACAAGAAAGGGATAGAAGAATATGCTGATAGGGTTAGATGAAGAGGGATGGGAGGAGGCTTGTGTGGAGCATAAATGCCGGCATAGACGAGTTGGACTGAATGGCCTGTTTCTGTACTGTAGACCCTATGGCCTAGAAATTCGGTTGTTTGTGCCAGCGGTTAGTGCCTAAAGAGACCGAGAATTGGGGCGTTACCCAATGTTGGGGCGGGCGCAATGAAGATAGCGACAACTCCCATATTGACTATACATTTAACGTCTGCGCTAAGTGTTTGCGCGCGCCCGCGAGCGCAAGCAGATCATGACGTCATTTCAGTGTGCAACGCCTTTTAGGGGCACCTGAGCGGATATTGGGTGGCGCCCGGAGCCTTTACGCCTAGCGCTATTAGTGACAGTTCGAAGGAGCGTTAGCAGGCCCTTCTCGGAGTCGGGGGGCACTATTTAAAGGGGACAGCTCTAGTATAGAAGCTTCAGCCACTTGGCCTGTTCATTGCGATCGTTGGTGGAGAGAGTTGGTGAGCTACTGTGGAGCAGAGTTTTTGGAATTTAGCATTAGAGTACTTGGGACCTTCAAACCTGTCTGGAGCAGTTGGAGCACTAGACCCAAGAGCCTTTTGACCAACTGGCATCGGAATGGGAGATGCTTTGGAGGGCGACGGCCTCATGGCCGAACACTATGAAGGGGCAGAGAGACGGCGGGAGAGAGGGCCGGGATTGGCCAGAAGGAGGAGGGGCAATGGAGGTCGGCCAATCCGAAGGTATGCTGCGAGGGTCTTTAGGCAGCAGGTGTCATACCTTGACATGTCGGAGGAGCAGTGTGTGTGAAGGCTCCGAATCGGGAGGGACGTTGTTACTGAGCTGTGCCACCTGCTTGCTGAGGATCTGCAGCCGCGTCTACGGTGCAGGACCTCTCGGTCGGTGGCCGTTAAACTGACTGTTGCCCTCAATTTTTATGGCAACGGATCCTTTCAGTCAGCCATTGGGGACATTGCGAATATCTCTCAGGTTGCAGTCCACTGTTGCATCCGGCAAGTTATAGCTGCCCTTTATAGGCGAAGGCGTCAATTCATCACCTTCCCTCTGACCCTGGAGAAGCAGACGGAGCGCATGCAGGGCTTCGCTGCTATTGCGGACTTCCCCATGGTGCAGGGGGTGATTGACTGTACACACGTGGCTTTGAGGGCGCCATTCCAGAATCCTGAGGACTTCCGCAGCCGCAAGGGGTTCCACTCCCTCAACGTGCAGCTGGTCTATGACCACCGCCAAATCATGGCAGTCAACGCCCAATTCCCAGGGAGCAGCCACGATGCCTTTATCCTGCGGTAGACCTCAGTTTGTGACCTTTTTGAGGGGCCGGCTCGACCACGAGGCTGGCTTATTGGGGACAAGGGCTATCCTCTCTGCCCATGGCTGATGACACCACTCCGTGTGTCCGCCACCCCAGCAGAAGAGCTGTTCAACAGCAGCCATCAGGCGACCATGAACATTGTAGAGCACACTATTGGTGTGCTCAAAAAGCATTTCCGATGTCTTGACCTTTCGGGGGGAGCCCTGCAGTACTTGCCGGAGCAAGTGGGTCACATCGGCGTCGTCTGCTGCATGCTCCACAACTTGGCGATTCGACGCACCCAGCCAATTCCAGCTGTCCCTCAACGACCAGCAGAGCAGGCGGAGGAGGAGGAGGAGGATGAGGAGGAAGAGCAGGCGGAGGAGGAGGAGGAGGAAGATGGAAGGGCTCCTGAAAGTGGAAGGGCCATCCGTCAGAGGCTCATGAGGACTCATTTCGAGGCCCCTCTGGCGGAATGATGAGTGTCTTCACTCCTGCGCACTTTGGATGTTTGAAAGCCTCTGAAGGCCAGCATCACTGTAATTAGTCACGTGCACCATAGCACATTAAAACTTCTCTTTATTGTCACAAAAGTCTTTCATTACAGCAAAACAATGTCATGTCAACAGAAACCATAACTAACAAAATAACAGTTAACTCTTCGGCAAAGCCGCAAAACTAAACAAACCATTTCCAACAATTACAACAGGTGAGGGTGTCCTTGAATTTGGCCAAGGAAACGTCTCAGCACTTCTCTCAACTGCTGGCCCCTTGATGGAGAACGGACTTCTCTTTTGCGGACGGCCCCTTCCCTCCCTGCTGCTCCTACGTAATTGAACCCCAGTGGCGGGGTGAAGGCTGGGGGACGCCTGCTGACTGTGTGGAAGCGCAGAAGCCCCTGAGGAACGGCCTGGCCGACCTCTGGGCTTGGAGGGTGCGGATGCAGGATGCTTGATCTGAGCATGGCTGGAAGCAGTGTGCCCTGCAGGTGGTGGCAGCTGCACTGCAGATGTACCAGCGCTGGCATGTGGAATGGTACCTGCCGAGAGAGGACACATGTACTATGGTCGGATGACACTGGCTCTCTGAGGGGACCGGCTCGGCTCATCCACCACAATCGCATGCTCCACTGATTCCTGGCCTTGTATGGGACTGGAAGGGCCCAGGGTGATCCTAGCTGATGCAGATAGGGTGGCTGCAGTGAGAGTTCACGTTGCCTCAATCTGGGTGTGGACGAGGCCGGCAAGTGACTGCGTGGCAGCAGTGAAGACCTGTGAGCCAGGCGCCAGTGCTTCGGAGAAGCCCTGGACAGTTCTTTCCATTGCTTCGGACAAGGCCGGTGCCGACCGCTCCACTGCCTCGGACAAGCCCTGGACAGACCTTTCCAGGGATTGTCCGAAGCCCTGAACAGTCCTTTCCATAGCGGCCTCGAAGCCCTCGAGAGTCCTGTCCATTGTTGCATCGAAGACCTGGAGAGTCCTCTCCATTGTTGCCCCGAAGTCCAACACACTCTTTGCCAGTGTATCTATTGACTGAGGCATCCTCCCCACTGCAGCCATCAGCTCAGTGTGCCTGAGCCGGGCCTGGGTGCTCATTTCAGCCAGGCGACGCACCTCCTCTGCACTCTGTGCAGCAGTCATCACTACCTGCCTTGCCCTCCGGGGAGACGGTGGCCAAACTTGCCTACCCCCCTTGCGTTGCTGCATGCCGCTTGTTCCGGCAACTGGCTGATCCTCAGAGCACCCCCCCTCCCCTCCAGGGAACTACTATCCCCAGTCTGTAGATGTGTATGCTCCCCTGAGATTGGAACGGATGGTCCGGCTTCCTCCTGATCCTCGCCTCCGGAGGCACTGGCACTGGCAGCTTCAGGGCGTTGAACCCGAGTTAGTGATGCATCATCTGAAAGCAGGGAGGTGGAAGAGTGGCTTTAGCAAAAGGACAGGTTGGCGGAAAGGCATGCCAGATTGCGGCAAGGCTCTGACATGGCTGCACACTGAGGAAGCATGCTGGCGGGGGGACCAAGTGGAAGGAAACAGCTAAAAAAGGAGAGAGCCTTACCCTCGCTGTTGGAAATGGGGTTGGCAGCTGCAGTGGTAACAGGACCAGCCAGACGTCCTCCAAGAATCTGGTGCACTCTCTCCTCGAGATCCGTCAGAGTGACGACTTGTGGAGGCCCGCCATCGGTTCGAGTCTGGTCCTTTCACCTTGCCGCCAGCTTGGACTGCAGGGGAAAGAAGGGGAAGTTCTGTAACATGATGCCTTGAGAGATCATCTCATGTCCCCCATGGTGCAAGAGCCCTTACATGAGGCCTTGAGAGACCATCTCATGCCCCCCATGGTGCAAGAGCCCTTACATGAGGCCTTGAGAGATCATCGCATGCCCCCCATGGTGCAAGAGCCCTTACATGTGGCCTTGAGTGAAATGTCCATGTGTGTGCCCAGAAAGGGCCATGGGTGCTTGCTGACAGATGGCCATTGGGGCATCATGGCAACAGGGTGCTCGAAGTCAGGTGCAGATGGAGGGAATCAGAAGTTTGCATAACCAACACTCACCCTAACGCCCCGAGTGAGGTCGTTGAATTTCTTCCTGCACTGAACAGGGGTCCTGGTCGCCATGCTGCTGGAGTTGACCCTCAGAGAAACCTACCTCCAAGATTGCCAGTAAGCCTTTTGATTCGGCCTCTTGCCATTGTCAGGATACAGAACATCTCGACGGCGCTCAACTGCAGACACCAACTGGTCCAGAGCCTCAGTGCTGAAGCGCTCTGCTCTCTGTCTCACCTTCTCCATCCTGACCAAGTTTCTTGCGCCAGAGAAGGGCGAGTGCCAATTCTGAGGCCTACAGGGCGTTGAGTGTGGCAGCTCAGGCTGACTGACCCACCCCTTTAAGAGCCGGCCGGCACCTGGAAGTCTCGTGGTTTCCGGTAATTGAGATCACCTGCGCTGCGCCCGTCCGCGCCGATATTGGGTAGCGCCTGAACTTTTGCACCTTAGGAGCCCCGTGCAACGTCTGAGTTCGCGCCTCAATCCCCTTTGGGGGTGATGCAACCCAATATCTCGCCAGGCAGCGATAAGTTTCGTCTGGCTATAAACTTTGCGCAGCGCCAGTTCTAATGCCTCAAGCGGGGCTCTACCCAATTTCTAGGCCAATGTATCTGTAACTATTTAACTCTATGTAATACCCTTTTCGACTCACTGATAATGCACTGGAGCGTGCCTCTTCACAACAGAAGCTGAAACATCTAGCTTCAGTCATCGTCTCGGTGTCCACTCCCATACAAGTGCACTGTTATACAACCACCATAGCAGAAGATGTGATATTTAAGACAGGATAAGTTGATCCGGTGACAGAAGAGCCAATATTTATTTATCGATTAACTCAGATAGATACAGAGCAAAATCAATAGAGTAAAGCTCTTTAGAAACAGCTGCAATCTCTTGTGCGAATGGTATGTTACATGCTTAACAAATGCCTTTAATACAGTGAGTACTGTGCCTTACAGAGGATGAAATCTACAAATACAGGACTCCAATCAAAACAAGGTAACTAACAACGACTTGCATTTTTATAATACTCTTCAAGTACAAAAAGATGCTTCAGAGCACTTTAACATAAAAATGAACAATGGGCATCTATACTATTTGCCTCTGCTACTCCCTGTGGTAGTGAGTTCCACACAGTAATATGTACACAGTGGTTTGTAAAGCAGCTCTAGAAAAGGTAAAGGAATTTCCCAACACTTTTAGACATTTGGAAGAGCATTACAATGGGGAATGCATATCAGGAAATGCCACAGTCCTTGATTTTCTGACCATTACCTTTAATGGGTGTAAGTGCAAAATTTCTCAATGGGCCAGGTCCACTGCAGCAGAATATCCCGAAGTACAAATCTTTTTTTCTTTTAGATTTTGACTAAAATATAATTACAATACAAAGGCATGTATAGCACCTAAACTCAATTAGTGTGGATTAGATCAATTAATGTGAAATATTCACTGATCTATCCAATTTATATTTGTTCTATGGTTTATCAATTATTATTATCCTGTAGCAAGTCTTGGAATATCACCTAAATCTGGAATTTGATGAATTTTTTTTTGCTTGCTCTCAGGACGTGGACAATGCCGGAAAGGCCTCAATTATTGCCCAGCCCAGACATCTGAGCAGCTTGTTCAACCACATAGTGTGCGACTGGAATAATGTATAGACAGGAAGGGAGGTGGTAAGGGGGAGGGAGCGAGTTCCAGAAGGCAGGAGGCCAAAGAATAAACCAAAGCAAAATTAAAATGACCTTTTATGAAAATGAAACACCACCGAAATAGTGTATCTCAGGTCAATTCCCATACAAGTTTCTGTTAGGGGTGACAGGATCCCTCCTCTGAAGGACATCACTGAACCATTTGGGTTTTTATAACATATTTGTTTTCATGGCCTTTTTTTTTTTTAAAACAGGTGCTAGCTCACAAACTACCCAAATTTAAAGAGAAGAAAGAACTTGCATTATATAGCACCTACCACGACCTCAAGACGTCCCAAAGTGCTTTACAACCAATGAAGCACTTTTGAAGTGTAGTCACTGATGTAATGTGGAAAATGCGGCAGCCAATTTGCACACAGCAAGGTCCCACAAATAATTAGCTTTAGTCATGTTGGTTGAGGGATAAATATTGGCCAGGACACCGGGGAGGACTCCCTTGTGCTTCTTCAGATAGTGCCGTGGGATCTTCTACGTCCTCCTGAGAGGGAAGATGGGACCTCGGTTTAACTTCTCATATTAAAGAAATTTCACAACTTGCTATGGTTGAATTTGAAATCATAAACTCCAGGTTACTAGTTCAGTATTTAAACCATTAAACATTATCACTGCACTTGCAGTAAAGTGTAATGAACTTGAATTGTGAGTAAACTGTACCTAGCAGTACAATTATAAATTTGGGGTTGTGCAAGAAAATAACCTTTTGAGCTTAATAATACTAGGGTAAAGTATTGGTGGTTACAGGTCAATCACTGATGTGAAAGCAACTTAAGGTGATGAGGGAATAAAAGAATCTATCAAGAAGTGTATTGGCTTAAGTGAGCTTTTTTATATAACATGCTGGCAACAATACATTATGTCCAGTGATGACACTGATGTAAACAAGTCAATCTCGTATGAAGTCAACAACAAGGAAACAGTTCTAAAATCAGACCTGTAGTTTGCATTGTCTTCGGTCCTCACCACAAACTCCGTTCCCTAGCCATTGACTCCATTCCTCTCCCTGGCAACTGTCTGAGGCTGAACCAGACTGTTCACAATCTTGGGGCTAAAAATTGAGGGCGCTAACTTCGCCTGGGAAAAATTAGCGTCCCCGCGCCGGAAATTGAGTGGTTACGCCCCAAGAGGGAAGCGGGGTGCTACTGGAAGCGCCCCGCATCACTCTTGGGGCGCTGTGAGTCAATATTGCGGCGTTATGTGCCGCAGCGCCACACGCTGCAGCACGTCGCGCCATGGTATTGCAGGCCTTCCTCCCCTTCTTAAAGGGGAGTGGCCTTGTGCAGCGTGACCTGGGGCCCAGCTGGGCCCCCAGGGATCAGGAGTGCAGGCAAAAGAGCCTGGCACTCAAGAGAAGTGCCGGGCTCTTGGAGCGCAGCCAGCACTCCGCGGGGGGGGGGCGGGCGCGTTTCAGGAGGTCTGGGACGGGAGCGCAAGCAGGTGCTGGTAGGCGGCCAGCAACAAAAATGCACCTCGCCTTTAAATTGCGCCTCCCCGGCCGCAGGTACGCCCCCCCTGATCCCGTCGGACATAGCGTCCAGCGGTAAGTCAGGGGGCGTTCCCAAAGATCGTGGCCGGGGCGTGAGCGGGGCGCTGCACACACCAATGACATCATCGCCAGCGGCGCAACGCCACAGGGCGCTACAGGTTAGCGCCACCACTAACCTCCCGCTGAATTTTGCGGGAGGCGTGGGCAGTGCCGCACTCGGGCGCTAGTTGCTTTGCATCCCGTTAGCGCCCTCTTAAGGCACTAACGGGAGGCGCAACCAACTGAATTTTTCCCCTCTGGTGTCTTATTTGCCCCCAAGATGAGCTTCCGACCACATATCCATGCCATCTCTACGATCGCCTATTTCCACCTCCGTAACATCATCCAACTCCGCCCCTGCCTCAGCTCATCCGCTGCTGAAACCCTCATCCATGCCTTTGTTACCTTTAGACTTGACTATTCGGCTCCCATCTACCACCCTCCATAAACTTAAGCTCATTCTAAACTCTGCTGCCCGTGTCCTAACTCGCACCAAGTCCCGATCACCCATCTCCCCTGTTCTCGCTGACCTATATTGGCTCCCATTTAAGCAGAGCCTCGATTTTAAAATTCTCATTCTTGTTTTCAAATCCCTCCATGGCCTCGCCCCTCCCTATCTCTGTAACCTCTTCCAGACCTACAACCCTCGGAGATCTCTGCGCTCCTCCAATTCTGGCCTCTTGCGCATCCCCTGTTTTAATTGCTGCACAATTGGGGGCCGTGCCTTCAGCGGCCGAGGCCCTGAGCTCTGGAATTCCCTCCCTAATCCTCGCTACCTCTCTTTCCTCCTTTAAGATACTCCTTAAAACCTACCTCTTTGCCTGAGCTTTTGGTTATCTGCCCAAATATCCCCTTATGTGGTTTGGTGTCAAATCTTGTTGAAAACGCTCCTGTGAAGCACCTTGGGAGGTTTTACTATGTTAAAGGCGCTATATAAATGCAAGCTGTATTATTAGATTATATATACACTCAGAGCTCGTATATATCTCCTGCATAAACATTGGTCATAAGTCGTATTCTGTGACACCTGTGAAGAACAGACCGGCCACCCATAGAACCATAGTTGTTTGCTGCACAAAAGGATGCCATTCAGCCCATTGCATCTGTACCAGCTTTTTGCTAGAGCAATCCAAAACTGTAAGACCCAAAGTGTACCAGTTGTTTGAAATCAAATATATGTCGATAAATCGGGATGTTGTATTGAGGCAAAATTGTTTCATCTTCATTAGGTGACTCCATGTATACAGGAATATACATTCTGAGATGACAAAACCTGCCTCCTGGGCTACTGGTGAATTCTCAAAAACTGCCAGTTAGTTAAAAGAACAGGTTGTTGGTGTTTTTCCATCAGTTCACAACATACACTGACATAGACACGAGTAAAGAGAATAGATAATAGATTGGTCAAAAGTAAATAATTCACTCTCTAGTACCGTAATATAAATAAAGCCACAGAGTCAACATTCGTCAGGGTCCTGAGAATCATACATTTTTCACAATTAACCAAATGTTGTTGAATATTCCTTACCTAATGTTGCTGATTATGTATCTCTGAGATAGCTTACTTTCAGGAGAAACACTGAACTATTATACCTTAATTCCAAAGGAAATTCAGAACTTGCACTGAACTGCTGAATCAAACCAAATCTATCCTAGTTGGAACAGGTAATGTACCGTTTTATTAAGACTGAGAGAACAGCAACAATTTTCCAACTATTTTCCAGCCAGACATATTTGAGAGGACAGAATGTCAGATACATTTAAAACTGCATTGCCAGTAGACACAGCAGTGCATCATCCACATGGATGAACCTTCTTACAGGTCTGTGGATTTTCATTAAGGTAAATCAATAAAAGTGCACCAAGAGCAGAGCCCGAGGGAGCTCCAGACTAAACTGGTTTTAAATCAAGTACAATGTGGTGATCGACAACCCTTTGAAAATGGCTGCTGCGATGTGAGGAACCAGCTTACAATCTCCGGAGTTGTCCATAGCCTTGTAATCTATGATAAAACGCACTGTGATTTACAGTTCTAAAAGAAATATTGCACCAGTGAACAAGTCATCGTCACAATCAGAACAGAAATTATCAGAAAAGCTGAGAAGGTAGAACTTAATATGCAATAACTCATTAACAGTGTATATTCATCAGGTTTGCCAGAAATGAACAATATAATTCTACATTATTCTGTCAGAAATTTTAGAAAAAGTTGACAATTAGTTATAGGACTATAATTAGCATTTAGCACATTCTGGATTTCCCCATTTTTTATTTGACTATCTCAATTCCCTTGTGATAAAGTTGAACCAGGAACACATCTCTAATATCCTGAGTCACTAATTAGGTTCAAACTGATAGCAGTGTAATCAAAGTCATCACATTTAAAAAATCCCCTATTTTTTGCTTCATCAAGCACAAATTTCAAGTCAATTAATATAAATGTTTGTACTCACTCATTAACCCATATTGGTTTACTGCTTCAAATAGATCCAAACCTGTTTGCAAAAAACGTCAAAAGCACACATTGAAGTAACCAGGTATTTTCAGATGATTACAACACTTAAGTTATATGGCGCAAGTATGTCTGTTTAGGGTAAAAGATTTTGAATCATCTATCCCTCAAAAAATCAGAATCAGAAGGTCTCAGATTCGATCCCTGTCTGAGCCAAGTTAATTGATCTTACTTGGAGTGGGGTAGGAATGCCCATAATACAGCTTGGTGCACCTAGTCTAGTGATGGGCAAAATCAGCCACGTTTCCCCACTTCTGATGACGAGCTGGCAAGTCATACCGAAAAATCCACTTGTGGGCGAGACCAAGAACTAGGGGCCATAAATATAAGATAGTCATTAATAAATCCAAAAGGGAATTCAGGAGAAACTTCTTCACCCAGAGCATGGTTAGAATGTGGAATGGGCTACCACGGAGTAGTTGAGGCAAATAGCATAGATGCATTCAAGGTGAAGCTAGATAAGCACATGAGGGAGAAAGGAATAGAAGGATATGTTGATGGGGTTAGATGAAGAGGGGTGGGAGGAGGCTCGTGTGGAGCACAAACACCAGCCTGGATCTGTTGGGCCGAATGGCCTGTTTCTGTGCTGTAAATACTTTGTAATACTTTCGCTGCTTTCAGTTGGTTCCATCTCAGGGATGCGCTCACCATCAGTAAATGATAAAAGGGGCTGAAGTAATAAGCTCCATACCATGTCGGATTCTTGAAGAGTATAGACAGCAGAGGGAGAATGCTATTCTAACAAATAAAAATGTGTAATTTGCTTATCCACTACAATAAATGCTGTTGCACATTCATTTTCACTACATTCTCTATACCAGAAGACACTAGGCGGCATCAGTATCAGATGTAAGCTACGTGGGCTGCAACAAGTGTCATCATAAGGGAGCACATAGTCAATGAGTTTCATGAACTGATTGGTCTTTACACATTATAAATAGCACAGAATGACAAAGATAATGATAAATCAAGTCCAGTTTTCCAAAATTGACAAATGCTAAATAGCATCCCATTTGCCATTTAGGAATTGTTATCAATGGCAGACCAATTCCGTGATATAATTTCTAAATGATTAATAAAGCATGTTCGGCAACATTAATTAACAAAGTATTGATATTATCTGTTCTGTTAAACCAATATTATATCAATCCAATCTCACAACAGGGGGCTGAGTTAAGGCAGATGTTCACCTCAGGGTACTAACAGCTTGATGGGCCCCCATCTCAGAGCCTTGAGATGCAGCTCGATGCACTCTCACTTCCTCAGACACAATGTGGTTTGTGTTTTCACAGCAGCACCAAGAAGCTGTCTGTGTTTCAAAGATCTGAACCAGTTTAGCTTCAAAAGCTTAGCTGGGGAAGGTGAGCCTGTGTTTGTATAGCGATAGTAAGTGGTGTCTTTATTGTTTTTGGTAACTGAGGAGTATGGGGAAATTGATAGTTTCATTGTGAAAATTGTACACTGTTCATTTTTTTTGTAAATAAAACAGTTTATGATCTGAAATTGTAGCTCATCTCAATAAAGTGCTATTTCATATGGCAGTATGCGTCATATTTCAGTAGGCAGTATACAGTTTAAGTGATCGCCTTGGGTTCTGCTATTACGGGGGCGATTTTGCCAATGGGGGCGTGTTGGAGGCGGGACTGCTGCTTGGCGGGTCAATGTTCCCGCCTCCGTCGATTTGTGGCCAACCCACGCTATTTTCCCTTGATTGACCTTGTTAAGACCGCCCAGCGGGCTTAGCAGGCCAATTAAGGGAAAGCCGGTTGCAGAGCGCGTCAGCGTATGACGTTTCATCTGTCAAATATTGTTGACAGATGAATTGTCATCGTTTGACAGCTCTGTGAAGCTGTCAAACACTGACACTCTCTCCAGTTTGATGAGGTCTTAATATGAGACCTCATCAAATTTCTTTCTTTTACCGAAATGAGATGGTTGTTGCATCTGAGAATGCAACGGCCACCTGTCATCTCTACCGCGGAGGTTCGAGACTCTCCGTATACACACCGACTGAAACCTGCAGGAAGAAACAAAGGTAGGTACACTTTTAATAACACTTTGCACTTACCTCAGATACTCACCTCTCCACTCTTGCACCCATCACTTACCTTCACAGCACACTTTTGCAGCCCCCCGACTCTCGCAGACCCCCTACTCGCCTTGATGAGCTGGCGGGTTTCGGAGCCTTCGGGAAGTCCGCACTTGAGGGCAAAAAGGGGATAATCCTATTTTCTGCCTATTTTCTGCCTAACAGGCAGTTAATAGGCTTTAATCCCTTCCCACCTCCAAGGAGACGGGACCCGGCACGGGACGACTGCCCACCTCCTAGGAAGATGGCTTGGAGGCAGGTTGGGCACCCGCCCCCAAATTCTGCCATTTTCTCGGCAGTCCCACCTCCATACCCGCCTCCCCAGGGCTGGCAAAATCACCCCCTTGCTATCTAGATATTGGACAGAAAAAAAGGTGCACTCTGGATCCTATAGGTTAAGAAGTCCATTTATGGGAGTGACTGGTGATGCTGAACCTGAGAGAATATCTAGTGTAAAAACCTGAAAATTGTGACAACAACTAACAACCAACAACTAAAATAGATTCGATAGCAAAGTACTGCGGGTGCTGGAAATCTGAAAAAACAACAGAAAATGCTGGGAACACGCAACAGGTCAGGCAGCATAGAGCACAGAGAAGCAGAGTCAATGTTTTGAGTCGGGGACCCTTCGTCAGAACTGGAAAAGGTTAGGGAAGAGAGATTTTTAAGCAGGGGCAGGGAGGAGGGGAGGAAAGACCAAAGGGAAGGTCTGTGAAAGGATGGAAGGCAGGAGAGATTGACAAAAAGGATGATGGTGCAAGGCAAAAGGAGAGGTAATGGGACAAGTTAAGAAACAAAATATGACTCTAGCTGAGCTGTGAATGATGATGGCAGCATCATTAGCAGCTACCATGTGAGAAAACAAGAGAAAAAAAATATAAAGAAATACAGGTGCCGAGGTTATAGTCTGAAATTGTTGCATTCGATGTTAAGTCCAGAAGGCTGTAAAGTGCCTAATAGAAAGATGGGGTGCTGTTCCTTGAGCTTATGTTGGGCTTCGCTGGAACAGTGTTGAAACAGTTTATCTGCTCATTTATCACATTGCTGTTTGTGGGAGCTTGCTGTGCGCAAATTGGCTGCCATGTTTCCTACATTGCAACAGTGACTACACTTCAAAAGTACTTTGGGATGTCCTGAGTTCACGAAAGGTGCTCTCTAAATAGATATAAATATATAAATACAAGTTCGTTCTTTCTTCTTTAACAGGCAACCAGCCCAAAGTGCTGAATTGTTGGTAAACTGGCTGAAATCAATGTTAATGCATAAATGAAAAGGGCTTTTTTTTTGCTGGAGTTTTAGGCAATGAAATAAGGAATACAGAAGAAGTAAAGTTCATATGGTTGTTTCAATAGCAGTGATCAGCGGTATTCCCTACTATTGCTAACCTGTATTTTGAGGTTGATTTTTTTTCCTGAGAGATCAAATGAATAGTCAAAGCTCTTGGGCCATCCAGCGCCAAGATTAAAAGCAGCAGAACAAAAGATGAGTAAATCAAAAAGTAGCAACAAGGTCATTCCAAGCTTGGATTTTAAAAGCCAGATGATTGTGAGAGGAAAAATAAAGAGAAATTGTTTTGAGGAAATGGGAAAGAATTATTTCTAGTTAGAGAGTGTTTAATAGATCAGATTCCAACAGTTAAGATGCAGAGGAAAAAGACCATGTAAGATGGTTTGCAGGTAAGAGGAACAAGAGAAGAAAGTTCATAGGTACAGTTGCCATAGTAATATGGGAAAATAGTGAAAGATAAGGAAAACTGCGAGAGAGAAAGAGTTTGGAGGCTAGGCGGATCACCAATCAGATGATGAGCTTTTTCTTTCATCTTGTCCAGGAGCGTGGAAGAGGTGTGAGAACAATCCCTCCACCCCCCCCCCCCCCAAAAGATATTGGGACCTTTATTCGAGTCTTGAATTTTACAGCGTTGAGTTGCTGAAGAGAAAATAAATATTTGGCACAAAAGACAAAAGCAAGTTTCTCGGAAGAAGCTCTAACAGTGGCGGAGATGTGGGAGTTTCATTTGAAATCAGAGGAAAGCGGGAGGCAAAGAATGAAAATAGATGTAGAAGGACGAAGGGTAGAACATTCAAAGATAAGAGGTAAAAGGTAGCAACTATTCTTTCAAGAATTGAAAAGAAAACACATTTTTATTCTCCTGAATGGTATGGAGGAAATCAATAAAATTGCTGTAAGTGAAACACTTGTGACGGTAATGAATATGGTGGTATGAGACTTGTGATTAATTGGGGAGAAGGTGGCTTTTTAATGATTTGTACAGAATATATAAACCCTTTCTGTCGCTGTCTATGTGTTTTGTTTAAACTGAGCTATAGAGAATATTTGGTTAGGTCATGGCACATTACATAGTACTTGCAGGGATATGCCTGAGACAGCTGTTTACAACAAAACCACCCTATTCATTGAGAGAGAGCCAAAGTCATTTGCTAACAAAGCATCAGAACTGTGGGGAGAACGTGAATTGAGGGGGTGGCGGAGGGGATACTGCAGATTGTGTGCTGACTGTGGATGATAAAGATGTGGGTTATTGTGCTTAGTGCAATTTAGTGGGATGAAATGATGTGTTCTCTCATCTGGATCAGATCTCCCCTCAGTCATGAAGAAGGGTGTGGGCGGAGGTGGAAAGACCAGGTTAGTATGCTCGGGTGGTAGGATTAGTCTTTTAAATCACTTGAATATTGTTTCTCTTCCTCTTTGTTCTCCTCTCTCTGCCAATCATTATTGTTTGTTTTAAATGCTGTTTCCCAGTTTTTTACATCTAAAAATACCTGGAGATTCAGCTACCTGATGTGGAGAAATTTGAAAATAATATGATTATTTTGAATGTTTTTAATGTGTGATGGAATACTCTCCACTTGCCTGGATGAGTGCAGCTCCAACAACACTCAAGAAGCTCGACATCATTCAGGATAAAGCAGCCCGCTTGATTGGCACTCCATCCACCACCTTCAACATTCACTCCCTCCACCACCGGCGCACTGTGGCTGCAGTGTGTACCATCTACAAGATGCACTGCAGCAACTTGCCAAAGCTCCTTCAACAGCACCTTCCAAACCCGCGACCTCTACCACTTAGAAGGACAAGGGCAGCAGACGCATGGGAACATCACCACCTACAAGTTCCCCTCCAAGCCACACACCATCCTGACTTGGACCTGTATCGCCGTTCCTTCACTGTCGCTGGGCCAAAATCCTGGAACTCCCTTCCTAACAGCATTGTGGGTGTACCTACACCATATGGACTGCAGCGGTTCAAGAAGGTGGCTCACCACCATCTTCTCAAGGGCAATTAGGGATGGGCACTAAATGCAGGCCTAGCCAGCGACGCCCACATCCCATCAATGAATTTAAAAAAAAATGTCCTGTGACCCCATTGAGCCACCAGTACATTAACAATTCTTTTGTTATACACAAAATATGAGCTTTTTTGCAAACCCTCTACTGAATATATTTTACTTAAGAATCCCTGAAACGAACCAACTGCTGCCTCTTCAGATTTTAGGTCATTATACTTGAAGTCAAGAGTGTTTGTTTGCAACAATCGCCATTTGCTGATCAACTGGCGCCAAGAGTGTTTGCATTGCAATAAAATGGGAAACGCCGGGTGAGGTTCGCTCAGGGTCATTCTGGTACAATGAGGAACTCCGTTTTGCAACCTGGGTGAGAAATGAAAATTTATCACAGCCAAAACTAAGAACATGGTGTCAAAAAGCGCTAATCCCATGCATTTAAGATGGAGCTACGCATGTTTAATAACCTCGCGAACTAGCAAAAGTTGAACAGCAACTTAAAAAAGGTGACAGAGCCCTAAGAGCGAACAGCTCAAAAATAGTGCTGTGTGTTGGCCTCATGGCACAAAAGCTAAAGGCCTAGAAATTTGATGGCGCCACATCCATTTTTTGGGCAATAAGCAGGCGCCCAAGCCTCCAATACGGCTGGCAAGAAGTCATAGAATGGTTACAGCACAGGAGGAGGCCATTTGGCCCGTCGAGCTCGTGCCGGCTCCCTGCAGGAGCACTTCAGCTAGTCCCACTCCCCCGCCCTTTCCGCGTAGCCCTGCAAATGTTTTTCCTTGTTACTCATCCAATTCCCTTTTGAAAGCCATGATTGACTCTGCCTCCACCACCCTTTGAGGCAGTGTATTCCAGATCCTAAACACTCGCTGCGTAAAAAAGATTTTCCTCACGTTGCCTTTGGTTCTTTTGCCTTAATTCTGAGTCCTCTGGTTCTCGACCCTTCCACCAATGGAAACAGTTTCTCTCTATCTACTCTGTCTAGACCTCTCATGATTTTGAACACCTCGATTAAATCTCCTCTCAACCTTCTCTGCTCTAAGGAGAATAACCCCAACACAGAGCTGTCAAACGATGACAATTCATCTGTCAAAAATTTTTGACAGATGAAACGTCATACGTTGACATTCTTTGCAACCAGCTTTACCTTAATTGGCCTGCTGAGCCTGCTGGGCGGGCTTAACAAGGTCAATCAAGGGAAAATAGCGTGGGTTGGCCAGAAGTTGATGGAGGCGGGACTGAAACCCGACAAGTGGGAGTCCCACCTCCAAAAGCTCCCCATTGGCAAAATCCAGCCCTATACTCCAGTTGAGGCCGAACCAGTGTTTTATAAAGGTTCATCATAACTTCCTTGCTTTTGTATTCTATGCCTCAATTTATGAAGCCAAGGATCCCGTATGCTTTTTTAACCGCTTTCTCAACCTGTCCTGCCACCTTCAACGATTTGTGCACATATACCCCCAGGTCTCTCTGTTCATGCACCCACTTTAGAATTGTGCCCTTTAGTTTATATTCTCATTCTTCCTACCAAAATGTATCACTTCATACTTTCCTGTGTTAAATTTCATCTGCCACGTGTCTGCCCATTCCACCAGCCTGTCTATGTCCTCTTGAAGTCTATCAGTATCCTCCTCATTGTTCACTATACTTCCAAGTTTTGTGTCATCTGCAAATTTTTTAATTATGCCCTGTACACCCAAGTCTAAGTCAATATATATCAAGAAAAGCAGTGGTCCTAGTACCGACCCCTGGGGAATACCACTGTATACCTTTGTAGTCCGATAAACAACCGTTCACCACTACTCTCTGTTTCCTATCACTTAGCCAATTTCGTATCCATGCTGCCACTGTCCCTTTTATTCCATGGGCTTCAACTTTGCTGGCAAGCCTATTATGTGGCACTTTATCAAACGCCTTTTGGAAGTCCATGTACACCACATCAACCGCATTGTCCTCATCAACCCTCTCTGTTACCTCATCAAAAAATTCAATCAAGTTAGTTAAACACGACTTGCCTTTAATAAATTCTTGCTGGCTTTCCTTAATTAATCCACACTTGTCCAAGTGACTGTTAACTTTGTCCCTGCTTATGCATCCCATCCGGTCCTGCTGACTTATCTACTTTAAGTACAGCCAGCCTTTCTAGTACCTCCTCTATCAATTTTTATCCCATCCCGTATCTCAACTACCTCCTCTTTCACTATGATTTTGGCAGCTTCTTCATTGGTAAAGACAGATGCAAAGTATTAATTTAGTACCTCAGCCATGCCCTCTGCCTCCATGCGTAGGTCTCCATGTTGTTCCCTAATTGGCCCCAACCCATTTACTTTTTATATGCCTATAGAAGACTTTTGTATTCCCTTTATGTTAGTTGCCATTCTATTCTCATACTCTTTCTTTGCCCCTCTTATTTCCTTTTTCACTTCCCCTCTAAACTTTCTATATTCAGCCTGGTTCTCACTTGTATTCTCAACCTGCCATCTGTCATACACCCCCTTTTACTGCTTCATCTCGCTCTCTATCTCTTTCGTCATCCAGGGAGCTCTGGCTGTATTTGCCCTACCTTTCCCCCTCATGAGAATGTACATATTACCTGCATTGTTGATACTGATATGGATCATGACCTCTGGCTCTTCACCCTCCCCCCCTCAGAATGTTCTGCAGCCACTCAGTGACATCCTTGACCCTGGCACCAGGCAGGCAACACACCATCCTGGAATCACGTCTGCGGCTGCAGAAACTCCTGTCTGTTCAAGTGTCAAGTGGCCCTTCATTTTGAGCTAGAATTGCGCCGCCCGCCATATTGGTTTATGCATCCAGTACTGTGCTTGAAACAAGTGTTAGTCCCTTTGCAATTCAAATAAACGACCTAGCACATGTCTGAGGCCCCCGCAGCAAGATTAAATTGCCCCGATGGCGTTTAGCAAAACCAGGTCTATATGCGACTTAACATGGCGTCCTTAAATATCTACAACCAACAAGCTAAGTGTTTCAAATATACTTACCTGAATGTGAAGCCGGGAGCAGGACATAAAAACTTAAAGTACAATTTATGTACTGGTGGATTCAGAAATTATTGAAGGGGAATTGAATGCGAAGGCTTGAGATATATTTTCTAGCTGAATCTGGGGATTCCCCCTTTGCTGGAAAATTACTAGTTGCCTTCCAAGTCTGGCCTGCATATGACTGTAATCCCACACTGGTGTTTCCCACATGCCTAGAGCAAGTCTTAAAAAAAAGAGGAATTATTTATTTAAATCACTTTTTATGAGGGAGAAGGGAATAGAGAGATATGGGGGCAGGGTGGGAAGAGGTAATTAGAGTGGGAGGGGGCTTGTGTGGACTATAAACACTGGAGTAGACCATTTGGATTGAATGGACTGTTTCTGTGCTCTAGATTCTATGCACTTCGATGCAACTTATCGGATGGGTTTCTCAGGACACTGTAGCTCTGCCTTTCAAGCCCAAAATAATTTCTCCTGGAAGAGTTAGCAGATAGTTTAAGTATGAAGATAAAAGTAGCTGTCAGGTCTTCAATTTTATTAGGTTCCTTTCATTGGGAATTTAACCCTAGATACAACCTATTAATCTGAGAACTGAAACCTTTTACAACCTGCACTGGTCCCAACTGACTGTGCATTCTAGGTTCACAAGCCCAAACTGGATCAATATCAGAACTGTCCTTACCCAGGTCTCAAGGCAGCCCAGAGGCAGGAAGGGGATTACCTGGATTAAGGATATTCTGATTTAACCATATTATATAAACATTTATATTTAAGCATCTTCAAGAGGGTTAAGGGTGAGCCAATATTTTTTAATCAAAACCTTAGAACCGAGTTCTACTGAAGGGTTACACCCCAACATTAACCCATCTTGTCCGTCATTAGATGTTGATCAATCTTTTGTGCATTTCAAATATTTCTTGTTTTTTATAAACTAAAACACAAGTCTAGAAATTACCGTTGGCATAAAGGCGGATGGATGCTAAACCCGCTCTTGTCCAACTCACATATCACACGAGTACACTGTAGTAAAATCCAAACTGTAGGAACCTCATTGTACTTTTAAAAATTATAAATAAAACTCCATCACTCCAACCTTACTCACTATTCTATTTCCAAACTCTAGCAATATCCTGAAGGACAGTGACAGAAATGTTAAATAAAACCAGTTAATGCATTAACTGCAAAGAATATCCTCCTTACCTCAAAATACAGCTGCACCAAATATAGGAACGTGTCCCATAAAGTCCTTTGATGAAAATGAAAAGTTTATAAAATCAGCTTCTAAGCAGCTTATTTGTTTCGGGTTAATTTGAGGACAAACACTAAATAAATACACCGAAAATTGTAACTCTCGGAAACCATCAGCTCATCTTAAAACTTTTCCGCCTCATATGTTGGTGCAATCAAAAGTGGGAGAACAGCAAGATCTGATGAATCAGTTCTAATAGGATTCAGTCCTGCCCGACAACTGATCAGAACTGCTTTCCAATTGATTTGATCAGTTCAAATTGATAATCTCAATCCACGTGAAAAAGCTTATTTTTCTTGCGAAACACGGAGAAGCTAACACAAGGATCTTAAAGTGATGAACGATGGTATGCACGGATACGTGATTAATAAAGTAACCTTTTTCAGACACGTATAGGACTATATTGAAGAACATCAGCTAATCTCACTCCCATACATGCCAACTTGTGTTTTGAGGTGGGAGGAGAAGCGGGGGCGGAGGAGAGGCTGGTCAGCACTTATAGGTCCACACCTCCTCTCGGCATGTTTCCATCTATAGTATACGAGGTGGAAATACCGGCTATTAATGCTGGGAGCACACCGAGAGATGGAGGCTTGTCTGGTCCATTAGTCATTGGACTCAGGTAGAGTGGGCAGGTGAAGGGGATGGATTGCAAGGAGGACAGATGGATGACAAGTGGAGGAAAGGGGACAAGTAGATGGGGAAAGGAAGGGGAAAGGGGAGAATAGATGGCATGGGAAAGAGAGGGGATAGAATGGACAAAAGTAAGCGGGAAAAGTGCAATTGCATGGCAAGCAGCGGGGAGGGGAGAGGACTGAATAATGGCAGTGGGAACGGCAGGGAATGAGGAATGGATGACATTGGTAGAGGGGGTGGAGTATATGGCAGTGAAGGAGAGTGAGCAGGGGGAAATGAAAGGCAATGAAGGGGAGGAAAAGGGATGGGAATAGAAAGTGGATGGTAATAAGGGGAAGAGAGGAAGCTGGAAGCAGTGCACTGGGGGAAATGAGAGAATCTGGGAGGGGCAATTGCAGATGGATAAGAACATTTTATGAAGACTTGAAAAATCACTAAAAATAAATGGAGCATCATTTTGATTGCTTTGGTTACATTCTGCAAGTTCCTGGAATATATGGTACATCTTATGATCTGGCAAGATGCTATTGCTGATAATATCGAGAATAGAAGTCTTCTCATATCAAGAAATTATATTCATGGATTTAGTAAAATCATTTACAAAAGTTGTCTTCTGTACGAAATACTATTTATCTGACTGTAAAGTAGAGCTTGAAGCTGATTGAGTGCAGTCCATGCGATTAGATTAATGTCACAAGATTGTCTGTCAGTGATGCTCAGAAAATGCACAAGTGCTGCAGATTGAAATTCAAATTATCAACTAAATGAATGCAGAGATCTTAAAAAATTAATCGGCACAGGCATGTTGGGCCTCCTTTTGTGCTGTACCATTCTATGATTTACATTTTAAAATGTATTTTCTGTATAGTGAATCAATAGTATTTTAAATTCTATTGCTTTCTTAGATCTTATAAAAGGGTAAATCTCCTAATGGCACTGAAGGTAGCTCTGGGCAGTGGGTCAGAGCATGGCCAGTGAGGGTGCAAGGCAGAGTTTGGACAAATGGTACAAAATGAGAAAATTGCAAATAAAATTCAACTGTTATTTAGTTTCTATTTAAAATGATAGTGTTGTAGGAATCAACGGATCCCTATCGAAATCACTGAGGTCGAGTCAGTTCAGTAAATTAACCGAATTTAATTAAACTGGTGAACAAAACAAAAACATGCAGGAGCAACAGCAAACAGGTCTATACAGTAGCTTGTTCCACGAGGTCTGAACTCAGAACCTCCCACCTCTGACATCATGACGTCATCACATTTCCCGCCACTCGGGGCACCACGTGACCAACGTGATGACGTCATCGCGTTGTTTCAGGGTTTTTACAGAAAGCTTGTTTACACTCAGCAAACGGAAATAGTTGCTGTAACATTGCTTTAAAGACAGTTATTCATTTGTACAGGAGTTCATTGGTGGTTTTACCACAGTGTAACTTGCTGAACAACATTAGGCGGCCCAGGGGCATGTACAAGTAATGTCTGCCTGTATGTGTTTATTTTGAAGAGCAATAATGGTCCAGATCTTGTTGGAGCCGGGCAGCTCACGGTGTGCGCCATTAGTTAGACTTTTATCTCCACCCTTCAGCGCGAAATGTTATTGTGCCGCAACTTTCTGGAAGTGCGAGCTGATAACGGTGTGGCAAGGGAAACAGAGCCTCTGGGACCTTGGTGAATGGCGGGACCAACAGTCTCTCTCCTTAACCAGAAAAAGAAACAAAGGAATGACAGAGAAGGAGGGTGAAAGAGTTCAAATCAGGTACAGAAAGAGAGGGAAAGAAAGATTAGATTAAGAGAGACAGAGACAGACAGGAAGAAAAGAAATTAAAAATTGGACATTTTTAAAATCTCTAACAACAATTGACTGCATGCAGGAATGAGATTGAA
Organism: Somniosus microcephalus; assembly: GCF_052327205.1. Classification (NCBI taxonomy): domain Eukaryota; kingdom Metazoa; phylum Chordata; class Chondrichthyes; order Squaliformes; family Somniosidae; genus Somniosus; species Somniosus microcephalus. The sequence goes on from NC_141009.1 coordinate 32,675,700, forward strand.
CCATTTAAATTGTTCCCTTTCTGGGCCAGAGAGGTTGATTGGTATTGCATTAGCAATTATCCCACCATTAAAAGTACTTGTGCTTTTAATTACCAGATTTAGGTTTTTGTGGCTTGTTTAACTAATTAATGTGCAAATCCAGCAAGATCTTAAAAATAACGGGGAGGCTAAGAGCGAGATGCCGTTTGTGCGAAACAAATGGCAGAGCGGCATAAATCAACCAGCAAGTTCTGGAGATTCGCAACTCACGGCGTATTTCTTCATCCCCTAAATATACTGCTGATTTTTGCACATTAATAACGGCATGTGCTGTTAACACATCATTATTTTTCCTGCGGGATCTGGCCCATTATGTTATTGAGAAATACTTTCTCTCCCTCCCCTCCCATACACAATCAAACAGGTTTTTCCATTCGCCATTGTAGTTTTCTCTCACATCTTGAAATAATTGGTATCTGAGCCCACAAGCCATATTTTGAACAGTCCCTCCAATTTCTGCACCATAAAAGTTTATCAGATTGGGATTCCTCTTAGCTTGAAGGATTGTGACATTAAATTGAGAAAGCAAACATTATACGGTAATCATTAAAAAATCGCTGTGTCAAAGTAGCATTAGATTGACTGGCCTGAAGAAGGCAAAAGAAAAGTTTGCTTATTGAGAGGCCAAGACCTTGTTAACCAGATGGAATGCTGCTTAATTATTACATCTGCTATTGTTTAGCTCGCTCTGTCAGCCTAAGCAGATAATTCCCAATTTTTCACTTGGTATAGAACTAAGTATGACAAAAAAAAAATTATTTGTGGATAAATATTTTGAAGCAAACCAAAAAACAGGGCAATGGGGAGAAACATGGGTATTGGATTAGTTCATCTACGGTTCCAATCGACATCTATTTACCACGTGCAAAGACAATCGAGAAAGGTTAGGGAGCAACAATAAAATACAGGAAACTTTCGATTTACCGGCACCTAAATAACCGGAAATCTCGGTTAACCGGCAAAATTCAGGAGTAGGTTCAGGTAAGTTTTACTTCATTTTGTACTTGCCTTCCTCGATCTGTTGCTGTGCAAGGGTGTGGCTGCAGCTGTTGCTAAGCTACAGAGACGCTTGGAACTTGTGGCCATTGTTCTGAACCTGTTGCTAAACAACAGGGTTTGTTGCTTTATACGGAGCTCTCAGCTCTCCATATCTTTTACTATAGCTTTCGGTTATCTGGAATTTTTGATGAACCGGCACCACGTCGGTCCTGTCGGTGCCGGATAAAAAAAAGTTTCCTGTACCGTCATATAAAATAATAAATATTCCTATTGGCTAAGTTTAATTCATTGAAATGAGACACTGTACAGGAACAGAAGGAGTAAAGTAATTAATTGTCAGTGTTTACAGTAGACTTAAACTTGTTCTTGATTTTTTTCTAAAGGTTTAAGGATCTATCCCTGCAAACTGGACTAAAATGAAGAGGTCGATTTTAAAATCATTCCTCCTGACTGGAACGAGGGTGGGGCTGAGGGGTGGGGGGCATTACGATTGAGTGATTTGACATACTGCCCAGTTCCCGCTGAATTCATGCTGGCCATAATTTTAACTGCTCACTTCATTTAGGTGGCTAAGGTGCCTGCCCGAAGCAGGTGGGTGCCTCATGAGTGCACACAAATCGGGGTCTTACGATGAAATGAGTACCCTGCATGAGTGGGTCAGAGGGCTTGCTCAGTGACCAACCCACTGAGTAAAACCTCGCGGGATTGGCTGCAATGACTGACTGGAAGCACTATTGCAAGAGGCACTCAGCTGCAGACACTCAGATCATAGGGATCAGTGTGCTATTGTGCTTAGGGATTGCTTTTTTCTGCCATTTTTGCTTCATTGCTTTGGATGGAGGAACAGTTGGAAGAAGAGGAGCAGCAGCAGCAGCCTGAACAACCAAGATGAGCAGCAGGTGGACCTGTTAGAAATAGCAGGTCAGAGGGGGCTGCATGTAGAAGGCCTTACTCAGCCTGCAGGGTCTACAGGCCGAGTCACATTCCTCGATATGACAGAGGAGCATTGTATCAAGAGGCTGTAATTCACCGGGCAGGCTATCGCTGATCTATGCAACCTTCTGTAACAAGACTTGCTGCCTGCTGGCCCAGGTTTGCCAGTGGCCGTCAATGCCACCATTGTTCTTACATAGGATTACATAGAATGTACAGCACAGAAACAGGCCATTCAGCCCAACTGATCCATGCCGGTGTTTATGCTCCACACAAGCCTCTTCATCTAACTCCATTAGCATAAGCTTCTATCCTTTCTCCCTCATGTGTTTATCTAGTACCTAACTTTTTTGTATCAGGCTCCATCCAGGCTGTTATAGGGGACATCTCCCTGTTTGCCATGCATAGCTTCATCAGGCAGGTCACCAATGTCCTATTTGCCAGGGCCAACCAATACATCACCTTTCTCATGGATGCCAACACTCAAAATGAGAGGGCTTTGGGATTTGCAGCAGTGGCTGTCTTCCCTCGCGTCCAGGGCATTATACATTGAGCTCATGTAGCCAACAAGGCACCAGAAGATCAGCCAGCAGCTTTCGCCACCAGGAGGGATTATCACTCAATGAATGTCCAGCTGGTGTGTGATCACCACAATAAGGATCGTGCAAGTCTGTGCCAGTTTTGCAGGCATCTGTCACAAAGCCTTCATCCTGAAACACTCATCCATCCCTCCACTATTCCAACCTTCCAGGAATGCAAGTGAATGGTTGCTTGGGGTTAAGGGTGAGCCCCTGCACACATGGCTGGTGACATTCATCCATAACCTCATCACACTTGAACAGCTCTGGTACAATCCACCAAAAATGTCATTGAGCAGATTATTGCGCTATTGAAGCAAAGGTTCAGGTGCCTGGATAGGTCTGATAGCTCCCCATAAAGCGGCCCACATAACGGGGGAGAAATTTGGTTGGTTAGCACCTCCTGTTAGCACCTGGGGGTTAGCGACCGGGCGTGGCGAACTTCAGTGTCAGTTTAGCACTGGCGCTAACTCTTACCGCCTGGGCCTCTAGCACCTCACAGATCACGATGTCATAAAGTGCGCAGCGCCCCGTTACCACCTCGGATGTGAAATTGCCTCCAGCCCCCTGCTGTATCGCCAAGCGTGAACAACGGCAGGAAGAGGAGGAATAGTCAACTTGGCTGGCCGCTTGGGGAGCGCTAATTAAAGGGAATGGTTTTCAGGTAGGCCAATCTTTATTTTTTGCACCAATCTGGTGCCTGCTCAAAGGTTTTGATGTTTCATTGCTGCAAGAGAGTGTTGGGGCTGTAATGGCAGTCACGCAGGTCACCTGGCAACACAGACCTGCCGACAAGTAGGTTCCGTACCATCATTGGCCCTTCCCTTTAAGCGAGGGAAGCAGCCTCTGATGCCATTAGCGATGTGCTCCAAATTGTTCAGCGCTCTGCTGCTACCACCCCACTCTCAGACCTTAGTGCCCTAAGAGAAGTGGTTAACGCTTGATTTAGCGCTCCACTTCCCTCTCGGAGTGCTAAAGCTGAATTTCCCGGCCGGAGAGAATCATTAGCGCCTGGCGCTACTTTTCAAAAGTTAGCGCCGCAACTGGGCGCTACGGAATTTCTAGCCCAATGTCTGTAGCATCCATTGTAGTGTGCTGCATGATTCAGAACATAGAAATACAGGGAGGATTGAAGATGGAGGAGGCAGAGGAACAAGAGTCATCATCTGAAGAGGAAGAATTGAATGAAGGTGGGAGTGCAGCAGAAGAAAGAGGACGACACAACACATTGCAGCCAGAGGGGCCAGGGATCGATTGATTCAGGGACAGTGCTCATTCCCCTCCTTTTTGAATATCCACATTTTGACCGTATTGGGATCACCATGCACTCAGTGCTCAACTTCAATGGAGGCAATTCAGAGACGATTCACTAGGTTAATTCCAAAGATGAGGGGGTTGACTTATGAGGAAAGGTTGAGCAGGCTGGGCCTATACCCATTGGAATTTAGAAGAATGAGAGGTGATCTTATATTGAAATATATAAGATACTGAGAGGGCTCGACAAGGTAGATGCAGAGAGGGTGTTTCCTCTCGAGGGGAAATCTAGAACTCGGGGGCATAGTTTCAGAATAAAGGGTTTCCCTTTTAGAACCGAGATGAGGAGGAATTTCTTCTCTCAGAGGGTCGTAAATCTGTGGAATTCTCTGCCCCAGAGAGCTGTGGAGGCTGGGTCATTAAATACATTTAAAGTGGAGATAGACAGATTTTTGCAAGATAAGGGAGTAAAAGGTTATGGGGAGTGGGCGGGGAAGTGGCTTCGAGCCCAAGATCAACCATGATCTTATTGAATGGTGGAGCAGGCTCGAGGGGCAAGTAGCCTATTCCTGCTTCTATTTCTTGTGTTCTTGTTCATTTATGGGAGCTTCTTTTGTCACTTTGTTTTGCCACAGGTTAAGGAGTCAAGCCAACCAGTAGGGACATTTGTAATTTTCCAATATAGTTTTCTTCAAAAAAAGACACAGCATCAATTTTCTGACTCTTGGGTGTGAGGAGGGGCGTTACCCCCCGCCTATCCTTCCATCACAGAGCTTCCTAGCAATGATGCCTGCAGAGATGAGGAAGTCTATCTGTCTTTCCATGATGGTCACTGGGTATGTACAACACGGTTTGGAGACGGGGGTAATAAAAATATATATTTTTTTGTAAATCTTCTTTATTTATGCTTTTTCTTGTACAATAACTGCAAGCACATGCACAAATGTAACATTATTGAAGTGTCGGGGCGTTTTAATTCAGTAAAACGCACCAGTCTATTATACAGGCTGATTGCATTTCTAACCTACTCTGCTGTCCTCCCAAATGAGAGGTATGAAGAGCTGCATGGAGGCCACAGGTAAGAAATCAATACAAGGGATCAAAAAAGGTAGAAGAAAGGAGATAGAAAAACAAAAATCTTTCACCATTCAATTTGTTAAGTCGTCAAACAACCTTTTTACCACAAGTGACTGATAAGGATGTGTGTGGGGAGGAGGGGTGTGGAGGGTCTGCTCCCCTCCACACAAAAGGGACACATCTGTTTATCAGCAGGAACGTCAGTTGTAACAGTTTGCAATCCCGCTTCCATTGAGTCTCATCCAAAGGCCATCTTAAATCATTTGTAAAATACCATTTTTGTGTAATTATATGGATTGCTACTTGTCATTCCAACTGCTGGTCTGGTCCTGGCATAAAACCACAGCAGCTGAATGGCTTTGGCAGCGTCTATAGAGAGGGCTTTATTCTTCAGTCCTATAAGTTGCCTGATTAAGAGAAGTATAATGAAAAAGAGGCATAAAAAGGGGGAACGTGATGTATGCCTTTCTCCTGGCTCAGAGAGGCTCAGCAAAATCCCGACTGTCGCTGATGTTACCTGCTGCAGCCTGGAATGACCCTGTGGCATAAAAGTTAAGGGCCACGGTGACACTGATCACGGCAGGCTGCCCATGCCCTGGTTCGGGGCTCCAGTTGTGGCTGCAGCAGGTGATATAGCTCAGTGACAGCCTCCTTGGTGAAGTGCAGGCCCCTCACACATTGCTCCTGGGTGAAGTTGAGATATGAGAAGAAGGCAGTGTGTGGGGGGTATGGCCTCCTCCTCCCTCTTCACCCAGCTGCTCCTGTCCTCTTCGCCGCTGCCCCTCCTCCTCCAGCCCAAAGGCAGGCCTACCAGGCCAGCTATGACCAGATTAAAGTGTTTCCAAGGCAGAGAAAAGTAGTCCAGCAGCAGCGCAAAGTGGTTGCCAGAAGTCAGAATTCACTTGTGGAACGCAGATAATAGCCCAAAAAAAGGCCTAGAAATTAACTAGCAGACTAACAGGACAAACCAGCAACCAACCTGTACTGAGTGTATGAGCCCTTTAACCAGTGCTCCAGCAGGGTCCCTGCTGACTGTTAGCACCATGAGTCACTGGCTGAGTTTATCGTGTGGCGAGACAGGGGCTGCGGCAAACCAATCTCTCAAAACGGTCCTACAATCAGCGGAGGAACAATTACAAAATTATTCTGCAATCGCTTGTGCTTTATCACTCAATAAAGGGATAATTTAGCTCAGTTACTGAGGTCAGTAGTCATCAGGTTTTCAATCACAAGCCATTAGATGGCATTAGCTTTTGTGTAGAACAATTTTGCTGTGGAACTGCCCAATCAGACATCTAGAGAAAATTATAATGATTAATTCCTTCAAAATTAAATCCAACAGCATCCAAAGTACATTGGATCAAAAAGAGACCAAAAGCTTTGTATTCCTGATAATGATTTGCCCATATTTTTAAAAATGGAAACTAAAATACAGATGATAAATGATAAATTAGACATTTATCATTTTTTCAGTTGTCAGTAGCCTTTTGCCACGAACATGCTGTACTTTTCAGAAGAGAAAGATGCTGTGCTTTATTGCATAAAGGACAATTTATTTTCTCGAATTACTGTTGACTGTGTCACTAGGAGTTCTTTCCATATGAAAAAGTGTTTGTCTGACATTTTTTCAGTTGTCGGTAGCCTTTTGCCACTGAGAAGAGTATTTGGAATAGTATCAACTCTTTAGGCCTGTTGTTTTAAGCTTCTTCCTCTCCTCACTCAATATATATTTGTCCCCAAATAAGTAAACTGGAGTGGAAGCCAGTTTGTGGATCCCACTGCTGGGCACAGTGGTTTTATGTTGCTGGGAATATTTGAGAGATTTGTTACAGGAAGACAATAACTTGCAGCAGGAAGTCAAGACTGCCAATGATCTATGGCTTAAGGTGTGACACAACCCAAACATCAAAGTTACCTCAGTGACATCCATTAGAATTCTCAAGATGTTGACAATACCCATGTTCTGCGGTACAACTTATTGCAACATTCTGCAGAATAACCCTCAAGCAAGACACCAGCTGAGATTGTGAACCTCAACAAGCAGTTAGTACCGGACTACTGGAAGAAAAAAAAATGGACGACGTTAAGTATTCCATGAATGGCGTTGTCGTAGTTTGGGATAAAATTGAAAGAGGGGGATTTTAGTAGACTTGATGCTCAACGTGTCCAGTCAGCATAGACAGAAACGCAACACAGTGAATAGAATGCTGAACCACACAGCCAAAACAAAGCACAAGTCAGAAGAACTCATACGATGGCAAAAAAGAAAAAAGAGAAAAAAGGGGAAAAGGCACAAACCAAAGGTATGGATAAGTCCGGAGGGCTGTGGAGTGCCTAATCGGAAGATGAGGTGCTGTTCCTCGAGCTTGCGCTGAGCTTCCGTGGAACAATGCGGGAGGCCGCGGGCGGTGAGGTCTGAGTGGGAATGGAGCGGTGAATTGTTTCATTTCCTGCTTTTTTCTCAGTTCTGAAGAAGGGTTTCGACCTGAAACGTTAACTCTGTTTCTCTCTCCATGGACGTTGCCTGGCTTGCTGAGTTTTTCCAGTGTTTTCTGTTGTTATTTCAGAAGAACTCATGGTCAAGTTGTATAGTGTTCTGGCCAGGCTACATGTTGTGTACTGTGTTGAATAATGGCCACTGAGATTCAAGGGATACTCACAAGATCGGGGGGGGGGGGGGGGGCAATTCAGAAAAGACACGCCAAACTGATCCCTGTGAGAGAGGACTAAATTGTGAAGGAGGACTAGAGAACCTTAGTCTTAGGAGGCAACTGAGAAATGACCTTATAGCAGTACACATGATAGTAGATGGTATTGAAAAAGTTGATCCAGAATATTACTTCAAACTAAACAGTGAGAGAAAGACAAAGGGAAACAGTTCACCTGATGTCAGGAAATTCTTCTTCATTCAAGGTGATCAACACATGGGACATACTTCTGGGCAGGGGAAAACTCTCAAATCATTTAAGAAACAGTTGAATGCTGTGATGAGAGACTGTAGGTTCTTCCTGGTTGGATGACCTAAGATGGGTCTAATAGCCTTCATTGTCTGTACCTGTCTTGTGAAAATAACTTCTGCTTACATCATGCGAGAAACTGCTGCTCTTAACAATACACAATCGACAATTGCATTCTTCTGTTTGACTGTCTGTTATTGGTCAGCCATCCTACAGCTTAAGGAATGGGAAACAAAATCAGAATTTTATTTATCAGTGACTATTATAATATGGTTAATGTCAAGCATTTATGTGAGGAAAATTATGTTACATTGGAGACGTTGAGATCTTTTTGGCTAGTAGATTAGACGCAGCAACAGCAAGGTTCCTTTGTATGTAGATTTGCACCAAAATGGCTGTTTGACAATTAATGTGGAATTCACCTTGAACCAAAAGATTGCGAAATGGCCAAGATACTACTTAGAAACAGAAAAATAAGAGCAGGAGTAGGCCATTCGGCCCTTCGAGCCTGCTTCGCCATTCAATATGAGCATGGCTGATCCTCTATCTCAATACCATATTCCTGCTCTCTCCCCGTACCCCCCTTGATGCCTTTTGTGTCTAGAAATCTATCTATCTCCTTCTTAAATATATTCAGTGACTTGGCTTCCACAGCCTTCTGTGGTAGAGAATTCCACAGGTTCACCACCCTCTGAGTGAAGAAATTTCTCATCTCAGTCCTAAATGTCCTACCCTGTATCCTGAGACTGTGACCCCTCGTTCTAGAGCCCCCAGCCAGGGGAAACATCCTCCCTGCATCCAGTCTGTCTACTTTCACTCGGGGTAGGCAAAGTTAAGTTTCTCCATCTACTCTTCGATGCAATATATGCAATAAATGCAGGCGATTAATATTAAAATGGCCACCAGTGATGTGATGTTCTAAATGTGTTTAGAGCAAGTGGATTTGTGAAGCCAAGCCTAACCCTCCTCTAATACTGTTTTGAACACATCGCTTAGGTTTTTGTCCCTCACTGGCTAAGGGGATTGACTGTCTTTAAACAAAAACCTAGCAGCTTGGCTTCATGTCTGCTGACATTAATCAACCGGAAAATCGTGGGAGAGGTTCATTTTGTCACCCCAGCCACAACCCTTTTCTGCCTCTCTCACAGCCACCAATTGGTTCCTTTTTGCAAATGATATTTATCTGATGGTTGTCATTATCACAAGGTAAACATAAATTGAAAGTAAAGTAGTGTATATAATGTCAACTGGAATGAGCAGGCCAATAAACCTAAAGGCCTAGTTAGGTGAGTGAAACATTAAGGAACAGGATATTCCAGAATAGGTTGAACTTCACCACAAATGATTTTGTTCCATCTACTCACACAATGGTTAAGGAGTTAAGACAAACACTCATCCTATGCTTCACCGGCTTGACCAGGGCAATAAAACATCTGTGTCATGTTAAAGGTTTGGACAGCTGTACGAGATTAAAAATGAATAGCCCAGCAGCCAAAAAGAAAACAAGCATAGGATGTCAGCAAAACAATGAAGCAATTGTTGTGGTTTCGCTGCCCGGAACATAACAATATGAAAAATAGAGCAGCTTTGCACAGCAGGAGCTTATTCAGTCGAGAGACATGTTTAGCAACAGTGCAAGGCAAACCACGTTCATGCTGCCTAATGGATCATTATGGATTGGGGAGGTCAGAGATCTTCCCAACATGTTTACATGAATAATGTCTGAATGCCGGGCAGAATTTTTGATGAGTACGAAATTGGACACGAGTAGATTGGGTGTCTAGAATTCTAGGGAAAAAAAACAAATCTAAGAATTGGCCCTGGCTCCCCTCATGGATCAGCAGCTTAATGCTGAGATCAGCATGAACCATACAGATCAAGAAAGTCCCAGGTTTGACCACTAGCCTATTGATACTCACTTTTTTGACACTCACACATAAGCTAAAGTGACATAAGAAAACTACTAGGTACTTGGTCTAAGTATTAAACAAGGCTTTAATCAACTGTGTTTCAACATGGAGATCTAGTTGTGTCCTTCACTAGTTCCTGTTAAAGAATGTCCTGAGCAAGCTGGGCCCATGCTCGAGTATTTATACTCTCCCTGGACAGCGCCACCAGCAGGCCACCCAGTATTACTTCATAAGTCATTTCCACATGAATGACAAGATTCATGTCAGTACCTTAGGAAGGTCGATGTTGTACTCTAGCAGAGTGCAACCAAAGAAGAAAGGGAACGGGAAGGAGAAAATAGACCTGAAAAAAAATGGGATATTTAAAAAAAGTGGGTTTTGCACTGGCCGTAGTTATACTATGAATATCTATGTGTTGAGTTAAAAGTTTCATGTATGACACTTGTCCACTAGGCAAAATAAATGCCATTAGAGCGTGGGAAGATAGTTGACATGCTGTGAGTGTGAGGCATACTGATGGGCTCAAACCCCACAATCACTAAAAACAATATAAATATATTTTCCCACTTAATGTCTTGTTAAAAATTCTTCAATCACTAAATTATCGCCAACAAACAATGAGCAACCCCCATTAAAGTAATCAATTCCACTCAAATTCCTTTGAGCACGCGTGGTTCCCCACCCGCTCCAGTCCGGAAACTGTCATTATGTCCTAGGCCTGGAATCTACAGCCAGCTCTCAGCGCACCCCACCCCCCCGCCCCACCCCGCATATCACCCACCCGTCTTTCGGATGAGATGTTAAACTGAGGCCCCATTTGCTCTCTCGGGTGGATGTAAAAGATCCCATGGCACTATTTTAAAGAAGAGCAGGGGAGTTATCCCCAGTGTCCTGCCAATATTTATCCCTCAATCAACATCACTAAAAAACAGATTATCTGGTCATTATCACATGGCTGTTTCTGAAAGGCGCTATATAAATGCAAGCTTTTCTTTCTTTGCTCTCACTCTGCAGCCCCAGGCACAGGGCACTATTCCCTTCCATTCACCTGTGCCCACTCCATCTAACATGCCAACGTCAAGTACTAGTCACACATTCCCTCCTCCCCTCAGCCACTAGCCCCGACATCCCAGTTTCTCCCTTACCTGTGCGTGTTTTACTAACTGTTGGATAATCTATCCCCATCCAGTCTCAATACTTATCCAGTATATGTTGGCTGCTGCCTTCCTGTACATCTTGGACTTTAACAAAGGTGGGGCATAGCAATTCAGTATATGAGTAAAGGAACATGTGTGGCAGCTTTAAGAGATGCTGGGACACCTACAGGAGAGAGGCAACAGATGAAAGAGAGAGCTAGATAAAGAGCGTTATAGATTGAATCAAAGAATCAAGCACAACAGAGAAATACAACACCACAATGAGAATAGTCTGTAGGAGTCATAAAGAGACAGACAAAGAATTGGAGCCAAAAACAAAAACAAGATACAGGAAACAATGGGACAGAATCAGAAATACAGTTACAAAAGGAGAGACACAATTTTTATTTTGTGAATGAACAGTGCTGCAAGGAATCAAGTTATTATTTAATAACACACTACATATTACTGTGGTATTTTGCTCCTGTATATCGTAACACATGGTGCATTACAGGATATAACACTCCATCATATCCTCCAACTCATCACAAGCAATGCCATGGGAGAGCCATGAATAGTTTTTCCACACACACTAATCCAACCAGTGTGAAGCAAAGCAAAACAAAGTCAGACCACCTCTTGGAGCTGATCTTACATACACCAGCCGAATTATACAGCATTTCGTCACCAATACACTGAAAAAAAAGTCAACGAAAGCCAACACTGAATGTAAATGATGATTTTGAAGATAACACCTGCCTTTACTTTTACAGCTGTTCAATTGTTTGAATCATGGGTTGTATGTAGATAAGAACAAAGAGTTAAACCAGTCATATTGATCATTAGCCCACGGGGCCATTTGCAGCTTTTCACCCTTGGCCCTCAACAGACTACTTAGACTTTAGATTCTTATTTTAATCTTTCTTTTCTTGTGACAAAGTGTCGTGATTCCAGTTAGCAACTGCCCACAATGGCATGGTTAACGTTAGGAAGTTACTTTCTGGGGGATCACGGTGCAGACCCATGTTCTGCGGTACAACTTATTGCAACATTCTGCAGAATAACCCTCAAACAAGACACCAGCTGAGATTGTGAACCTCAGCAAGCAGTTAGTGAACCCACATAATATACAGGAAAAGGAGTTTATGGCGGTATGAGACTCTGGAATTTTCACTGTTGTTTTGGGAAGCAGATTCTGTGATTCCATGTGGTTATAATTTGAACCATTGGTTTATAGCGATTAAATAAGTTAAATTCCATTTTTTTTTCACATAAGATTGCAGGAATTTCCAGGTTAGGGATTTCATGGAAAAATGTGTGGCGCTGCATTGTGCAATTCCATCCATTTCTCCATGTAACACCAGACCTGTGATTTTCATCACCCAGAAGTGGCTTATTATAATACCTCTTGGATAACCAATATTGTAAGGCTATATATTTGGAGTGTAGGATTTAAAACCATGTGCAATTACTATTAAGCTAGTAACACTGAATATGCTGATCCACTGCAACTTAGCCGATGGTTGTCAGATGTGAGATCAGATGATATTAGTTGAAATGTTCAAATTTCTCACTTTAATGAGTCACTCAATCTGTGCAGATGCAGGTGACTTATTTACACTGGCACCAGTAAAGGATGAAAATCAGCAACAAAAGAGAAGGCGCGCAGGAGGCCTAGTGTCAGTGAACTGAACTGTTCTAAATCAAATGTGCTTATTTTGGCATCAGAACAAGGTCACCCATGCAAAGCGTCTGAACCCTCATCAGCCAAAACATCAACAAACACGAAGAAATGCACGAAGAGGACTTCAAGAAAGCAGTAATAACTTGAAGCATGTCTATAAAAGTAAAAGAGCATTAAATAGAAAACGCAGGAGACAAACACAAATACGTAAGCATCAAGAAGATGCTCAAGTTGCCAGAGATATGAAAGACACACACTTCAATCCCACGCAGAGAAAGCCAGCACATTTGGGAAGGTTCCAATTCTGCTAAGTATTATTTGCTGTCTTTCATTTTTGCAGTTACTCATCAGTAAGAAATAACCGTATCAAAGTAATATTAATGAAGCCTTCTGTAATAGGCTTGTGAAGTATTGGAAATCAAATGTATAATGTCCTCTGTCTCCAATTGCTTCATCTGCTAAAAACATTAATTAGTTTCCGACACTACAACAGTGACTAGACTTCAAAAGTATTTCATTGGCTGTAGAGCACCCTGAGGCCATGAAAGGAGCTACATAAATGTAAGTTCTTATTGGTTCTCTGCCTTCGAGAAAAACTGTGAATGCTGGAAACCTGAAATAAAAACCGAAAATGTTGGAAGTACACAGCAGGTCTGTCAGCATCTGAAATATTTTCTCTTTCCGAGTGACCTGCTTTGCATTCCCAGCAATTTGTTTTGATTTCAGTGTTTTGCTCTCACTTAAGCGCTTGGCTCAGTTTAGAAAGAAAATTAAGCATTCTCTTTTTTAAAAATCTGATTTGTATTTAGTGCTGATTAGCAAATGGCAATACTCATGTTTTACAAGTAATCCTGAAGAGTAAACCCTTTGCCAAATGATGCAGCCGTTTGCCTAAAGGACTGGTACTGGAGCACCACACAGAACCTTGTAAAGCATTGTTCTTGTTTCAGGTTGCTAGATAATGAATGGTTTTACAGTGTACACTTGACAGTAGATATATAAGAGCTTTAAGTGGACATCAAAATGTTTATTCTTCAGCTAAACATTCTGACATCTGGCCCACCAATGGACGAGGCCTTCCCAGCAGTACAAGGATCAACTTAGAGCAGGTTTGCACATAAACTTTGGGTTTAACCGAAGTATCTGTCATCTAGGTATTTATTAAATAATTGTATAATTAGTATATCATTTTTTTAAATAATATTATTTCAGTTTTAGTTTTATCCAGAAAATTATATGGTTTGTGTCCTATTGCCAAGACTACATATTTTACCCCAGGTACACAATTATTCTTGTTTAGGAGAAAACAACACTAACCTTCCAATTTATGTCTTGCTGTACAATGGATAAATTCCACTCCAAGTTAATGAGATTAGAGACCACTGCCAATAATTAATGTTTAATCAATGATAGACTTGCAGCAGCTACAGTTAAGCTGCCAGTACCTTCTGTTAAACTTCCTTGGAGCTTATAGCACATGCATATTACTGAGTTTTTAGTTCGGAGCAATTATTCTTAGTATTCCTGTTTACTTTTGATTTTACTTTGATAGTTGAGAAATGTTTGAGCACAATTACAGAGAGTTAAGCCAGCAGGGTTCAAATGATCGCAAGGAGTACAGTGGTGTAGTGATTAGGTTACTGGACTAGTAATCCAGAGTCCTGGACTAATGATCTGGGAATTGGAGTTCACAATCCCATCGTGGCAGTTGGGGAATTTAAATTCAGTTAATTAAATAAATCTGGAATAAACACTCAAGAAGCTCGACACCATCCAGGACAAAGCAGCCTGCTTGATTGGCAATGTGGCTGCAGTGTGTACCATCTACAAGATGCACTGCAGCAGCTTCCCAAGGTTTCTTCGACAGCACCTCCCAAACCCGAGATCTCTACCACTGAGATAAGGGCAGCAGGTGCATGGGAATACCAGCACCTCCAAGTCACACACCATCCTGACTTGGAAATGTAACGCTGTTCCTTCATCGCCACTGGGTCAAAATCCTGGAACACCCTCCCTAACAGCACTGTGGGAGTATCTTCACCACACGGACTGCAGCGGGCTCACCACCACCTTCTCAAGGACAATTAGATAGATTTTTGGACTCTAAGGCAATCAAGGGATATGGAGATCGGGCGGGAAAGTGGAGTTGAGGTCGATGATCAGCCATGATCTTATTGAATGGTGGAGCAGGCTTGAGGGGCCATATGGCCTACTCCTGCTCTTACGTCTTATGTTCTTAATTAGGAATGCGCAATAAATGCTGGCCTTCACATCCCATGAATGAATGAATACATTTTTTTTAAAGACCGAGGGGTAATTAAGTTGAAATAATGTTCTTGTTTCTTTGTACAGCCAAAGATAGTATTTCACGACTAAATGAACTGGCACATTAAAGCTGTATATTACAGAGAAAACAGTCTGCTGTAGATTGGAGCCCAAGATCTGGCGCAACCCTGCCATGGCATGTGTCAGGGCAGCTACAGCTGAATTTAGGAGCTCGCAGCAGAGGAAACGTGGAGTCGCGTGCTGTCTGTGGTGGTCTGCAGCTCATTCAGATGGACTTGTAGCATTGCACTGTGTGACAGGAGGAGCCAAAGATACAGGCAGGAGGACAAGTAGTACTGACATCTCAGATATCTGGCCTGTTCCAAAACAATGAAAGTTGAACACGATAGGGTGAATTTTTTGAGGCTGTGCTAGATTAGAGTGACCATATTTTCTAAACCGAATCCAGGACCCACAGCGTGGGAGCACAGCAAAGTAGCCAGGACGGAAAACGTAGGGTGCGTGCAGGATAGTGAGGCAAACATTTTTTGTTATTTTGATGCAAACTGCACCGCACTATTCAGGCGACAGAACGTTCCACCTGAATAATGCGGCTGCTGTTCACAGCATCTGCCGGCTGCAATCACCTGCTCCTCCCCCTCATCACAGCCCGACACTCACCCACGCCATCCGAGGCTGCCATGCGCGCCCTGATCCGGCTCCCGGGACATCCGCGCGGTCTGGCTCCAGCCGCCGCTTATTAGTGGCGGCCCTCATTACTTGGACCTTTTGGCTCTGGAGCTGATTTCTCTTCAACCGAAGTTCACAGGACTATCCGGGGATTCGGTGGGGTTGGGGGTTGAGGGCGCGGAACATGCGTACTGCGGCCACAGAGCGCAATCACTGCATAAATTAAAATCCTTCAGTGAGTCCACCTCTTCTACTGGTTGAACACAGAAGATTGACATCCCTCCCACCAAGCGGAACCCACCCCGCCGCACAGCCCTGCCCACTTTACTGACCAACCGCTGGGCAGCTCGTGGTCACGTGGCTCCTGATTTGAATCCGCGCGTATTCGAAGACAAGTTTCCTGAACCAGGGACTCTTCCAGGATATTGTTTGCTCGGGGACACAGTTCCTCATCGGAGAACTATCCCCAGAAAACGGGGACGATTGGTCGTCCTATGCTGGATGGAAGAGTGGGGTGGCTAGTAGGTCACTTAACACAAAAGGGCTGATTCTGCAGGATACAGGCCAGGTGCTTTGATTTGCAAATCAATCAGGGGCAGAATACTCTTAACAGGGCTTGGAAAGTGCAGAATTAGAAAAAACTCCAATGTGGGTGGTCCCAAAAAATAATACTTTGTAGGAATCGTCAGATCCCTAGCTGAAATACTGAGGTCGAGTCAGTCCGATAATTAAACGAAGTTTAATGTAAACTAAAGAACAAACAATGGAATGCAGGAGAAACAATCAACAGGTCTTTTCTTAAGGCTGGCTTCACGAGGTCCGACTTGGGAACCTCCCAGCCTGACGTCATCACGTTTCCCGCCGTTCGGGACGTCACGTGACCAACGTGATGACGTCATTGCGCTGGTTCTGGAACTTACCGAGAACGGGTTATTTACAAACAGTAAACAAACATAGGTGCTGTAGCACTCTGTTAAAGGCAGTTATATCGTCATACAGGAGTCCCTTGGTGGCTTTGCCACAACTTCACAATAATCACATCCTCAAATATCTAACTAATTCTCTCTCAAATTTTCCACACCATCTACCTCCTTGGGAAATCTATTCTGCACATTCACCTGCCTCTGCATAAAGCTGTTCAATCTAAGTTAGCTGTGCACCTTTCCTCTTCTAAACTTGAGCTGTGCCCTGATTCGAAAGTTTTAGCAATCTCAAATAGATCATCATGGTTACACTTCATCTATTTACACAAGAATCCAGAATATTTGAATAATATCTCCCCTGAACCTTCTCTTCTGTGATAAACAATTCCAGCTCTTCAACTTCTCCTCCAAGCTCAACCTCAAGCTCAGGTATGAGTTAGGCTGCCCTTTTCTATACCGTGCTCTATGTATGCTTGTACCTATGCCATGTACAGGCACAGTGTCACTTCCTGGGATTTGTGCTCTGTTTTTCTGGCTATAGGTCTCACAATCTGGTTAGCTTGCCTTACTGCAACCACACACTGCGGTGCTGGTTTCAGCAAGTTATCCACCAATACCCCCAAAATCATGAGGGGTCTGGACAGAGTAGATAGAGAGAAACTGTTCCCGTTGGCGGAAGGGTCGAGAACCAGAGGACACAGATTGAAGGTGATTGGCAGAAGAACCAAAGGCGACATGAGGGAAAACTTTTTTTATGCAGTGAGTGGCTAGGATCTGGAATGCACTGCCTGAAAGGGTGGTGGAGGCAAATTCAATCGTGGCTTTCAAAAGGGAATTGGATAAGTGCCTGAAGAAAATTTTTTTACAGGGCTACGGGGAAAGGGCAGGGGAGTGGGAATGGCTGAAGTGCTCTTGCAGAGAGAGCCAGCACGAGCTCGACGGGCTGAATGACCTCCTTCTGTGTTGTAACCATTCTACGATTCTCTTCTATGAGATCCCTCTCCTGGCTTGTGTCCTTTGGCCTATAGCCACTAACTTTATATTTCCATTATTTATTTCTTTAGTCTCATTAGCTTTCATTTGTCCACATTAAATGTCATTTGCCACGCATAGCCCACCTTTCCAACAACAGACTGTGGGGCCCAGTGATTCAAATATTTCATATTATAACACCGGAAGATTTGTGGCTCTCTAACCAAAATAGAATACGTATTGCATGTTTATCCTATATAAGCACTCCGATTTTGATACCCTATAACATACATTTGAATTAATTTCAGAGTTAAATAAAATGCCCCTTTTACAGTGCAATCGCATACACAGGCAAATAATTTCCAAATCGTATTTATTCTTGACTTAGTAAACAATGAAGCAGCTATTCCAACTGCGAGTCTGCTATCCCCATTCCCCAATCTGCTCTCAACATTTCTCCTGACCCCTGTCTAGTTTTCCTGAATCTTAGTTTTGTCCAGTATTCAACTTGAATGCTCAATCTGCCCCATCTCCTTCAGGTTTCTTCTACCATTGCTACATAGCACATTGCTACAATAGAATAAAACGATGCTACATTGGTAAACATTTTATTGTGTTGTTTATAGTGGATTTTAACTATCCGGGGCCATTACATTCGGCAGTATTCAGCTGCATTTAAATGTGATTTCCTGTTCACTTCAGAAATGGCTAAATCCCTATTAGCACTTTGACAGTATCTGGACCGGCTGGAGTGCATTATGCACCAGGGCCTTGTAAATTTACAGTGAAATTAAAGTAGCAATGAGGTAAATCACTTTACAGTTGAAGACCAGCTGCTGAAGCCATTAAAATCCAGAAGCTGCCTTTCCAGATACCTCCTTCATTTCCGCTGTCTTTTGCTGCATTAATTATTAACCCCCAAATGCAGCAGTGGTTGGAACCACAATGGACCTTTTTTTTTGGTGTAGGCGCATGCCAAGAGCTAATGGTGGCCGCTCTGTCGGGGGCCAGGTGATAGACAAAAGAAATCAGCGATCCTGCCAATATTAAAACACTCAAAAAATGTGTTCGAATTCTATTGCTTCTTCCATTCATAAATGACTTGTGACATGGGGTGAATGTTAAGATTCTGAGCTTGCAAACAGCTTTCAGGGCCATCTGTGCTGATTTTCTAATGCATTTTCTATTTGAGTGTCAGTGTTTTAAATGCTGGTGCAGACAGCAATTATGTTTTATTCAAAGCTCGAGCTGCATTTTCCAGATTGCTCTTTCTATTTCCTTTGCCTCTCCCCATTCCCCAATCTGCTCTCAACATTTCTCCTGACCTCTGTCTAGTTTTCCTGAATCTTAGTTTTGTCCAGTACTGTATTCAACTTGAATGCTCAACCTGCCCCGTCTCCTTCAGATCCGCACATTGCTACAATAGAATAAAACGATGCTACATTGGTAAACATTTTAACGTGTTGTTTATAGCGGATTTTAGCATATTTAGTCAGCAAAGCCTGTTGCACAAAATTAATCTGGGACAGAGCAATAACAAATGGTGCATGTGCAGTAACACAATATTTTTCAATCACAGATTGGATGTCTAGGGATTTAAATTCAAGTGCCACCAGGGAGACATCAAGCAAGAGGCAGGTGCAAAGTCAGAGGAGGTGGTGGGGGAATTTCCTGTACTTGAACTACTGGGTCAGCTGCAGGAAGAAGGATTCTGAAGATTGGGTGGCTGAAGATTGATTCTATAGGCTGCGGCACCCTGGGCTGTTTTTGCTATTTTCGATCAAGAATTGCAGGAGACCACTGTTTGTCTCACCTGCTCATCCTGTCGCTTAGATTGTGACCCAGAAAAGCCTTGGGGAAAATAAAAAGGAAATCATTCAAATTATTTTAAAAATGGATCAGGTTTCAAATAACTTAAATTCAATCTGCTTTTTCTGGGAAATTTATCTTTATTGATACTAAGATTCAAAAAGTATCATTCAGATCTTGCTGGGATGGTCATATTCTTACAATCTGATTATAGTCACTCATAAGTTTTCTGTAGAAATCAATAGGCATCCTATAATCTGCAGCTTCAGCTGGCTTGTACTGTGCCGGCATAATCCTTTACTGAAAGAAAGAGATTTAAAATGCTGGAAAAGAATAAATACTCAAATTAATGGGCCAGAAATTCGGGTCCCCACGGGTGAGTATGCGCTGGGTACTCACGCGTAGGCCCAATGAAAGTGCCGGTTTCGTGCATGCACTGCGCATGCGCGGGAAACTGGAACTTCCGTTCCCTTAAAGGAAGGGGTTCACAGGTCGAACGCGTGCACCGGAGAGGCAGCGCGTACGCCTGGAACCTCCAAATTTTTTGCAGGTTTCTCCGGGAGGGTAAGTCTCCAGGAGCTATGCTTCTAAAAAGCAGTCGCAAGGCCTGCTTTTAACAAGGTTAGTGGTGAATTAAGTGAAATTAAAACATTTTTTCCACAGGTTTATTATTTTTTAATACTTTAAAGAAAGGTAAGTTTATTTTTAGCCCCATTAGAAACTGTAATTAATTTTTTCAAAAATTTAAATTATTGTTTAAAATAGTTATTTTATGTAATTTATAGTTATTTTAAAAATGTGATTTAAAAAAAAATTATTTTAAGTTTTAGTTATGTTTTGGGGCTGAATTGTATTCATAGTTTTGACAGGTTTTCCTGTCAAATCTATGAATACAGATTCCCTGCTACCATTGGCTCTCCATGGCCCACATGATCCCAGGGGACGCTTCGAACTAACTGCGCCCCTGGGATACGCAAGCACTGCGCGCCGGCAGTTGGAGGAGGCCCAGGATCGGAATCCCACGCGGGCCCACAGCACAACAGCCGGCGCGCTAGGTAAGTGCAGGTCGGAGACTTGCACCCACGGGAAGCCTCCGACCCGAATTTCTGGGCCATGCATATCTCTAAATTTGAGTGGAGCAATTGATATTAATGGCTGCTTTATTTAAATGGTTTATTTTCTTTTAACTTTCCATCAGATTCCTATTCCTGGGATTGCTCATCCTCATACCAACTCATTCAGTTCAAAGTGTGGAACTATGGAAGTAATCTGGGGTACAGATTTCACTTCAGATATAATGGCCCAGAAATTCGGGTCTCCACGGGTGAGTACACACGGGGTACTCACCCGTAGGCCCAATGGAAGTGCCGGTTTCTTGCATGCACTGCGCATGCGTGGGAAACCGACACTTCCGTTCCTCTGAACGAAGAGGTTCAGAGGTCGAACGCGTGCGCGGGAGGGGCTGCGCGTGTGCATCGAACTTCGTTTTTTTTTACAGGTTTTCCCGCGAGGGTAAGCCTGCAGAAGTTAGAAATGTAAAAAGCAGGCGTAAGGCCTGCTTTTTACAAGGTAAGTGGTGAATTAATTAAAATTAAAACATTTTTTCCACAGGTTTATTATTTTTAAATACTTTAAAGCAAGGTAAGTTTATTTTTAGCCCCATTAGAAAATAAAATTATTTTTTTCAAAAATTTAAATTATTGTTTAAAATAGTTATTTCATGATATGTATAGTTTATTTAAAAAATGTGATGCTTTTTTAAAATTTATTTGAAGATTTAGTGCTATTTTGGGGCCGTAGTATTTATAAGTCTTGACAGCACTTCCTGTCAGACTTATGAATGGAGCATTCCCTGCTCCGATTGGCTCCCCATGGTCCACGTGATCCCAGGGGATGCATCGAACTAACTGCGTCCCTGGGATATGCAAGCACTGCGCGCCGGCAGCTGGACCAGGCCCCGGATTGGAATTCCATGGGGGCCCAGAGCTCAACGGCCGGCGCGCAAGGTAAGTGCAGATCGGGGGCTTGCACCCGCGGGAAGCCCCCGACCCGAATGTCTGGGCCATTGATTACCACTCCCTGACAGGAGACAGCATTCAAATAGGTGAGTGAAGAGGTTCTGGCAATCTTGTGTCACCATTATCGAGCAATGTATTACCACATATTGTACCAGCTAGATGCCCACCCAAGCAAAGCAAATGAGTTTGGGTGGCAGACAAGGCGAGAGCTCCATGGGGGAGAAATTCGGTATTGCCCCATTTGGGGCGCAATTATCGGCTGGGCGCAAAGTTTAGCGCCTGGAGCAAATTATCGCCTCCGACTGCAAACTTGGCTTCTATCGCCCCCGGAGGTAATTGGAGCGCTAAATCAGGCGCTACACATCTCTCTTAAGGTGCCAACGCCGAGGAGTGAGGCACTAACGCAGAGCGCTGGCGAGGCTCAGGTGATGTCAGTCAGCAATGGAACACAGACACACTGGCGCTGGCCAGTTCTTAAAGGGGATGGTCGATCTTGCTCTCCAGCCACACCCTGCTCATTGCAGCCTTGAATCTCGGCTTGGACAGACTTCAACTTCAAATCTGCTGCAAAGAACAATGGAGAGGCCCAGGGAACGAGCTCAGCCCTTCAGCGACCGGGCCTTGGTGGCTCTGGTTGGCGCAGTGGAGCGCCGAAGATCAATACTCTACCCACAGTGTGGCAGGAGGCCATTGCCCCGCGACTATAGAAGAGTGTGGAGGGAGATGGCTCAGCACGGCTCCTCCAGGAGCATGGTGCCCAGGACCCACACACAATGTCGGAAGAAGTTCAACGACCTCACTTGGGTGGTCAGGAAGAGTGGCTGCTTTTCAATACCTCTACATCCCTCCATCTCAGCCTCAGCGTCTCCCGAGGGAGCCCATGCCCACACTGGGACCACGACTTCCCTGGAAGGGAGCAGGGGGAAAGGGTCTGATGAGGGTGAAGCTCCGGGACCCAGTGGGCTGCAGCAATGCGAGGGGTAGAGAAGCTCGGGGGCCATCTCCCCGGAGGGAGAGTAGGCCAGCGAGTCCTGCTGCACTGGACGCAGAGGAGGAGCGGCTCATCGCGGAAATGAACACCCAGGCGGTGAATATGCACACTCAGCTCATGGGTGCAATGGGAAGGGTGCCTGAAAGCATTGATGGACTGGCAAGGAGTGTGGAGCACTCCGCTGCAGCACAGGCCGACGCAACACAACGGCTTAGTGCTGCAATTCAGTCACTGGCAGCAGCCATCCAATCTCAGACTGCTCTCATGTCGACTCAGATTGATGTAACGCAAGCACTGACTGCTGCTATCATTGCTGGTTTAGCCACATTGCCCCGGGGCTCTCTCGGCGCCGCAGCAGGCCAGCAATCTGTGCTTGAGCAGATTGCTCCGGATGCTGAGGTGCTGCCCCGTGGGAGTGCCAATGTGTCGGTGGAGCAGGAAGGTGCTGTCCTCTCTCTGGGTGACAGCATTCCTGCTCCCACCACTGTCACTTCCCCATTGCACCTGCCACCACCTGCGACACAGCCAGCCCAGACTGCTGCCGCCTATGCAGAGTTGGTGCAGTCTGCAGCCGGGGCCTCCAGGCCCAGAGCTGGTCGAGGACATCCTTCAAGGACATCTGTAGTGTCAACATCTGACATTCAGCAGCCTTCCACCAGCCTTGCGGCAGCCACTGGGGCCCCATTACAGAGGAGCAGTAGGGTGGGAAGGGGGCGAAGTACACAAGGGATGGAGATTACCCTCAAAGGGCAAACGGTAGGAGGTCTAAATAAATGGTGGGAATGTTTTTATTAAAGGTCGAGGTTCGTCTGATAACTTTTGTTTAGTGTTTTGGCGTTTATCTCCAGCTTGTGAGAACCAGTAATGTTAATTAATGATTTGTTGTGTTTGTTTCTATTAGTTTGTCCTGAATTAATGACATACACAGAGTTTGTTAAATAAAAAAGTTGTTGTATTCAAAATGTACATGTTTGGCCTTTGGAATCATTTTGGCCGGCTATAGGGGTTACGGGTTGCTTTCCATGATGTTGTTCTCCATGCCAGAAGCCATCTTCTGAGTAGGGGCCTAGAAGCGGCTTGTTATCAGCCGTTGACAGACCGCCCTTGCAGTGGCAACATTGTAGGCCTCCATCCCGCCTTGGTGTTGCTGCTGATCATCCTCCTCCTCCTCTTCCTCCTCCTCCTCCTCTGGTGGTGCACCAATCCCTGGTGGCATTGGCTGGGTCCTCAGGATTGCCAGGTTGTGAAGCATGCAGCATACAACTATGAAGAGGGAGACTCGCTCAGGTGAGTACTGCAGGGCTTCTCCTGAGTGGTCCAGATAGCAGAACCGTTGCTTGAGCACGCCGATTGTCTGCTCAATGAGGTTCCTGGTGGCGAAATGGCTCTCATTGTACTGCAGCTCAGCAGGGGTGTTGGGGTTACAGAGTGGTGTCATCAGCCAGGTGCAGAGTGGACAACCCTTGTCCCTGAGGAGTCAACCACTTGGCTGATGCAGTGCCTGGAAAAGGTCTGGCGCACCAGTCTGGCGCAGGATGAAAGCTTCATGGCTGCTGCCAGGATAGCGGGCATTGATGGTGAGTATCAGCTGTCGGTGGTCACAGACCAACTGGACGTTTAATGAGTGGAACCCCTTGCGGTTTCGGAAAACCTCTGCATTTTCATGTGGTGCCCGCAATGCCATATGCATGCAGTCAATGGCACCCTGCACCATGGGGAAGCCCGCTATCCTAGCAAAGCCACATGCGCGTTCATGCTGTTTGGCCCGGGTCATGGGGAAAGAGATGTACTGGCGTCTCCTTTTATAGAGGGCATTTGTCACCTCCCAGATACAGCAATGGACAGTGAACTGGGAGACATTGGCGATGTCCCCAGTAGCTGCTTGAAAGGAGCCGATGGCATAAAAGTTCAGAGCCACTGTGATCTTCACTGCCACCGACAGAGACGTCCTGGTCCTCAGTTGAGGCTGCAGATCTGGTTGCAGCAGAGGCTGGCAGGGCTCAGTGATCACCTCCTTGCTGAAGCGCAGCCTGCGCAAACACTGCTCCTCAGACAAATGAATGTAGGAGAATTGCTCCCGGAATACCCTGGGAGGGCAAGGTCTCCTGTGCAGAGGCCTGTTGGCCCTCCTCCCTCTGGCCATGTTTGAAACTCTCTCTCTGCTTCTCTGATGCCTCCGATTCTGCAAGTGCAGGACGACACCCCGAATCAGTGCAGCCCCTATAGTCGCTTCTAAATCGATGCAAGGAAGGTCAAATCAAAAAGAACCTGCAAAGTGCTGCTCAGTAGCCAAAACTCCTTCACACAGTGTTGAGTCTCTCCAGATGTCTCTCTCTCTCTCTCAGAATGCGTGGTGCAAAAATGTCTCCGACAACAAAAGGCAGGAAGAGGCCGCATTTAAATAGCACTCCCCCAACCCCTTCCCAGCTGCAAAACGTTCCCCTCTACCTGTCATTGCTAGCGGCAGGTGGAAAGGACGGGGACACCACTCAATATCCGGTCCGGGGCGCTTCACGCTCGACTGACGTCACGATCTGTGGGCACAGGAGATCGTGCCGGTAGAATTTAGCGCCGCTGCAAAAACTCTGGTCAATTTCACGAGCGGCGCAAACATCGCCGCGCCTGGGCGCTAGTTGCTTTGCGCCCTGTTAGTGCCCTCTTAGGGCGCAAACGGGAGGCGCTAATCAACCGAATTTTTCCCCCCCCATATCTTTTTTTACCCCTACATTACAATAGTGACTATTTTTCAAAACTACTTTATTGGTTGTAAAGCACTTTGGGAGATCCTGAGGTTGAGAAAGGCGCTATATAAATGCCAGTTCTTTCTTTTTAAAACAAATATTCATTCCCAGGATGTGGGCATCGCTGGAAATGCCAGTTTTATTGTCCTGACTGAGCGGCTTGCTAAGTTAAGAGTCAACCACTTTGGTGTGGGACTGGAGTCACATAAAGGCCAGACCGGGTAAGGACGGCAGGTTTCCTACCCCAAAGGACATTCGTGAACCAGTTGGGTGTTTATGAGAATCCAATAGCTTGGTGATCACTTTTTACTTTTTATTTCCAGAGTTTTTTTTAAACTTGAGTTCAAATTCTCAAACGGCCAGGGTGGGATTTGAATTTATGTTTTCTAGATTGTTAGTCCAGGCCTCTGGATTACATTTCAAAGCTTTCTGGTTGAAAAGTAAGCACTCAATTGCTTGAGCTATAAGACCACAGCTCAAGCTTCTGTTTTTTAAGGGTGGCTCGCGTAGATACAACAGTAAATCACTGACATTAATATTCAACTAACTGTAAAGTCTGTGGGTTATATGGTGAATTAATACACAGACTACAAGAGTAACTTTAACAGGACTTTACTATTCGAAGGTCAGGGCGAATCTGCCCAATAAATCCTTACACAGCACTTATATACCGGTGTGGTCACTCCCGGTATTACAGTATACAGCAGCCAAGATAAAGTAGTGCAACACCTAAAATAGTTCTCTTAAAGGTGGACGGTTACATACAATAATTCTCTTAAAGGTAGAACGGTTACATACACTACACTAACAAAGCAAGTTGTAATTCTCGTCACATTCACACAGGTCTCCCCTGGAAAGGGAGGGAATTTCCCAGTCTTACCTGGGTTTTCTGGGGGAGGTAGAGAAAGCTAACAAATTCTATCCATTTTTTTCCCACAAATAACAGGCATCAAATCTGCCATGACTAAAAGTCTATCCTCATCGAATTAACAAGTGGTGCAAGGTTACTGGCAGCTACCTCCGGATCATTGGAAACTAATCTGTAGTTACATTACTTCCTGCACTTGAACTCTTAAGTCAGTTGGAGGAGGAAAGATTATGGAACACAGAGCGGGTGAACGTTGCTGCTGTAAGTAATGATACTTTGAATTTGTTTCGGTTCATCTTACACCCTGCCTTTCTACACAATGACCTGGTGTGATTAAATAGGTACGGGGTGACACCCTTCAGATTGGCTAGGGAAAATGACACAATCTGCACCTCAGAGAAATCAAAGGAATCCTGTCTCCAGTACCATTCTCCCAGCGCTGGAATTCAACAAACACTGGTTGTTACAAGGGCAATTATTGGGCGGGGAGAAACCATTCAAATTACAGTTTGTGGCCGATATAAATGTACGGAGCAAACATATTTCTTCCTGACAATTTACGCAGCAGTTTACTCCCAAAACACGATCTGTATTGGATGGGATCACATTAAAGTCAGATACATTGAGCAAGAAAAATCCCACGGTTTAAAAACCAGGAGGCTGTTTAGATAAAGCTGCTTCCAATCATTTTGATTTGTGGCTGGTTTAAAACCATAATCATGAGGTGTCACAATTTTTGCTCCGTGGTAACAGCAGAGTAAACAAGCTCACGCTATGTACACAATTTAGTCAAACGTAGAACAGCTGCAAATTCTGTACAAAACTAAACCGGCAACGTTCTGAAAATGGGGTAGGAGAGAGGAGCTGAAGGCAGCAATCCAGTCACTTAAACAGCATGATCTGACCATTTTATGTGCCACAATGACAAGTAAGCATGATGATGTTTACCAAATTTAGTAGTTAAATATTCCAACCCTTAACTGGTAAGCATTTAAAAAAAATGATTTGCAGTAACTTTCTGTTTTCCCTAAAATTGAAGTCACTTTATTCTGGCTACACACAAAAAAAAACCACAATGCAAGTCTTGCACTGATTTTTTTTTCCATGGATGCTGATTCTGATCCTCGATGTGAACTGCAGCTTCGGTCAGGATTGCCAGGCTGAAAAAGGAGCAGAATAAAAACAAAGGGCAATTCCTTGAAATTTACTTCAGCAATTTTTTTTTAGAAAGGCTACTTACTGAGTGAACACTGTTGATTTTAAGCACAAAAGCAACTGTGTGATCACCTGCTAACGTGGAACTAGTGGTTGAATACTGAAGGCTGCTTGCACCAGAACACAAACACTTCACTCATCACTTCTCTTTATGTTTTCCCGGACATCTACAAATTCCAGTATTGTTCCCCTTGAGATTTATTTCTTTGCATATCTTGACGACAACGTTGGCTTATTATTTTTACACTTAAAGGCTTCTAACTGGAAAGTGAGCTTTTAAAACGTATAAGTCATTATTTTTGACTTTATATGTATTTGGCACACTGTACAGTGGAACCAATTGGAATCGAGCTACTAAACGTTTTACCTTGAAGTGTTTTTCTGATCTTGCTGGAATATTAAATATATGTTTGGTTTTGACATGGTTTTAACTGGAGTCAAACAAATTGTGATCCAAGGACAGATTTTCCATGTATTAAAGCCCATCCCATCATTCCCATTGTGTAGATTTCCTGACCCAGCTTTTACATTGTGTTGAAATCAAGGCTCATCCCACCATCTCCATTCTCTCCCAGGATCTCAAAACTGTGGAATTCTTTACCTTCCTCAGGCTTTTAAAATCCACCCTTTGTGCTCCCTCATCACCATTTACTTTGTCTTCTCTCCAACTCTCTTTAATCTTGAAGGCGTCTTGCATTCTGGCAAAGGCCCTTCACCTAGGTTCCTCAATTAAAGAAAATTGTGATCCAAATATAAAATTTTGCCCAATTACAGGACTTGCATTTCCACCATGAGTTGTATTGGCAGAATAGGCTTCTGTCACAAGGCCAACATCCTGTAAAAGACCATACAGCATTTTCCAATTCAATTGAGTTGCAGAATGAGTGAGTAAACTAATGCATTGAAATATTGAAAAAGTAACATTCGCACGACACAAGTGCCAGGAAATGGCCATCTCTAACAAGAGAAAGTCTAACCATCTCCCCTTGACATTCAATGGCATTACCATCGCCAAATCAGATTGGAGGAAGGTACACAGTGAGGATCCCCAGGGGTCGGTATTAGGACCACTACTTTTCTTGATATATATTAATGACTTAGACTTGGGTGTACAGGGCACAATTTCAAAATTTGCAGATGATACAAAACTTAGACGTATAGTGAACAGTGAGGAAGATACTGATAGACTTCATGAGGTCATAGACAGGCTGCTGGAAAAGGCGGACACGTGGCAGATAAAATTTAACACAGAAAAGCGCGAAGTGATACATTTTGGTAGGAAGAACGAGGAGAGGCAATATAAACTAAGGGGTACAATTCTAAAGGGAGTGCATAAACAGAGAGACCTGGGGGTATATGTGCACAAATCATTGAAGTTGACAGGGCAGGTTGAGAAAGCGGTTAAAAAAGCATACGGGATCTTAGGCTTCATAAATAGAGGCATAGAATACAAAAGCAAGGAAGTTATGGTGAACCTTTATAAAACACTGGTTCGGCCTCAACTGGAGTATTGTGTCCAATTCTGGACACCCTACTTTAGGAAGGATGTGAAGGCCTTAGCGAGGGTGCAGAAAAGATTTACAAGAATGGTTCCAGGGGTGAGGGTCTTCAGTTACGTGGATAGACTGGAGAAGCTGGGGTTTTTCTCCTTGGAGCAGAGAAGGTTGAGAGGAGATTTGATAGAGGTGTTCAAAATCATGAGGGGTCCAGACAGAGTAGATAGAGAGAAACTGATCCCATTGGCGGAAGGGTTGAGAACCAGCGGACACAGATTTAAGGTGATTGGCAAAAGAACCAAAGCCGACATGAGGAAAAACTTTTTTATGCAGCGAGTGTTTAGGATCTGGAATGCACTGCCTGAAAGGCTGGTGGAGGCAGAGTCAATTGTGGCTTTCAAAAGGGAATTGGATAAGTACCTGAAGGAAAAACATTTGCAGGGCTACGGGGAAAGGGCGGGGGAGTGGGACTGGCTGAAGTGCTCTTGCAGAGAGCCAGCACGGGCTCGATGGGCCAAATGGCCTCCTTTTGTGCTGTAACCATTCTATGATTCTAAATGCCCCACCATCAACATCCTGGGGGTCACCATTGACCAGAAACTTAACTGGACCAGCCACATAAGTACTGTGGCAACAAGAGCAGATCAGAGGCTGGGTATTCTGCGGTGAGTGACTCACCTCCTGACTCCCCAAAGCCTTTCCACCACATACAAGGCACAAATCAGGAGTATGATGAAATACTCTCCACTTCCCTGGATGAGTGCACTCAAGAAGCTCACCACCACCCAGGACAAAGCAGCCCACTTGATTGGCAACCCATCCACCACCTTAAACATTCACTCCCTCCACCACCAGTGTACCGTGGCTGCAGTGTGTACCATCTACAAGATGCACTGCAACAACTCGCCGAGGCTTCTTCGCGATCTCTACCACCTAGAAGGACAAGGGCAGCAGGCGCATGGGAACACCACCACCTCCAAGTTCCCTCCAAGTCACACACCATCCTGACTTGGAAATATATCGTTGTTCGTTCATCGTCACTGGGTCAAAATCCTGGAACTCCCTCCCTAACAGCACTGTGGGAGCACCTTCACCACGTGGACTGCAGCGGTTCAAGAAGGCGGCTCACTGCCACCTTCTCAAGGGCAATTAGGGATGGGCAATAAATGCTGGCCTTGCCAGCGATGCCATGAATGAGTTAAAAAAAAATTGATAATTCATCTTTTTTTGCACAAGTGATCTGTAGAAATACTGAACTAAACAGAAAATGATGTGGCCAAGTTGTTCCACAGCAAGCTGGAAGGAGTCAATTCTTTTGCTCTTGTGTTGTCATCAGAATGTCAGCAATTCTGGAATGCTTCAAATAGTTAAAAGCCACCGAGGTCATCTTTTAACTGGAAATCTATATAATAGCTTTATATTTATTGATCTGTACAAGTCTATGTAAGTACATTAGTGTTAGATCCGTGAGTCTGCAAGTATGATGTTTTTCAATAACCACACGGATGCTGCAACTTAACAATAAACAGGTCTTTCCTGGAAGAGGGTAGTCTCAAGACTGGGGGTACAGAGGCATGCGCAAGGCTTATATACAGGTGTGGTC
This sequence comes from Somniosus microcephalus, assembly GCF_052327205.1. Lineage (NCBI taxonomy): Eukaryota > Metazoa > Chordata > Chondrichthyes > Squaliformes > Somniosidae > Somniosus > Somniosus microcephalus. The sequence continues at coordinate 32,705,858 of NC_141009.1, forward strand.
ACTGCCGGTACTACAGTATACAGGAGCTGTAAAAGTAGTTCTGTCTTAAAGGTACAAATACTACAATTCCTCCCCTTTTAGATTAGTAGTACCCCTAATATTCAAATAACAATTAACACTTTAACATGTACATTAAACAACAATAGTCCATTTATAGATTCAGTCTTTGGGGCGGCTTCTGACCCTTTCGGGATAGCGCCTTTCCTGAGGTTCTTGTTCTTGGTGCAGAGGCGGTTCTGGCCCCTTTTCATCGGGTAGTTCATCGGTTTCCACTGCTACTGGTTCTGAGGTAGATGCTGCCGGTATGTCGGGTTCATCCCCAGGTACTCGAGACATGGGGTTGACGCGTTCCTGTGACGCTAAGATCTGATCGACGTGGCGTCTCACAATGTTCTCCCCGACATCCACTGTGTACATTAATGGCCCCTGCCTTGTGCATATCGTTCCGGGTTGCCATTTCTCTGTTCGATAGTCACGGGCCAAGACTGGTTGTCCTACATTGAAGCTCCTTGTCGGCTTCTCATTGATGTGCTGGAATTGTTTGTCCTCAACATTTCTTCGCACATTTGGTCTGAGCAAGTCCAGACGAGATCTCAACCTTCGGTTAAAGAACATCATGGCCGGGGTCTGGTTGGTAACTGCATGTGTCGCGTTTCGGTAGGCTAATAAGAAATTGTCTACCTTATGCTGTAGTGGAATTTCATCGTCGCACATGGCCTTTATCGCCTTCTTAAAGGTTTGTACGAACCTCTCAGCCAATCCATTTGTGGCTGGATGATACGGGGCGGATGTGTAATGCCTTACACCATTCCTTCTCATAAATTTTCGGAACTCTTCGGACACAAACTGTGGTCCATTATCAGAGCAAATCTGCTCTGGCAAACTGTTTCTGGCAAATATGGTCCGTAGGACTGCAATCGTTTTCTCTGTAGTGGTTGAGGACATTTTTATCACCTCAGGCCACTTCGAATGAGCATCCACTGCGATTAAGAACATTGAGTCCATGAATGGACCAGCAAAATCAATATGCACCCGTTGCCATGGAGAGGAGGGCCACTCCCATGGGTGTAGAGGGGCATGTGGTGGTGCATTTTGGACCTTCTGGCATCCTGAGCAGCTCTTAGTTAGGTCTTCGATTTGTTGATCGATTCCCGGCGACCACACATAAGCCCTAGCAAGGCTTTTCATTTTCACTCCCCCCAGATGACCTTCATGTAGTTCATTTAACACTCTCTCCCTTAACTTGGGTGGAATCACCACTCTGGATCCACACATCACTGTCCCCTGGCATACTGACAGCTGTTCTCTTCTGGATGAGAATGCTGGTAACAGTGAGTCACCATGTGTTGGCCATCCCCTCACCGTCAAATCATATACCCGAGACAGCGTCGGATCATTGCGGGTCTCCTTCTCTATATCCGCGTTCGTTACTGGCAATCGTTCAATTATTGACGAATAAAATATCTCGATAGGGTCCACTGCTGGTGCTTCCTCCACAGTAGGCAGTGGCAGGCGCGATAGTCCATCAGCGTTGCCATGCTGTTTCGTGCCTTTAAATTCTATTTCATATTGATTCGGCCCTAGAAACAGGGACCATCTTTGTAACCGTTGTGCAGTCATCACTGGAACGCCCTTCTTAGGATTAAAGGTGGAGAAAAGTGGTTGGTGGTCAGTCAGCAAGGTAAACTTCTGCCCATGCAGATAGTGGTTGAATTTTTTTACTCCCCATACTAGGCTGAGGGCCTCCCTGTCAATCTGGGCGTAGTCGCGCTCGGCTGAGGTTAGTGACCGAGACGCAAAGGCTACTGGCCTCTCCAACCCATCTGGGAATTTGTGCGACAGCACCGCTCCAATACCATAGGGTGATGCATCACATGCCAAACAAATTGGTAATGCTGGGTTGAAATGGGCCAACACCTCTTTTGATGTGATCAATTCTTTACACTTCTGGAAAGCTCGTCTATGTTCGTCATTCCACTTCCATGGTACCCCTGTTTGCAGTAGGGTGTTCAGTGCATGTAATACCGTGGACAAATTTGGTAAGAACTTGTGGTAGTAGTTTACCAGCCCGAGGAACGACCTCAGTTGTGACACATTTTCCGGTGCTGGAGCCTTGACTACTGCCTCAATCTTTTCAGGGGACTTATGTAACCCCTCTTCATCGATGACATGGCCACAATACGAGGTCTGTTTCTGGAAAAACTCGCACTTGTGGCGATTAGCTCATAGCCCATACTCCCTTAATCTGGTGAGCACCTTCTCCAAGTTGGCGAGGTGATCACTGTCATTTTTGCCCGTGACCAGGATGTCATCCAAATAACACTGGGTCCCTGGAATCCCTTGCAGGACTTGATCCATTGCCCTTTGCCAAATAGCCGGAGCCGATGCTACCCCGAACACCAGCCGGTTGTATTGATAGAGACCTTTATGATTGTTAATCGTAAGGTATTGTTTCGAAGCTTCTTCTACCTCCATTTGCAAGTACGCCTGGGCTAGATCAATTTTGGTGAAGTGTTTACCTCCAGATAGCGAGGCGAAAATATCCTCAATTCGTGGAAGCGGATATTGTACCGTGTGAAGGACTGGGTTCATTGTCACCTTAAAATCCCCACAGATGCGGACCTTCTTTGGTTCCCCAGGCGTATTACTCAGCGACCTCTTCATTACAGGAACGATGGGTGTAGCTCACTCGCTCCAGTCCACTTTGGACAGTACTCCTGAACGTTCCAACCCTTCCAGCTCTGCTTCGACAGCTGGTCTGATCGCATAAGGCACTGGTCTGGCCGTAAGAAACTTTGGGCTTGCATTTTCCTCTATTTTAATCGTTGCCGTTATGCCTTTTAGTGTTCTGAGTCCCTCCTGGAATACTTCTTTTGCGTCAGTTAGCATTTTTGACAGTTGACCAGGTGTGACGTCGTCATCCTTTTTGGCCTCAACCTTTAGTGCCTGTATGGAATGCCAATCTAATTGTATCTTCCGGATCCATTCACGTCCTAGCAGTGGTGGTCCTCCATCTGGCAATACGTATATATCCATTTTAGGTATTTCCTGGCCTTTATATATCACTTTCACCCTTATTTTTCCTTTGGGGTAGACTTTTTGCCCCGTGTACGTCTTCAAGACAATCTCTGTAGCTTTCAAGGGTATATGTGAAAATAGCCGCTTGTAGTTCCTTTGGTTTATGACTGTTAGGGCTGATCCTGTGTCCAATTCCATTTTCACTTGGACTCCGTCTATCTTGAGTGTAACTCAGATAGTCTGGTGATCCTCCATTTTGGTTACCTTATGTAGTTTCAGACAACCCAGCTCCTTGCTTCCGGAGTCTGTGTCACTTTTCTGTTCTGTCACCACTGTCCATCACCTGGTGCACCTTTTTGTACTTCTCCTGTGAAGATTGCTTACTGTTGGTTTTCTTCCCAGACCTGCAGACTCTTGCTATGTGTCCTGCTTTTCCACACTGTCTGCACACTTGGTCCTTGAACCAACAATCCTTCTGGTCATGTGTTGTTCTGCCGCAGCGATAGCACTTCCCTGTTCCATAGGACATTTCATTGGTGCCATATTCTTGCAGTCTCCGTTGTATCCCTGCAGCGCCCCTTGCGGCTGCTTCGTGTGATACTGCCATACTGAAAGCCTTGTCCAGCGTAAGATCCTTTTCTGATAGAAGCCGTTTCTGGGTTCCTTCACTTTGTAGCCCACACACAAACTTGTCCCTTAACGTATCTGCTAGTCCCGCTCCAAACTGGCAGTGTTTCGATAGCTTGCGCAGTTCCGTTAGGTACTCAGCATTGCTTTCGTCTTTGTGTTGGTTCCTTTTATGGAACTTAAATCGTTCTGCTATCAGCAGCGGTGTGGGGTTTAAGTGGTCCTGTAGGATTTCTACTATGCTTTTGAAATTCTTGTTCACCGGCTTCTCTGGGGTTATTAGATTTTGCAGTAACCCATAAGTTTTTGCACCCATGGAATTTAACAAAACCAGTGCTTTACTAGCATCTGGCACTTCATTCGCCCTGCAGTACACCTCAATACGTTTCACATATGTCGCCCAATCTTCGACTTCATTGTCGAACGTAAAGATACTGCCACTCTTCGGCATCCCTGGGTGTGATTTAACTGTTAAAAATGGTGTCTCCCGCGCTTCCCCTTCTTCTCCGCTGGCACAAAATGGCGTCTCCCGCGCTTTCCTTCCTTCCCGCGCTCGCCCCCCTTCTCCGCTGCGGCTTCTAAAAATGGCTTCTCCCGCGCTCTCCCTTCTTCTCCCCACGGACACTGTTCAGCCCTTGAGCCCTGGCTGCGCTCTACCCTCTCTCTCTCCGGTTTGTTTTTTTTTCTTTCGACGCCGCTCGGTTTTCAACCCCCGGCTGCGCCCTGTGCGCTTCACCCTCTGTCTTACCCCGTCGACGCTGCTCGGCTTTCTCTCCGCCGTCGGTCGGCTCCAGCCGCCACTGTCCGGGAAGGGTCTGCGCTGGACCTGTCGTCAGTCTCTTGCTGATCGTCATGGCTGGGGAACCAAGCCCGGCTCTCCACAACCTCCCCTGCGATGTTCACTCTCTGCCGGACGACTGGGCGGTTGCTCGTGGTCGACGCCCGTGTTCCTGGCCTCGACTTTCTTACACCGCCCTCCCGGAGCGAATCCTCGAAGGGAAATGCAGAGTTGCAGGTAGATTCGAATCGACACTCGTCGCCACTGTTAGATCCGTGAGTCTGCAAGTATGATGTTTTTCAATAACCACACGGATGCTGTAACTTAACAATAAACAGGTCTTTACTGGAGGAGGGTAGTCTCAAGACTGGGGGTACAGAGGCATGCGCAAGGCTTATATACAGGTGTGGTCACTGCCGGTACTACAGTATACAGGAGCTGTAAAAGTAGTTCTGTCTTAAAGGTACATACACTACAATTAGCAGACCTCCAACGGCAGTGCTCACGTCAGAAGATACAGGGATAGAAGTTGGTGATGGTCCGTTTTGAGAGTCATAACCAATGGCGCGCAGACAGCATGTGCCCCAACCTCCAGCCTTGTTTGCGTTATCTGGCCAAGCAGCCAGCGCCGGTCTCACCTCCACAGGCAGCTCAGCCATTTTACAAAGGGAAATGTCCAGCCGCTGCGAACATAAGGGAAGCTCCCAGGGTTCGCTAGCACTGGGACCAGAGGATGGAGCGGCAATGGGAGGACGTTGGAGTCTGGCCTTACTGGAAGCAGATGCCAGGATCTGGTGGCCCTGGGGTCTGAGAGCACTGTGGGGGGACAGATACCACAACGTCTGCCGCTACCAAGCGCAGAGGATCTCGGAGTTTGATCTGGAGAGCGATTGAGTTAGAACTAGGGAGAGAGGTGACAGGGTTTGATACAATCAGGAAATTTGTATGTCATGCAATTAGCTGGCGGAAATTGCTTGTGATAGAATAATTCAGTATCCCAGCAAATCAAATACAGGAAGCTTGGATAAATCATAAATTGGTTACCACATATTTAGAAATTCATAAGCTTGGTGGAAAGATGGAAAGAATGAGACAGACAGAGTTAACTAGAAGATATTAGGCAAAGCATGACAGAAAAAGTATGATGGGAAAAGGATGTTACCGGAAGTAAATGTTGTACTTACAGGAAGTATGTGCCATATACAAGATATTTAATATATTACAAGTCGGTAGATCTGTATCAATATTGTAAAATTTGTACATGTATGCACCTCCTGTCTGCCACGTTGCACAGTCACACACTGTCCACTGCAAGTTTCCTTGTTACACTACAAAAATTGCAAAGAAACAAAGGCAGCCACTTGGAATTTGCAGAAAAACACTGAATGAGTGAAGCACAATTAATAGATTTGCATATCAGCCAATCAGGTGAAAGAGACGTGAACTGAGGCAGGATAAATTTGATTATCTACCCATCAGCTGTGAGTATGACTTCAATGGAAGGGAAAACCAGGCAAGGTGCGTAATGGGCGGACAATCCCCTACCACCAGTTTTCTTCCCGGCAATGAAAGTTAAAATCTACCCCGTGTCAACCAACAATACCAGATGCTCCCTTTTATTGTGAGTTAGAAATCATTTTTGATGTACTAAGTTGATGCACTAATGTAATGAACGTGACGTGCAGAATTTTAAGTACGCATTAGGACTACAAAATCCCAGGACCACTCTGTGCCGCTAAACCCCAGAGACTCCAAGCATTGGAAAAATTGAGGACCCCGCCTCAGTGTTACCTGAAAGAAGGACCCCCTTGCTGCTGCCAAACCTTCGGACCCCCAACCCAGTGATACCAAACTGCAGCAAATGTCGCAGGAAATTATCTATTGACAATCTAAACAGGAGGGCAGGTTTTCCTCTGCAGTTTTATCTGTAATCTGACGTCACTTCCACAATTTCCTGCCAGAAAGGATGGCGCTGTACAATGGCCTGCAGTTTCCGCTCAATTGCGCTGCTTTTATTGCTGCTATTCCCCCGCTATCGGCATAACCGGTGCAAAAGATCTCAGAATTTTAAGCGCAGATTGCGTTCTGTGCAACTCGAGTTTCGCAATCTTTTGCACTGGTTTTAAAAACATCGTGCTCGAAGCAGACCCCACCCACCAAACTGGCCACACCCCCAGGGTGAATTAATCACCATTGGGAGTTTCTGCTAATTACGCTCGCTTGCAGGCCTTTGAGGAGGCTCCTGAAATTAAGCTGGATCTTTTGGGTGCAAGAACACTAATAGATACGTTGTGAAAGTTTCTGAATTTTAAATTTTTTTTACTAAGGAACTGACTTCTATACCCCAATCTAACTAGAAAATAGTTTTGTATATTTTTAAAAAGTCATTTTTAGTCATTTAAAATTGGGTTACTCACAGGTGGTGGCTTGACGCTGTGATTTAAAATGCTTATTTTTTGTAATAAACCCACTTTCAGCTGTATTAATCAAACTTTACCAAGTTACCATTCTTAAATACATCAAGGAATATTTTTTAAAGCAATTTTTTTTAATGACGTTTAAAACAATGCTCGATTGTGCTGGTTCATGGCAGATTTTGCATTCGGCGATATGCAAATGAGTTTGAGCGGAAACTCAGGGAGAGAAAAAAAACACTTTTCAAAACGGGCGCAATTTGCGCCGGAATCGCCGATTGCGTCCAAAGCGGAAACTCTACCCCAATATATCTGCCCAAGTGTGGCTGGGCATATTGTAATGGGATGCAAATGATGGGAATATTACGTACTTCTCTTTTGCACCATGACAATGCAGGGTGATAGCAACACAGGCGTGATCCTGGCATCCAGGGTTGCCAAAATAGTGGAGGGGGAAAACAAACTTTGAAGAGTTGTCTTTGCAAATTGATCACAGAGCTGCTATGCTATGGCAAGTGTGGCAGCTATTTCCCAACAGGTCAAATTAAAGTACATTTCCGAGAGACATAGTAATCATCTTAATGAAGCATTTTCAAAACTGAGGCCACTTTTTTCTTGAAGGCGATGCAGAACAGGAAGATTCAAATACTTAACTTCTGATTGTGAAACAATCTGCAAGGAGCTTCACAACATCAGCAAATTAAATCAATGGATAAATAGAGTGAATAATTGCACAGCTGAATATATTTCATAAATACACTTTAATCAGCATGCCAATATAAGGAGAGTTTCGCTTGTGTGATATTATTGTCTGATACCATTTCCTGTAGGGAGCGCTGTTTCCAGTTTCATATCAGTCAGAGAATCACGTTAGTGTTAGTGTTAGGAGCTCACAGTGAAGGTTAAAGGTTAACAGGTTATCGTGAAAGATGAGCACGGCAATACATTTTGACAAACACTTCTCAGAACCTTAGGATTTTGAAACATCCGTCTGCTAACCAAAATGCATCAGCTTGGTCCTCAATGTTACAGAAACAGCCTCAATGCTACACAAGTTATCTCAAGCAAGCCGGTCGGCACCTCCGTGAGATCTGTGCATCAAGTTGTGACACAAAGAAATGAATTACTTGCTCACAATAAAAGGGAGCATGTGGTATAGTTCAGTAAGGCTGACCTTTTGGAGGAATGTCAACATTGTCGAAAGATATTTTGTGCACTGCAGTACCCTGTGCAAGTCGCTTAGTGGAATTGCTTAACATAATGTGTGTGTGTGTGTCAACCTCCCAGTGTGGAAACGACCGTGAGAAAGAACAAGATATCCCTTCACTATATCCCTTACAGCTTTCAAAATATGTATCATTTTATTTCCACAAACTGATAGTCACACAAGTTATTTCTGGTCACATTGCAATTATGACCATTAAACCAAGTTAGAGATTGGTACATGACTGTGAAATATTTCTCCACTCATTGTGACCTTAGACTAAGCTAAAACACTCACATTTTTGTTATGTTTCATATTTTGATGCAATCTGCTCATTGTCTGCACCTACACATTCAAACAGAGGAGCGGTCTCACAAAAGACAGAAGTTAACTGGCCATTGTTAAGCATTTATAACTTTAAGAACAGAAAAAGAGGTTTCAAAATCAGGCCGTCAGCTCGACTTGTTTCGTTACCCCCACCCCCACCCCCACCCCCACCGCAACCCCCCCCCCACCAAAAAAAAAACTTTATGGCCTGTTGGCACCTTTCTGATTTTTGACTGTGTCTTACATGACAGGAAGTATTAGCAGATCAAATGTGTGGTTTAAATTAAGGATTTTTTACTGAATGGGCGGACTGCAGTAATCAGGACCAGGTCAACGGAATTAATCATCTGTTTTCGAGCTTTTCTACATTAGTGACGATGGACCAGGTGGAGAGAAACTAAAAGAACTACAAAATATTTGAAAACAGCCAACAGCAGTTTGCAAGCTGCGCAGTTTTGATGATTGTATCTTGCTTATGTTTTTTGCTTCTATGTATCATATAATTTGTAACTAAATTCGTAATTGTGGTTTTATGTTTGCCAGTTTGCACCATACTTGTTCACTGTAGATTTTCCGTCGTTTCAGAGAACACTCGTAGGTGAGCCTTAGGCCTGGATTTTCCTGGGGGGTGGAGGGGGGAGTTCATTTAATCTCCAGGCAGTTTTTCAGCAAGAATCCTACTCTTCACTGGGTCTCTGCTGCTGGGAGAGGGGGAAATCTGGGCAGATTGCAGCAGTGAAATAGCCAGACGCACAGCAGGTGACTCAGAGGAAGAGGGAGAGCAGGAGAGAGAGAGAGTTGTTGCTGCACTTTAACATTGTGAAGCGGTGTCTGAAAGAGCGCCACCATCTGGAGGGCCCTGCGAACGGCCAAGACTGCAAGATTCTCAGCAGCTGCACTGGAGGTCGTGCTGGCAGAGATAAAGGTCAGAAGGCAAAGCTTCTTTGGCACCCAGGGAGTTATGCCCATGAAAAGGATGTGCAGGCCCTCGGGAGGAGATGGCACGGCTTCAGCAGCCAAGTCTGCAACCCCACGAGCAGCTATCCAGTACAGCAGGCACCTCAAAGCACTGGAGAGGTACCACCAATGCTGGCTCCGCAAGATCCTGCAAATCCATTGGCAGGATAGGCGCACCGATCAGGCCAACATCCCCAGCATCGAAGCTCTGACCACGCTCGATCAGCTCCGATGGACGGGTCACATCGTCCGCATGCCCGATAAAAGAGACTCCCAAAACCAGCGCTCTACTCGGAGCTCCGGCACGGCAAGAGAGCCCCAGGTGGGCAGAGGAAACGCTTCAAGGACACCCTCAAAGAAAAAGTGCAACATCCCCACCGACACCTGAGAATCCCTGGCCCAAGACCACACAAAGTGGAGAAGCATCCAGGAAGGTGCCGAACACCTCGAGTCTCTTCGCCGGGAGCATGCGGAAGCCAAGCGCAAGGAGCGCACGTCAACCCAAGCACCCCACCCACCCGCCCCTTCAACCACCATCTGCCCCACCTGTGACAGAGACTGTAGGTCCCGCATTGGACTCATCAGTCACCTGAGACCTCATTTTTACTGTGGAAGCAAGTCATCCTCGGTTCCGAGGGACTGCCTAAGAAGAAGAGTGCTGGAAACATTTTAATGCTCCACCAGGCTGGCCAAGGTATGTGAAGGCACCTGTCCAATGTAGGTGCTGAGATACTGCTGGAAGCATGACTCGCTGTTGCTGCCGTTGCTCAGCAGTGAACATGATGAAGCCGTCGGTCCTGCTAAACAATGTATCTGCAGCCTCTTCTGGACATCTTGGGCAACAAACTGGCCAATACTGCAGGTGCCCTCAATTCTAGCCTGAAAGGAGCCCAACACACAAAATTTGAGGGCCACACTGACTTTGGCACTAGCCGCGACATACACCAAGGCCTTCCAGAAGGAGTTGGCACAACTCTGTCAATGCCTCCCGCTGAAGCTCAGCCTCTTCAGGCACCTCTCTGCTGCCATTACCAGGTAACTGTTCCTGGCGCAGGAGGCCCGCTGTGTACCAGGTCAGTGGGATTTCACAGTATGCCAAGCTTGCCACCTGATATCTTTACGGTCGTCCTGTGCTGTGTTCACTCTTAGAGGAACACTGAATGCGCAGCGCACAAACACTCAGAAACTAGAAAGAAAATGTGAAGGAACTCATTTTAAACAAAGACTCCAGCTTTCTCACTGCAGCTTCTTTCAGAAACCCCCATTTTGCTTGGGCAAGATGAACACATCACACTATTGATACGTTGTTACATCAAATTGGGATGCTTTATCCATTAAGTGCCTAACTTACCATATTAACTGGTGTTTCACATGAAATCATTGCATTAGTGTCTGGAGACAAATTCTTCCTCCTGCAATTTTGTTAAGGTTGGGCAATGGGCATTAAGTCATTACTAGATCACATTCCCAATTTAACATTTCTCTTTTTTTTCTTTCATGCAATGTGGGCGTCGCTGGCAAGGCCAGAATTTATTGCCCATCCCTACTTGCCCTTGAGAAGATGGTGGCGAGTCGCTTTCATGAACCGCTGCAGTCCGTGTGGTGAAGGTACTCCCACAGTGCTGTTAGGGAGGGAGTTCCAGGATTTTGACCCAGCAACGATGAAGGATCGGCGATACATGTCCAAGTCAGGATGGCGTGTGACTTGGAGGGGAACTTGGAGGTGGTGGTGTTCCCATGCGCCTGCTGCCCTTGTCCTTCTAGGTGGTAGAGGTTGTGGGTTTGGGAGGTGCTGCCAAAGTAGCCTTGGCAAGTTGCTGCAGTGCCTCTTGTAGATGGTACACACTGCAGCCACGGTACGCCGGTGGTGGAGGGAGTGAACGTTTAATGTGTGGATGGAGTGCCAATCAAGCGGGCTGCTTTGACCTGGATGGTGTCAAGCTTCTTGAGTGTTGTTGGAGCTGCACTCATCCAGGCAAGTGGAGCATATTCCATCACACTCCTTACTTGTGCCTTGTAGATGGTGGAAAGGCTTTGGGGAGTCAGAAGGTGAGACACTCGCCACAGAATACCCAGCCTCTGACCTGCTCTTGTTGCCACAGTATGTATGTAGCCGGTCCAGTTAAGTTTCTGGTCAATGGTGACCCCCCCATGATGTTGATGGTGGGAGATTCGGCGATGGTAATGCCATTGAATGTCAAGGGGCAGTAGTTAGACTCTCGCTTGTCGGAGATAGTCATTGCCTGGCATGTGTGGCACAAATGTTACCCGCCACTTATCAGCCCAAGCCTGAATGTAGTCCAGGTCTTGTTCGCATGCGGACATGGACTGCTTCATTATCTGAGGAGTTGCGAATGGCACTGAACACTGTCACACAATTGCCACCAGCATAAACCGTTACTTTAAAGTAATTTCTAGTCTTATGTTTTAAATACAGCCCCCACAACTGAAGACACCCACAGTTAAATCAGGCAAAAAGCACCAACTATTTTCCATTTCCACTTCAATTACAAACTTACTGCTTGTAGCATGTTAAACGCCCTGTGTATTTCGGGCAGAAGCAGGTGTTCACTTGGTGGCTAGCTGCTTCAATAAATAAGCAAGCTTCTTGAGTAAATGCTCTCCCAGAACACCAGCGGCTTCCTTCCCTCTGAGGATGCTCCTCATCTCCAGATGCCCATTTATCTCACCCTACCTGCCAACTCTTGCTCTGTGGTCCAAATGTCTGTGCTCCTCTCAAACCCGTTGCGGATGGGATCTCAGCTGCCAGAGACCATGAGGTTATTGCTGGGCCTACGCAGTGCTCCCGCTGCCAAGTACGGGTGTAGGGGCCTCGAGTGAGAACACTGGGACATCCCCATATCAAATCCTCACTCTCTTGGCTCAGGCGTCACTCGCTACTTGGTGGCCTTGGCTTTTCCCTTTAAACCACCCAATGTCTATACCGGGCAAACTGCATTAGATGGAGATTCCATTGTGTTTGTTAACCAGACAATCTTGACCATTGCAACTGCATTTAATTTACTAAGAAGAAATCAAATGGTGCTGTGCAGTTATGCTTGTAAATCATAGATTGTGTCCAATTTTTATATTGATCTTGCATTACATCTTAAGTGCTCCAGCACTGCTCTGAAAACTGACCAAGAGATTTACTTGGCATCTCTTAAAGGTGAAATGTAGGGCATTCTAGAATTTAGCAACATCAATTAACAATTATGTGGTGACATTATATTGTCCCCCTGCTGTACTCACAGCACGATGTTCTTTGAGGTTTTCAATTTTGTAGAAATATGCTTTGTTAGACTTGAAGACAGCATAATAGCGGTGTTGTTCCACACAGACAAATCTAATCGGCAGGTCAAAGAAAATTACGACAAAAAAAGTTCTATAAATGTACACTGGAGTGATGGTCAGCTGAATGATTCACTCCCAATGAATTTAGTGTAAGGGGGTCAATTCCTGTTGATGAAGTCAGTGAAAGGTATCCGATCAATATAATGAAACTGAACCCCTATAGATTGTCAACTTCTTTAAGTTATAGAGAAACAGATCCTTGTGATGTTTTATAATCAGCGGCTGACACAACAAGCCTGTTAGCACAGCAATTGGCACCAGTTCGCTGTCAATGTCCCTTTTGAAAGAAAGGCTTCAGGGAGTGTCAGCATCTGATAAAAGCCTTGAATTAACTCTAAAATGCAGACAGACTCTTCTGGGAAGGGGGAATCGATTTTATTTACTGCTGTTAAAAAAAAAAAAAAAAAAATTTTTGAGGGAAGTGCTTCAACCCCCCGCCCCCCCCCCCCCAAAAAAAAATAATCAGTTAGTGACAGTTTCTAATGTACCAGATTTATAGGGTACAGGTCAATAACACTTACACAAAAGCAAAATACTGCGGATGCTGGAAACCTGAAATAAAAACAAAAAATGCTGGAAATACTCAGCAGGCCAGGCAGCATCTGTGGAGAGAGAAACAGAGTTAACGTTTCAGGGCGATGACCTTTCGTCAGAACTGGAAAAAGTTGGAGATGGAACAGGTTTTTAAGCAAGTGTAGGGGCAGGGAAAGGGGGGAGGGGAGGAAAGAACAAAAGGGAAGGTTTGTGATAGGGTGGAAGGGAGGAGAGATTAAGAGACAAAAGAGATGATGGTGCAAGGCAAAAGGAGATGGTGATGGGACAAGTTAAGAAACAAAAGATGACTAGGTGAAGTGTAAATGGCACCTCAGCCCCATCTTGTTTTTCTCTCTCTCTCACATGGCAGCTGTCGATCATTCTGCCATCTTGAGTCATCTTTTGTTTCTTAACTTGTCCCATTACCATCTCCTTTTGCCTTGCACCATCATCTCTTTTGTCTCTTAATCTCACCTGCCTTCCACCCTATCACAGACCTGCCCTTTAGTTCTTTCCTCCCATTCCCCCTTTCCCTGCCCCTTCCCCCTTTCCCAGCCCCTTCCCCCTTTCCCAGCCCCTACACTTGCTTAGAAACCTGTTCCATCTCCAACTTTTTCCAGTTCTGACGAAGGGTCATCGACCTGAAACGTTAACTCTGTTTCTCTCTCCACAGATGCTGCCTGACCTGCTGAGTATTTCCAGCATTTTTTGTTTTTATTTTAGGTCAATAACGCATCATTGGCTGCAAAGCGTATTGGGACGTCCTGAGGTTGTGAAAAGGCGCTATATAAATGCAGGACTTTCATTTTTATTTCTTTTCTAAACACAGCATTTACAGTTTCTTCCTTTTAGCCTAGAAAAAGTGTTGTTGGCATCACAATTTGAGGTTAACTGTAGGTTAGTAAACGTTTTGCAGAGAATTTTCACCTGCTCATTAACCCCTGGTGACCCTGTTTTTAGCTGCAAGTTTAAGTCATGTCCTCTACCATCTACAAGGCAGGCTGACCAATGGTGTGATGGTAGCGATTACAATGGACCGTGACTGTAAATGGCTGAAAAAGGCAATTAAACCCTTTCATTTCCTCAAAAATATAGGCAGTAAAATCATGAGCAGTCAGAGTTGACAACCGAGCAAAGGAAATGAGGGAGATGATGCTACATAATAAAAGGGAGCAGAGCACTGATTGAAAGAGCATCTAGACATTACAAGCACCTGACACAGTTTAAGGAGATCACCCTGGATGTCACTGGTCATAATACCATTGAGAGAATAGGAAGGGGTGAAGTTGAAGGCTTCCCCTAAGCTCGGGGGTTAATATCATCCTGGTTCAGTCATTATGTCTTGTCCCTTTACTCAGTCACTGACACGGAGGCAAAGTTTGAACCTCAAAAATATCACACCCAGTGTATTGTTTGAAGTTTATTCTTTGAGGCAGCCTTTTAACATTTGTTCTTCTTATGCTTTTGTAGGTCTGGAAGACTAGAATATCAGCATAACCACTGTCTGGAGCAAGTCAGCATTTCACCACCTCTGCCAAGCACCAGCATGACTACATGCACCCCATAAGTTGTAGATTGTGAGCTTCAGGAGATAGCACTGTGTGAATAATTGTTTGCAAGTGCTAGTGGTAGAGGAGCAAATGACATCTGGTGCCCAGAGAGTCTGCCCAGTGCCAACCCCTGCTGTAGTGCCTAGGGATTCTGACTCTGTGGGGCCTGTTTAGAAAAATATATTGCAGTTTGAGCAGGATCATCTATAAGAGCAACCCGAATTCATGCAAAATACCTTGCAAGGGGTGTGGCTTGGAGTACAGAAGAGTCCACTAGTCTGATCTGTGCAGTCATGAATGAATAGCTATTTCGACTACAATCCATCATGGAATGTGTCATTCCTCAGGGGACATCTGCAGTAGACCCTTCAGGGACAGACGTCCTTAGCGCATTGGGTGTGTTTCTCTTGAATGCTTACACTGCTGCAATAGAAGCCTTGAGCTCCAATGTACAAGAGCCTCCACTAACCAGCTTCAATTGTTGGGTGATTGGATTGAGAGCAACTTGAGACACGGATTCACAGGTCCGCTTTCATGGAGATCGGTGGACATGCTGAGGGAGTGCCCAGCAGCGGTGGCATGGTTGGAGTAGGCATAGATGAGGCTGCAATCATTCAAGGTAGTGCCCCATTGAGCCCATTCAGCATCCCTGCTCCAGTGACAGTAGAGGTGCCAGAAAGAGGGCAGGGTCAAGCTGCAGCAGTGGACACTGCTCAATCAGTTACAGGGCCAGCTCATGAACCAGCACAAGGTGGTACAAGGTTACCTGGATCCCATTCGTCTATCACTGAAACCCAGCTGCCAACCTGCACACTTACTCCGTCCACAAAGGAAATACTTAGAAGGTGGTTAAGGCTTCGACAGTGTACACAATATACTAGCACCAAGTAGAAAGACTGAAAGACAACAGCATCACTCACAGATCACACAAAGTAGCGAATAAACTGATTGCATTCTACTTGACCGTTGTCCTGTGATTTTCTTTGTGAATGTATAGAATAAGATAGCAGCATAGCAAAGGATGGGCATTGCTGCTAAAAAAAAATCACAATGATAATAAAATAGCTGTTGTTAGGTATAAATGTGACTGTTGGAATAGACGTTAACCTATCCAATGTTGTAATGAAATTATTAATATGCAGCACCAGACGCATCATGATGTTATGGGCAACTCTACAGTCAATTACACTGTACGGTTCACAAATGAGGGAGATTTCCATAGCTCGCTAAGTGCTTTCGAGACTTGCTCTGATAGCAAAATTATTAATGCTTTCACAAAATAACAGAAAATAGTAGAAATTTTCCTTTGGTCCCTATCAGTGTTAAACTATTCCTTCCGATTCCAGAAGGACTTAATAGTCTGGCAAAATCTTCAGATGTACTCTCTCTGGGTCTGTCAAACATCTCTTTTGAACCTTTTTATCAAATGCCAACATTCCAACAAGAAATCCCCCTCTTTTTCCCCCCTATAGGCTTTGTATAGTTTCTTTTACTATTTTATTCCATTTTAATTGATCTATTGATCCATTTTGGAGAATACTTATTCAGTTTACACATTTGTCTTGAGTGTATACTTACCTTTATACTCAACATTACAGCTTTATAATTGATGCCACTTTCCTGAACTGAAGCAACAATGATTTTGTGAATGGGGGCGTGTTGGAGGCGGGACTGCTGCTTGTCGGGTTGATGTCCCACCTCCATCAACTTGTGGCCAACCCACGTTATTTTCCCTTGATTGACCTTGTTAAGCCCGCCCAGCGGGCTCAGCAGGCCAATCAAGAGAAAGCCGGTTGCTGAGCACGTCAACGTATGACGTTTCATCTGTCAAAAATTTTTGACAGACGAATTGTCATCGTTTGACAGCTCTGTGAAGCTGGGTTGGGCACCTGCCCCCAGATTCTGCCATTTTCCTGGCAGTCCCACCTCCATACCTGCCTCCCCAGGGCTGGCAAAATCGCCCCTGATATTTCCTGGTTCATTTCTTTTAGCTCATCTTTTGTTCCTTTGAAGTTTTTTTTTAACACTGATGTATTGTTGTTCTGGTCCTCACTGGGGCCAAATGTCAAATAATCTTAAATTTGATCAAATAATGGCCACTAGTTCCTAAAAGTCCCACTGCATCTTTGTGATTACCCAAATTACTTTGTAGAATCAGGCCTCGACAGATGTGGACTGCCTCCCCCCCCCCCCCACAGAAAGAGCAGGGAGGTCTTTGGGATTTTCACGGGAAAAGGGGCGTGCTGATAATACAACGCTATGGAACCATTTACGGGAGCACGCGGGAAATTTCCAGATTCCCCATATGGCCAGTCCGCGCCTGGGAATTGATGAAAGTCACTTTGGCACAATGGTCAAAAGCAATCCTGTACCACATTCACTGATTCCGAGTCTGTTGCCTCACTTTCATTGAGGAAATTCCCATTTACATTGAGAATTCCTTCATAGGAGTGAGGCAAAAAATTCAATATCATCTCATCATTCTTCTTACCAATGTTGTCATCAACCTTATCCTGCTCTGGGTCGCTCACCAGACCCCTTATCGTTATAACAGTGACTCCACTTCCAAAAAAGTACTTCATTGGTTATAAAGCACTTTGAGACGTCCGGTGGTCGTGAAAGGCGCGCTATAAATGCAAGTCTTTCTTTCTTAATCCCACTCTCCACCTTCTTATTAACTCAAACCGAGCTGCCAGGGCGACCATCTTGGTTTGAACTCTACTACTGCCGCCTTTTTCTCTTTCCAGGGAATCACATGAACATTCATTCTTTCTCAACGCTGGCCGAAGTCTAAAATGCGAGCTGTGCCAATTCATACCCCTGAGGAAAGCCTCAACTGAATCATTCTTACCTCCCATACGGTCGGTCACTCCTTTTGCGTGGTTCAAATTCTATGTTTGAACATTTTCAAGTAATGCAATTAGAACAGAATCTTATTCTCCGTGAGCATCAACTTTTGTTCCCAAACCACAGTACACTGATACTCTACAGAAATAACAAACTAATAATATATTATTAGAAAAATTAGAAACAGATAGCAAGTATGAACATCGTGAAATCACAGCATCGAGTACAAAATGTCAGAAAGTGGAACATTCAGCAGTCTTAGATCATTTTTTAATTACCACAGATACCATTGTGACATCTGGATCTGCTCAAGTTGATCTTCTGGCTACAAATTTTTTTTCCCATTTCCATTAACCTGGCCAACATTTATCCCTCAACCAACATCACTAAAAACTGTTTCATTGGCCATTTACCTCATTGCGAGACCTGGTTTTGCACAAGTTGGCTGCTGCGTTTCCCTACATTACAACAGCAACTACATTTCAAAAGTACGCTATATAAATGCAAGTTCTTTTTGTCTATAACAACGAAACAAAATTCTTGCTATATCGGCTCCATACCATTACTCTTCTTGGCTCCCTGTGTAAGCAGCCAATCCATAATTTGGACACATTTATATAAAAGAAATTTTGAAATTTCTTATTGCCAGATATAATTATTAGGGGGCAAGGTAGCGTAGTGGTTATGCTACTGGACTCGTAATCCAGAGGCCTTGACTAATAATCCAGAGAGAGAGTTCAAATCCCACCATGGCAGTTTAAAAATTAGAATTTAGTTTGAAAACAGATCTGGAAATAAAAAGCTGGTATCTGTAAAAATGACCATGAAGCTGTTGGACTGTCATTAAAAACTCAACTGGTTCACTAATGTCCTTTAGGGAAGGAACCCTGCTGTCCTTACTTGGTCTGGCCTATATGTGACGCCTTCCCACACCAATGTGGTTGACCCTTAACTGCCCTCTGAAGTGCCCTAGTAAGCCACTTGGTTGTATCAAAATGCTACAAAGGATAACTGCAGCGGTTCAAGGTGGAGGCTCACCATCATCCGCTCAGAGCAACTAGGGGCGGACAATAAATGTCAGCCTTGCCAGCGATGGCCTCATCCCCAGAAATTTAAAAAAAAAGCTACCCCAATTCAAATTCTTGGAAGGCTCTCAATGCAGCTTTGTTTTATTCCCTTGCACTCAAAATAGAATGCGAGATAGGTTCGACAGTATTCATTGCTAATTGCTCCCACATGGCAAATCCAGCTTGGACTAATTAACAGAGTGAATAAGCCTGTGCCATATTTTGAAAGGTGCTGGACACAAGACCTTTTTCAGATCAAGAAGGCAGTAGAGGCATTTCCGACAACCTGCTGTGTCTAAATATAATGCCATCTGGCAATGCAAGATCATTCATTTTGAAGGATGGATTGCTGTAAATTCCTGATTAACAACGGGCGGGGAGGGGGCGAACATTCTGCTTTAAAACTACAACAGTTTTTCCATTACATCGACACAACAACAAATAGATATTTCAATGATCTCTTTACTGTTCTGTTTTGTGCAACATGACAGACTGCTGTTCGAATTAGCTATCAGGGCTTCTCAAAGAACTTTCAGAGCTAATGGCCCAGAAATTCGGGTCGGGGGCTTCCCGCGGGTGCAAGCCCCCGACCTGCACTTACCTAGCGCGCCGACCGTTGAGCTGTGGGCTCCCGTGGAATTGCGATCCTGGGCCTGCTCCAGCTGCCGGCGCGCAGTGCTTGCGTATACCAGGGGCGCAGTTAGTTCGATGCGTCCCCTGGGATCACGTGGGCCATGGAGAGCCAATCGAAGCAGGGAATGCCCATTCATAAGTGTCAAAACTTATAAATACTACAGGCCCCAAAACATCACTAAATCTTCAAATAAATTTTAAAAAACATCACATTTTTTAAATAAACTATAAATTACATAAAATAACTATTTTAAACAATAATTTAAATTTTTGAAAAAAATAATTTTATTTTCTAACGGGGCTAAAAATAAACTTACCTTGCTTTAAAGTATTTAAAAATAATAAACCTGTGGAAAAAATGTTTTAATTTTAATTAATTCATTGCAGGCTTTACGCCTGCTTTTTATATGTGTAACTTCTGGAGTCTTACCCCCCGGGAAAACCTGCAAAAAAAACATAAGTTCGATGCGCATGCGCAGCCTCTCCTGCGTACCCGTTCAAACTCTGAACCCCTTCTTTCAGGGGAACGGAAGTGCCGGTTTCCCGCGCATGCGCAGCGCATGCAGGAAACCGGCACTTCCATTGGGCCTACGCGTGAGTACCCCGTGCATACTCACCCGTGGAGACCCAAATTTCTGGGCCAATATCTGCTGCTCAGTGTCGTCAAAGAAGCAGCTCAGCTGTGTTTTAATGCAACCCTGCTATATGCAAATACTTGGATATTGAAGGTAAATCTGTACATATCTGATTTTTCATAAAAGTAGATGAGGCAAGGCAACACCATTTGATAGATAACACATTTAAATTAAACACACTTCCAGCAATGATGATCACAGTCTGATGAATCACTTACCAGTTGATTGTTATCACCATATTGTTTGTGCATGCCACACATAGATTTAAGCGGCAAGCTTTATTATTTGTTACTTTTTTATTTATGTTGAAATTTACAGCACAGAAGGAGGCCATTCGGCCCATCTTGTCCGTTCCGGCCAACAAGGAGCTATCCAGCCTAATCCCACTTTCCAGCACTTGGTCCGTAGCCTTGTCGGTTACGGCACCTCAAGTGCATATCCAAGTACTTTTTTAAATGTGATGAGGGTCTCTGCCTCTACCACCCTTTCAGGCAGTGAGTTCCAGACCCCCAACATCCTCTGAGTGAAAGAATTTCTCCTCAGACCCCCTCTAAACCTCCAACCAATTACTTTAAAACTATGCCCCCTGGTTATTGACCCTTCTACTAAGGGAAATAGGTCCTTCCTATCCACTCTATCTAGACCCTCATAACTTTATACACCTCAATTAGGTCCCCCCTCAGCCTCCTCTGTTCCAAAGAAAACAACTCCAGCCTAACCAATCTTTCCTCATAGCTAAAATTCCCCAGCTCAGGCAACATCCTCGTAAATCTCCTCTGCAGCCCCTCTAGTGCAATCACTTGTTGCTGTTGTGTTTAAACTGGAATGCATATCCAGCGTAAGCAGTTCATTCAAACTTAAACAAGCTTTATGTAGCAAATGCACAGCGAATCATGGCTACTTGACAGTGGCCACAGCATCTTGTTGTGGAGGTCAAGTTGTGTCACAAACTGCAAAAGCAAAGCTCAAGCAGCCTATACTGTCTAACCCTGCCCACTCTCAAGCCCATCCCCCCACATGCACAGATCAGAGTACAGCCTTGAGATTACTCAGAGGTACAAATTGTATATACTGTCAGTGGTGCTGCTGAAGCACCTCTACTGGGGGAGGGTATAATTATAGCATAGCGAGGCTACATAGCTAATTTCCATTATAAATGTGGACACAAGAACTTACAGTAGAAAAAGTTGACAATAAGTGTGCGCAGACTTAGGATTTTAATATATTAATAGATACAGGGAGTCGAGTTTCCGCTTGTTTATGTTAGTTAACAGGCAGTTAAAAGGATTAAATGCCTGTCCCACCTCCAGGAGACGGGACCCGAAGCTGCACATCTTCCCGCCTCCTGGCAAAAGGGCACGGAGGCGGGATGGGGGCAGCTTTGCCATCCGCCCCCACTTTCTCCGAGTTTACCAGCTGTCCCGCCTCCATGCCCGCCTCCTCGGGGTTTGGAAAATCCTGCGCATAATCTTGATCCCTTCTGTGCAGATAATTATCCTATCTTATTGTATTTTTCCATTGAGAGAGAGAGAGAGAGAGAGAGAGACAGAGAGATGAATTGGAATCAACAGGATAAGGTCTCGCTATCAATTACTGCTGGTCTATCCACAGAGGTTTGAATATCTGGGATACCGAGATAATGAATTTACTGATCAGTCTGAAGCGTATTCAGTGAGCTCTCAATTTATTTTAGATACTGAAGATTGGATTTATAGGCATTATAAAACAAAGCAAATTTACAAAGTTTGAATTTGTAAGTACATAAGAAAAAGTTTTTTTTGCAGAGGCTGGTGTCGGGAGCAGTGAGACCAGAGACCCAATGAGTATTTAAACTCACTTTCGCAGGCTTTCTTTACAGAGGTTGGTGTCGTGAGCGGTGAGACCGGAGACCCAGTGAGTATTTAAACTCACTTTCGCGGGCTTTCTTTACAGAGGCTGGTGTCGGGAGCAGTGAGACCGGAGACCCAGTGAGTATTTAAACTCACTTTCGCGGGCTTTCTTTTGGAGGCTTACCAATCTCAGACCGGCGGTGGCTTTCCAGAGCCACGTCACGATTCAAAACGTGACGCGGGCAAGAGGGAGCAGCTGATTGGGTGAGTACAGCCAGGGAGTATTTATACTACTCTATAGTTTGACAGTTAAGGTTCATAATTTATAAAGTTTAGAAGGTCTTAATTTTTTTTTGGTTATAGATTCTAGTGCTCGTAACCAAGGGCCCTTGAGTATATCATTTAATTGTAGTGTAATTGGTGGTATTGATTTGATTTAAGTTAATTTAAATTAATTGATGGGTAAGTCATGGCAGGACAGCTCGGTGCCGTGGTATGCTCCTCCTGCACTATGTGGGAAATCAGGGACACTTCCTGTGTCTCTGACAACCATGTGTGCGGGAAGTGTATCCAGCTGCAGCTACTGGCAGACTGCATTGCAATGCTGGAGCTGCGAATGGATACATACTGGAGCATTCGCGATGCCGAGGACGTCGTGGAAAGCATATTTAGGGAGTTGGTCACACCGCAGGTAAAGGCTGCACAGGCAGGAAGGGAATGGGTGACCGCCAGGCAGAGTAGTAGGCACAGGCAGGTAGTGCAGGGGTCTCCTGTGGCCATCCCCCTCTCAAACAGATATACCGCTTTGCATATTGTTGGGGGAGTTGGCTTATCGGGGGAAGACAGCAGCAGCCAACATCCTGGCACCGTAGGTGGTTCTGCTGCACAGGACAGGAGGAAAAAGAGTGGGAGAGCTATAGTAATAGGGGATTCTGTTGTAAGGGGAATAGATAGGCATTTCTGTGGCCGCAAACGAGACTCCAGGATGGTATGTTGCCTCCCTGGTGCAAGGGTCAAGGATGTCTCTGAGCAGCTGCAGGGCATTCTGGAGGGGGAGGATCAACAGCCAGTTGTCGTGGTGCATATAGGTACCAACGATATAGGTAAAAACCGGAACAAGGTCCTAAAAGCTGAACATAGGGAGTTAGGAGGTAAATTAAAAAATAGGACCTCAAACTACTAGGATTGCTACCAGTGCCACATGCTAGTCAGAGTAGAAATAGAAGGATATTTCAGATGAATACGTGGCTAGAGGAATGGTGCAAGGGGGAGGGATTCAAATTCCTGGGACATTGGAACCGATTCTGACGGAGGTGGGACCAGTACAAACTGGACAGTTTGCACCTGGGCAGGCCGGGACTGATGTCCTAGGGGGAGTGTTTGCTAGTGCTGTTGGGGAGGGTTTAAACCAAAATGGCAGGGGGTTGGGAATCTATGCAGGGGGACAGAGGAATGGGAAACAAGGATAGAAGCAAAGGACAGGAAGGATTAAAGCTAAAGTGGCAGGCAGAGCAGTCAAGGGTTTAAATCAAACATGGCCACGGTAAATAATAGTTCTAAAAGGTCTAAGAGTGTTAAAAAAACAAGCCTGAAGGCTTTGTGTCTTAATGCGAGGAGCATTCGTAATAAGGTGGATGAATTGGCTGCGCAAATAGATGTAAATGGATATAATATGATTGGGATTACAGAAACATGGCTCCAGGGTGACCAAGGCTGCGAACTCAACATCCAGGGGTATTCAATATTCAGGAAAGATAGGCAAAAAGGAAAAGGAGGTGGGGTAGCATTGCTGGTTAAAGAGGAGATTAACACAATAGTAAGGAAGGATATTAGCTCTGATGATATGGAATCTGTATGGGTAGAGCTGAGAAATACCAAGGGGCAGAAAACGTTAGTGGGAGTTGTATACAGACCCCCAAACAGTAATGCTGAGGTTGGGGATGGCATTAAATGGAAAATTAGAGATGCGTGCAATAAGGGCACAGCAGTTATCATGGGTGACTTTAATCTACATATAGATTTGGCTAACCAAATTAGTAACAATACTGTGGATGAGGAATTCCTGGAGTGTATACGGGATGGTTTCCCGGACCAATATGTCGAGGAACCAACTAGAGATCAGGCCATCTTAGACTGGGTATTATGTAATGAGAAAGGATTAATTAGCAATCTTGTTGTGCGAGGTCCCTTGGGGCGGAGCGATCATAATATGATAGAATTCTTCATTAAGATGGAGAGTGAAGTAGTTCACTCAGAGACTAGGGTCCTGAATTTAAATAAAGGAAACTACGATGGTATGAGGCACGAGTTGGGTAGGATGGATTGGGGAATGTTACTTAAAGGGCTAACGGTGGATAGGCAATGGCAAATATTTAAAGATCGCATGGATGAACGACAGAATTGGCATAAAAATAAAACAAAAAAGGTGACTCAACTGTGGCTAACAAGGGAAATTAGGGATAGCATAAGATCCAAGGAGAGGACATATAAATTGGCCAGAAAAAGCAGCAAACCTGAGGATTGGGAGTAGTTTAGTATTCAGCAAAGGAGGAAAAAGGGATTAATTAAGAGGGGGAAAATAGAGTATGAGAGTAAGCTTGCAGGGAACATAAAAACTGACTGTAAAAGCTTCTATAGATATGTGAAGAGAAAAAGATTGGTGAAGTCAAGTGTAGGTCCCTTGCAGTCAGAATCAGGGGAATTTATAATGGGGAACAAAGAAATGGCAGACCAATTAAATACATACTTTGGTTCTGTCTTCACAAAGGAGGACACAAATAACCTCCCAGAGATGTCGGGGAACATAGGGTCTAATGAGAGGGAGGAACTGAATGAAATCAGTATTTGTAGGGAAATGGTATTAAGGAAATTGATGGGATTGAAGGCCGATAAATACCCAGGGCCTGATAATCTACATCCTAGGGTACTTAAGGAAGTGGCCCTAGAAATAGTAGATGCATTACTGGTCATCTTCCAACATTCGATGGAATCTGGAACTGTACCCATGGATTGGAGGGTAGCTAATGTTACCCCACTATTCAAAAAAGATGGTAGAGAGAAAATGGGGAATTATAGACTGGTAAGCCTGACATCGGTAGGGAAATGCTAGAGTCCATTATAAAAGATGTAATAACAGAGCACTTGGAAAACAGTAACAGGATCGGACAAAGTCAACATGGATTTACAAAAGGTAAATCGTGCTTGACTAATCTACTGGAATTTTTTGAGGGTGCAACTGGTAGAATAGATAAGGGAGAACCAGTGGATGTGGTGTATTTGGACTTTCAGAAGGCTTTCGATAAGGTCCCGCATAAGAGATTAGCGTGTAAAGTTAAAGCACATGGGATTGGGGGCAAGGTACTGACTTGGATAGAGAATTGGTTGGTAGACAGGAAGCAAAGAGTTGGAATAAACGACTCTTTTTCCGAATGGCAGGCATTGTCTAGTGGGGTACCGCAGGGATCGGTGCTAGGACCCCAGCTATTCACAATATATATTAATGATCTAGACGAGGGAACTAGATGTAATATCTCCAAGTTTGCAGACGACAAAATGCTGGGTGGGCGTGTGTGCTGTGAGGAGGATGCAGAGAAACTCCAGTATGATTTGGACAGGTTGGGTGATTGGGCAGATGTAGTATAATGTGGATAAGTGTGAGGTTATCCACTTTGGTGGCAAAAACAGGAAGGCAGATTATTATCTGAACGGCAATAGGTTGGGAGAAGGGGAAGTGCAATGAGACCTGGGTGTCCTGGTGCACCAGTCGCTGAAGGTAAGCATGCAGGTGCAGCAGGCGGTTAAGAAGGCAAATGGTATGTTGGCCTTCGTAGCGAGAGGTTTCGAGTACAGGAACATGGATGTCTTGCTGCAGTTGTACAGGGCCTGGGTGAGACCACACCTTGAGTATTGTGTGCAGTTTTGGTCGCCTTATCTGAGGAAGGATGTTCTTGCCATGGAGGGAGTGCAGCGAAGATTCACCAGACTGATACCTGGGATGGCAGGAATGACGTATGAGGAGAGATTGGGTCGATTGGGCTTATACTCGCTGGAGTTTAGAAGAGTGAGAGGGGATCTCATTGAAACTTATAAAATTCTAACAGGACTAGACAGACTAGATGCAGGAAGGATGTTCCCGATGGCGGGGGAGTCCAGAACCAAGGGTCACAGTCTAAAGATAAGGGGTAAGCCATTTAGGACAGAGATGAGGAGGAATTTCTTCACCCAGAGAGTGGTGAACCTGTGGAATTCTCTACCACAGAAGGCAGTTGAGGCCAATTCATTAAATATATTCAAGAAGGAGTTAGGTATATTTCTTTAGGCTAAAGGGATCAAGGGATATGGGGAGAAGGCAGGGACAGGGTACTGAGTTTGGATGATCAGCCGTGATCTCATTGAATGGCGGAGCAGGCTCAAGGGGCCGAATGGCCTACTCCTGCTCCTATCTTCTATGTTTCTAAGTTCTGCCAGCTGTTAGAAGCTATGGAAACAGCTGGTGTTAATCAAACTGCCCAGGTAAAATACGATAGCAAAATACTGCGGATGCTGGAAATCCGAAATAACAACAGAAAATGCTGGAAAAACTCAGCAGGCCAGGCAACATCCGTGGAGAGAGAAACAGAGTCAACGTCTCGGGTCGAAACCCTTCTACAGAACTGAGAAAAAAAGGCAGGAAATGAAAAGATTAAAAGGCAGTAGGGGTATTAAAAGTACTGCCTTTTAATCTTTTCATTTCCTGCCTTTATTTTCCCAGTTCTGTAGAAGGGTTTTGACCCGAAACGTTGACTCGGTTTCTCTCTCCATGGATGTTGCCTGGCCTGCTGAGTTTTTCCAGCATTTTCTGCTGTTTTTTTCCAGGTAAAGTACAGTTGTTTGGAGGTAGTCGTAGCTGCAGTTTAGTTTGAACAGTGACATACCCAAAACACAGGCCTGAAAACGACAGGCTGCATTCAGTGGGAAGTTTTAAGGGCAGGGATGATAGCCCACCAGGCACGAAGGCCCCACTCCACTCTCTAATGCCCTAAACTAAATTTATACGAGGTGAAGCCCTATTTAGTTCAAAGCTAGTTTCTCAAACTGCCTTGCTGCAAATATGGTATAAGCAGATTAATCAACTTCTTCTATATCAGTATTAATATATGATATGCTTCAGGCATTTGCCGTCAATGTCAATCACTTCAGACAGAGAGCAGCAGCTGAAAGGTCTTATAATTGAAAGGAATACAGTTAACGGCTGAAAAACCCACAGAATTTCATTGTCAGATTGTATAAATATCATGGTCTGGTGATTCAAAAGTAATTTACAGAGGAAATGTGGTGAATTGTATTTATTTTAATCAAGTACAGGAAACTTTGGTTTATCCGGAGGTTAAAAGTCCGGAAAGCTCTTTTCTACCGGCAAAATTCAGGAGCCGTTTCCAATAAGTTTTTTTACTTCTCGTTGCTTTTTTTATCCCCAGTCAGGCTCTGCAAGGTCTGTAGCTAAGCAACAGCTTCAGCTAGAGACGCTTTTAAGCTGCAGCCGACTGTTTTGAAGCCGTTGCTAAGCAACAGGGTTTGTTGATTCACACGGAGCTGAAAATCTCCGTATTGTGGCGTTGCCACATTGGGGAAACACCGTGTGTATGTAGATAAACCTGTATAATCCCCTTTTAACTGCTGTATTCCCCTCCCCCTGCAAGACAGTTGCAAGCTGAAAGGAATAAGGCATGTTCAGACTTGCCTGCTGCTGAGAGAAGGAAAACCAATCAGGTTCCAGCAGGTGACCAATCCGTGAGTCATCACAGGTTCGCGGGCTTTACGAATTCAGTACTGTATTGTGAGAGTTGGAGTAAAGACCTATTTCTTGTAGCTCGCTGTGTTGTCTATTTCGTTACGCGGGAGACTGTAGTCACCCACATTGGTGACCCCGAATGTCGGCAGCCAAAGCCCCCGACTCACGTAGCCCTACAGAGGCCAGCAACGACCCGGCAGCAACCGGCAGCAGCCCGATGTCGGCCGGCGCCGAGTCCTTGAAGCTCCCCACCTTCTGGGAACACCAAGCACCAGCTTGGTTCATGCACACGGAGGCCCAATTCACCCTTCGCAGGGTTCAAGACGATGAAGAAAGGTACCTCCACGTAGTCTCAGCACTAGCAAGCTCCGCCGCCGCCGAAGTTCTCGACCTGCTGGGGAACCCACCACAGACCGGCAAGTACTCAACCATTAAGGGCCGCTTGCTGCAGGCTTACGGCCTGTCCGGGGAGGAGAGGGCCCGTAGGCTTCTTTCACTACCAGGCCTCGGCGACTCTACCCCGACCCAGTTGATGAGCCGGATGCTTGCGCTCCTGGGCTCTGAACCGCAGTGCTTCTTGTTTCGGGCCCTTTTCCTCAGCCTGCTTCCTCAGCAGGTACAGACTGCCCTCGCGGGGTCCCCGATCACAGACTGCGTACAACTGGCAGCCACCGCGGACAAAGTCTTCGCTGTCACCCAACTCGGCTGTGCAGCCGCGAGGCTCCCCGACACCACCGAGCGCGCGCCGCCACGCCAGGCCGCAGAACTATGCTACTACCACGCGCGTTTCGGCCACAAGGCCCAACGCCGCAGAGCACCCTGTTCTTTCGATCAAACCAAGATGGCCACCCAGCCCAATGTGCCAGCCCCGCGCCGCCGTCTAGGCCCGCTCGACCGCACCCCCGCCGCCACGATGGCCATCGGCACCGCAGGTAAACTGCTGTACATAACCGACTCCCTTTCAGGGCGCAGATTCCTTTGCGACACCGGAGCCCAATGCAGCATAATTCCTGCCTCCCAGCTCGACATCCAGGCAGGCTGCAGCGGCCCACACCTCGTGGCGGCAAATGGCGCAGCTATCGCTACTTTTGGAAAGCGACAGGCCGAGGTTTGTTTCAACGGCCAGCGATTTACGTGGGATTTCGTGACGGCCTCGGTGGCACATCCCTTGCTGGGCGCCAATTTTCTTTGCGCCCACGGACTCCTGGTCGACGTCCGCGACAGGCGCCTGATCGACGCAGCAACTTTCGCTTCACTGGCCTGCCAGCAGAGCAACAGCCCGGCCCTCGTCGGGTCCTGCTCTGCCCCGGCGGATGACGACTACGCCCGCCTTCTCGCAGATTTCCCGAGGCTCACACAACCGACCTTCTCAGCCGCGGCAGCCAAGCATGGTGTCGAGCACCACATCGCCACTACGGGACCACCAGTGTTCGTCCGAGCCAGACGCCTGGACCCAGCCAAGATGGCGGTGGCCAAGGAAGAATTCGCCACGATGGAGAAACTGGGCATCATCTGCCGCTCGAACAGCCCCTGGTCATCCCCCCTCCACATTGTGCCCAAGCCGGGCGGTGGCTGGCGCCCCTGTGGCGACTACAGACGGCTCAATGACGCCACCACGCCCGATAGATACCCCATTCCGCACATCCAAGACTTCTCGGCACACCTAGCAGGAAAGTCCGTCTTTTCCAAGGTCGACCTGATTCGCGGCTACCATCAGGTCCCCGTCCACCACGCAGACGTCCAGAAGACGGCGGTCATCACCCCCTTCGGACTGTTCGAGTTCCTGCGCATGCCCTTCGGGCTCAAGAACGCCGCACAGGCCTTCCAACGGCTCATGGATTCCATCCTATGGGACCTGAGCTTCCTGTTCGTCTATCTGGACGATATCCTCGTGGCCAGCACCAGCAAGGCAGAGCACATCGCGCATTTGCGCTCTCTTTTCCAGCGCCTCAGCCATCACGGGCTAATCGTCAACCCGGCCAAATGTCAGTTCGGAGCAGCCCAAATTGACTTTCTCGGCCACAGAATCTCGCCAAGGGGAGCCATTCCCCTACCTTCCAAGGTGCAGGCGGTGGCAGACTTTCCCCAGCCCACCTCGGCCAAGGCGCTGCAGGAATTTTGGGGGATGGTCAATTTCTATCACCGTTTCGTGCCCAAGGCCGCCTCACTCATGCGCCCCCTCTACGAAGCCACCAGGGGCAAAACGGGCAAAGAGCAACTCACCTGGTCCAGCGAGATGGCGACAGCCTTCCACCAGACCAAAAGCGCCTTGGCCAACGCCACACTACTGGCCCACCCCATCCCGGGCGCCAAGACCGCCCTCACCACGGACGCCTCGGATTACGCTGTCCAGCAACAGTGGGTCGAAGGCGCGTGGCAGCCACTGGCATTTTTCAGCCGACAGCTGCGCAAGAATGAGCAGGCCTACAGCACGTTCGACAGAGAGCTCCTGGCCCTGTTCCTGGCAATCCGGCACTTCTGTTTCCTCCTGGAAGGCCGGCCGTTCACCGCATTCGTGGACCACAAGCCGCTCACTTTCGCCATGGCCAAAGTAACCGAACCCTGGTCCGCGCGCCAACAGCGCCAACTCAACTTCATCTCGGAGTTCACCACGGACATCCGCCACGTCGCCGGCAAGGACAATTTGGTGGCCGACTGCCTCTCAAGACCCTTGCTCCACGCAGTGCACCTGGGCGTCGACTACGCCAGCATGGCGAGAGACCAGGCCGCCGACGCGGAGATCCAGGCCCTCAGGACGTCAACCACCAGCCTCACTCTGGCCGACATCCACTTTCACGCAGCCGGCACAACCCTCCTGTGTGACGTCTCAGTCCCCTCGCCTAGGCCGGTCGTCCCATCCGCCTGGCGCAAGCGAGTTTTCGACATCATCCGTGGCCTCTCACATCCAGGGATGCGTGCGCCTCAGAAACTCATGTCCGCCAAGTTCGTCTGGCCTGGACTCCACAAGAATGTGAGAGACTGGACCAACACATGCGTGGCGTGTCAGCGCGCTAAGGTCCAGCAGCACACCAAGGCGCCATTGGAGTGTTTCCCGGCGCCCGAGAGGCGTTTCGACCACGTCCACGTCGATCTGGTAGGCCCCTTGTCGCCGTCGCACGGTTTCACACACCTGCTCACGATCGTCGACCGCACCACCAGATGGCCCGAGGCAGTTCCCCTCGCCTCCACCACCACGACCGACGTCGTGCGAACATTCGTCTCGACATGGGTGGCCCGGTTCGGCGTGCCGACCGACATATCCTCGGACAGAGGCCCCCAGTTCACCTCCCACTTGTGGAATGCCATCACCGCCTGCCTCGGCACCAAGTTGCACAGGATAACAGCCTACCACCCGCAGGCCAACGGGCTCTGCGAGCGCTTTCATCGTTCCTTGAAAGCCTCCCTCCGCGCCAGCCTGGCCGACACCAGCTGGATCGACAAACTACCCTGGGTCCTCCTGGGATTGCGCACCGCGCCCAAAGAGGACCTCCGCGCCTCCGCGGCCGAGATGGTCTACGGCCAACCGCTCAGAGTACCAGGCGACTTCCTCCCCGACAACGGAGCCGTGGTCGGCCGCCAGACAGCTTTCCCTGCACCAGGACGCGGCCCAGCAATTCCGTCCAGTGCCCACTTCGCAACATGGCCCGCAGCCGTCCTACGTGCCTCGGGACTTACGACATGCGGAGTTCGTCTTCGTGTGCCGGGACGCGCACAGAGGCCCGCTGCAGGCACCATACACCGGCCCCTTCTCAGTATTGGAGACGGGGGACAAAGCTTTTCTTATCGACGTCGGCGGGAAGCCGGACCTTATTTCAGTAGACCGCCTCAAACCGGCGCACCTGGACCTCAGCTTCCCGTTTCGTCCGGCTCTTCCCCCATGGCGGGGCAGACCTCCCGCGTTGGCGGCGGCCCCACAAGAGGACCAAGACACGCCAGAACCTTACTTCCCGGCCGCCGCCCCACCTTTGCCAGCAGCCCGTCCAGCCAGCCCACCGGCAGACCAGCCGCCAGACCAGCCGACCTCCCAGACAGCCCTCCTCAAACGCCAGATGGCTACTACAGCCGCTACGGCCGTTTGGTCAAACCTCCGCAGAGACTGACTTTTACAGTTAACGAGGATTCTGGGGGGGCGTATGTGGCGTTGCCACATTGGGGAAACACTGTGTGTATGTAGATAAACCTGTATAATCCCCTTTTAACTGCTGTATTCCCCTCCCCCTGCAAGACAGTTGCAAGCTGAGAGGAATAAGGCATGTTCAGACTTGCCTGCTGCGGAGAGAAGGAAAACCAATCAGGTTCCAGCAGGTGACCAATCCGTGAGTCATCACAGGTTCGCAGGCTTTACGAATTCAGTACTGTATTGTGAGAGTTGGAGTAAAGACCTATTTCTTGTAGCTCGCTGTGTTGCCTATTTCTTTACGCAGGAGACTGTAGTCTCCCACAGTATGTTTCAACATTAGCGCTGGTTTGTCCGGCAGTTTTGATGGGACGGCAACAGCTCAGTCCCGTCGGTGCCGGATATCACAAAGTTTCCTGTATGTGGGTAAGAATGAAAAGGTACATGATTTGAACAATTTTGGTTTGTCTGATGTTAAAAACAAACAGCAGCCACTTTTTAAAATTAATTCTCGGGCTGTGGGCGTCGCTGGCAAGGCCAAGATTTATTGCCCATCCTTATTTGCTCTGAGGCGGTGGTGGTGGACCTTCTTCTTGAAGGGTTTGATACAACTGAGTGGCTTGCTGGGCCACTTCAGAGGGCAGTTAAGAGTCAACCATATTGGTGCGGGACGGCAGTCACATATAGGCAGACCAGGTATGGGCATTTGTGAACCAGTTGGGTTTTTACAACAATCCGACAACTTCACGTTCACTTTTACTGATACCAGATTTTATTTTTCTTTCCAGATTTTTAAAAATCAAATTCCTCAATGGCCATGGTGGGATTTCAACTCACGTTCTCTGGATTATTAGTCCAGGCCTCTGGATTACGATTCCAGTAACATAACCACTACACTACAGGACCCTTCATGAAATGGAGCGTAGAGGCACTTCCTCTTTGAAGACACAGCACATGTGAGATAAAATAGCAGCAGTCTTCAACGTGCGGAGAACATCATATTCCCTGTTAATCCTTCTTGATCCGTGTGCTCATAAAGATTAGCTCTGGACATAGAAACATAGAAGATAGGAGCAGGAGTAGGCCATTCGGCCCTTCGAGCCTGCTCCACCATTCAATGAGATCATGGCTGATCATCCAAATTCAGTACCCTGTCCCTGCCTTCTCCCCATATCCCTTGATCCCTTTAGCCTTAAGAAATATATCCAACTCTTTTTTGAATATATTTAATGAACTGGCCTCCACCACCCTCTGTGGCAGAGAATTCCATAGGTTCA
Organism: Somniosus microcephalus; assembly: GCF_052327205.1. Taxonomy (NCBI): domain Eukaryota; kingdom Metazoa; phylum Chordata; class Chondrichthyes; order Squaliformes; family Somniosidae; genus Somniosus; species Somniosus microcephalus. The sequence goes on from NC_141009.1 coordinate 32,738,796, forward strand.
CCACTCTCTGGGTGAAGAAATTCCTCCTCATTTCAGTCCGAAATGGCTTACCCCTTATCCTTAGACTATGACCCCTGGTTCTGGACTCCCCGGCCATCAGAAACATCCTTTCTGCATCTAGTCTGTCCAGACCTGACAGAATTTTATAGGTTTCGATGAGATCCCCTCTCAATCTTCTAAACTCCAGTGAGTATAAGCCCAATCGACACAATCTCTCCTCGTACGTCATTCCTGCCATTCCAGGTATCTGCCTGGTGAATCTTCGCTGCACTCCCTCCATGGCAAGAACGTCCTTCCTCAGGTAAGGTGACCAAAACTGCACACAATACTCAAGGTGCGGTCTCACCAAGGCCCTGTACAACTGCAGCAAGATATCCTTGTTCTTGTACTCGAACCCTCTTGCTACGAAGGCCAACATACCATTTGCCTTCTTAACCGCCTGCTGCACCTGCATGCTTACCTTCAGCGACTGGTGCACAATAACACCCAGGTCTCTTTGCACTTCCCCTTCTCCCAATCTATTGCCATTCAAATAATAATCTGCCTTCCTGTTTTTGCCACCAAAGTGGATAACCTCACATTTATCCACATTATAGTGCATTTGCCATGTTTCTGCCCAATCACCCAACCTGTCCAAATCGTACTGGAGTTTCACGACATCCTCCTCATAGCTTACCCTCCCACCCAGCTTTGTGTCGTCTGCAAATTTGGAGATATTACATCCAATTCCCTCGTCCAGATCATTAATATATATTGTGAACAGCTGGGGTCCTCGGACCGATCCTTGCGGTATCCCACTAGTCACTGCCTGCCACTCGGAAAAAGACCCGTTTATTTCAACTCTTTGCTTTCTGTCCGCCAACCAGTTCTCTATCCAAGTCAATACCTTGCCCCCAATCCCATGTGCCTTAATTTTGCACGCTAATCTCTTATGTGGGACCTTATCGAAAGCCTTCTGAAAGTCCAAATACACCACATCCACTGGTTCTCCCTTATCTATTTTACCAGTTACATCCTCAAAAAATTCCAGTAGATTAGTCAAGCATGATTTACCTTTTGTAAATCCATGTTGACTTTGTCCGATCCTGTCACTGCTTTCCAAGTGCTCTGCTATTACATCTTTTATAATAGACTCTAGCATTTTCCCCACTACCGATGTCAGGCTTACCGGTCTATAATTCCCTGCTTTTTCTCTACCACCTTTTTTGAATAGTGGGGTAACATTAGCTACTCTCCAATCCATGGGTACTGTTCCAGTCTATCGAGTTCTGGAAGATGACCAGCAATGCATCTACTATCTCTAGGGCCACTTCATTAAGTACCCTGGGATGTAGACCATCAGGCCCTGGGGATTTATCGGCCTTCAGTCCCATCAATTTTCCTAACACCATTTCCCTACAAATACTGATTTCTTTCAGTTTCTCCCTCTCATTAGACCCTATGTTCCCCGGCATCTCTGGGAGGTTATTTGTGTCCTCCTTTGTGAAGACAGAACCAAAGTATGTATTTAGTTGGTCTGCCATTTCCTTGTTTCCCATTATAAATTCCCCTGATTCTGACTGTATGGGACCTACGCTTGACTCCAGAAGGACTGTGAAGTGCAAATGGAACACGTACCATTGTTCAAAAATTAAATTAAATAGCTCCACTGCAAGAATGTCATTCTCTTCAGCTGTTAGTTATCATGGGACTTGTACATAACCATATAACGGTCATCATGTGAAGCTACATCAGTGACAGAACTTCACTAAAGCTGCAAGAAATATATAATTAAAGCATAATCATAGCTAATTTATTCGTGATACCAGGTAGGGAATCAGGGGCAAATGCAAAGGAGATAAACAGCATTCCAAAAGACCTGAACCATCCAAGCAGATGGGCGAAGAAGGTCCACAGTTGGCATTTTAATGTGGATAAATGTAAGGTAAATGCAAATGATAACAGGAAACAGCAAACACTTACAGGATGAAAGGGTCTCTCATTCGCAAAGGTGGAAAAGGAAAAGCTTCAGTCAACCACTACATGTATTCAATTAAGATGAAGCTGTTACTAATAAAGCTAACCAAAATACCAAGTAGCATCTGAAGGGCATTTGAAAATAAATCTTACCTGATCCGGTTACAGGCTTAAAATGAACAAGCCTCCGACGAGACATTCGAAGAAATCATTTTCACCTCAAAGCAGCAACTATCTGAGATGCGTCAGCCATGGGATGGTGGTAGCACTCTCGCCTCACTCAGAAGGTTGTGAGTTCAAGCCTCACTTCAGGGCTTGAGCACATAATCTTGATTGACATGCCAGTGCAGTATTGAGGGAGTGCTGCACTGCTGGAGGTGTCGTCTTTCAGAAGAGATGTTTACACTGAGGTCCTATGTTCCCTGTAATTTTTTTTTTGACCCTGCCCGGCCCCTTTAAGGGGCTGCACGGGCCATTCAAAATACAACGCATGCGCGGTTTTTACATTGAAATGGCGGCAAACCGGCTGCGCAGGATCCTTGGAGCAGTGCACAGCCGCGTACTTTACAGGGAACACTGCTGAGGTCCTGTCTGCCCTCTCAGGTCAACCTAAAAGATCTTTTTGAAGAAGAGTAGGTGATTTCCCCCAGTGCCCTGGCCAACATTTATCTCTCAACCAACATCACTAAAAATAGTTTAATTGGTCAGTTACCTCATTGTTGTTTGTGGGGCCTTGCTATCTACAAATTGGCTGCTGTATTTCCCTACATTTCAAAAGTACTTAATTGACTATGAAGCACTTTGGGATGTCTTGAGTTTGAGAAAGGCACTGTTTAAATGCAAGTTCTTTCTCTTTTTCTGTATTTGGAACAGATTCCCAGCCAAAGCAGTTAAGGTTGTCATTTAACTGTTTGAAAAAGGAATTGGTTAGTTAACTGGTTGGGAACAGGATTTGAGATCAACGATAATTGTACTTTGAAAGGATCAATTGTTCTACAGGACATTATGGTTTCTGTGCGAATGGAGGCAGGTTGGGTGGGTAGGAAAGGAAGGAAGGAGAGAAGGAGGGGGAAGGGTTAGTTCTGCGGAAGGCAGCATCACTGGGCTAAATAGGGAAGATGTGGGGATTTATGCTTGTTCTGGAGTTTGAGTTAATTACTTTTGGAAATCAAGAAATATTTGAGCAGAGGTTTGCCTCTGGAGATTTAATGGATGGCGTAAGAGTCTACCACAGAGTATATTGTACTTTGTTGTGGGAGGACATGGTAGGTCAAATAGCCTTTTCTCATGTTGTGCTTTATTTTCTTACAGACCACTTTTGCTAGGAGATAAATTGGGTTTGATAACGAGCAAAGCAGCTGCTGGAACAACACTGCAATGAATCAAATCAATCTCTTACAATCAGTATGAGGAAACATTGGACACGACATTTGGAAGAGAATGTACCAACTCTGAACAAAATGAAACGAGTGCAAGCAATCCTTCAAAACTTTCCGTCAGTGAAATAATAAAGGGGACGGTTTGGCCATCAGTTACAATTGTGATCACATTTTAACATCGTTTGGATTATTTCTGCCTTTGTATTGCGCTTTTAATCTTTCCATTGCGTTTATTTAAAGAATATCAGCAGATCTCTGGTGGGGTGGCTCACTATAAATCAGATGGTATTGATTGGAGCACTATACTATGAAACGCAGAATGTAATCTTATAGTTCGGGCCAATAATTTGTTGCAGCACAGTATCCGTGATGAATCACATGATTTTCGCCCTACAGTGCAACTTTTCCCATCAATGGCATTTTACTTTTCATTAGCAATGGCCCGTAATTTACTGTAAGAATAATGGTGAGGCTAATGGCGTCACCGTTATTTATGCGCAAATGCTACAGCAACTTCAAACTAGGCTAGATGCACAATTAAACACAAAAATCCCAAAGTTGCTGTCCGAGATGCGCCGCTCCACCATTAGCTTTGCAAAAATGGCATCTTGCTGTCCGGCTCAGCACAGAAATGCATTGAATGGCATGAAGTTGCTGTAATTGCACAATAGATACGAACTAAACTCGCCACAGAAAGTTAAGTCAAGTCATTTCAAATCTAAGTTCCCTTTTAATGATGTGATAAGTGTTACTTACTGCCAGTCAATCTCTCTGGCACTGAAAATTAACTATTACAACTGTGGAGTCTCATTCCTTCAGGTTTTAATTGTTGTTGGAGATTTTTTTAAATTAAATTTTTTTAAAAATGTTTTACTTTTCCTTTCTGCCTCCCTTCTCTCTCTTAATCCAATCTTTCTTTCCCTCTCTTTATTTCTCTTTCTGCACCTGATTTGATATTGACTTCACCCATTGAATTACACTTCCTTCTCAGTCCTTGTGCTGGTTATTTCACATTCCTTCAATCTGATTGGTTAAGGAGAAACAGTTGCTTGCCCTGTTCACTCAGGTCCCAGATGGTCTGTTTCCCTCACTGCTTCGTTATAAGCTTGCAATTTCAGCAACTTGCCACACAAAATTTTTAAAAACTTAAATGTGCAAGGACAAGTCCAATTAACAGCAGACGCTATAGCAAATTAGGAGCCAAAACATCTCAGTTTTCTGTCTCTCTTAACCTGGCTGATGGAAGTTTCCGTTGGTAACTCTAGTAGCTGTTCATGCAGTCCGTGTACATTCTGCTAACCAACAATTTACACCAAACTCCAATTTTGACAGTGCTGGTGAACTAAGAGGCCGTGGACGAAATGGCCACCTGTTACGGCAACCAGCTGGCACATTCCTTCAGTATTAGCTGGGCTGAGAGCGGCAGAATACGGCACTTCAAAACTTATTGCTGATTGAACTGAAAGTCCCAATGACAGGAAAAACTGATTGGATTTGCAAGGAAACATTGGGCCTGAATTTGCGGTCGGAGGCTCCTCGCGGGCGGAATGCCTCCGACCGGCAAAAAATCTACGAACTTACCTTCTGCCTCGGGATCCACGGAGACTCGCGCTCCTGGGCCTCTCTGCATAGACATGCACAGAGACCCACGTCTCTCAGGGGCGCAGGCAGTTCACAAGCACCCCTGGGATCATGTGGGCTGGCCCAACAAATGACAGAAGGGGGATCCCCATTCATACTTATGAGGATTCTATATGTATGGAAACCCCCATAAGTATGAATGGGAATGCCCCCAAAAATATCTCTACACTTCAAATAAATAAAATAAACAAAAATGGCATTTAATATTTAAAACAAATTAAATTTTTTGAAAAATAAATCTACATGTTTTAAAGGGGCTAAAAATAAACTTACCGGCCTAGAAATTGGGTATAGCCCCACTTGAGGCGTTAGAACTGGCGCTGCGCAAAGTTTATAGCCAGACGAAACTTATCGCTGCCTGGCGAGATATTGGGTTGCATCGCCCCCAAAGGGGATTGAGGCGCTAACTCAGACGTTGCACAGGGCTCCTAAGGCGCAAAAGTTCAGGCGCTACCCAATATCGTCGCGGATGGGCGCAGCGCAGGTGATCTCAATTACCGAAAACCACGAGACTTCCAGGCGCCGGCCGGCTCTTAAAGGGGTGGGTCAGTCAGCATGAGCTGCTACACTCAGTGCCCTGTAGGCCTCAGAATCGGCGCTCGCCCTTCTCTGGCGCAAGAAACTTGGTGAGGATGGAGAAGGTGAGACAGAGAGCAGAGCGCTTCAGCACTGAGGCTCTGGACCACTTGGTGTCTGCAGTTGAGCGCCGTCGAGATGTTCTGTATCCTGACAATGGCAAGAGGCTGAATCAAAAGGCTTACCGGCGATCTTGGAGGGAGGTTTCTCAGAGGGTCAACTCCAACAGCTTGGCGACCAGGACCCCTGTTCAGTGCAGGAAGAAATTCAACGACCTCACTCGGGTCGTTAGGGTGAGTGTTGGTTATGCAAACTTCTGATTCCCTCCATCTGCACCTAACTTCGAGGACCCTGTTGCCATGATGCCCCAATGGCCATCTGTCAGCAAGCACCCATGGCCCTTTCTGGGCACACACATGGACATTTCACTCAAGGCCACATGTAAGGGCCCTTGCACCATGGGGGGCATGAGATGCGAAAGGAGCAGCGTCGAACCGGTGGCGGGCCTCCACAAGAGGTCACTCTCACGGATCTCGAGGAGAGAGTGCACCAGATTCTTGGAGGACGTCTGTCTGGTCCTGTTACCACTGCAGCTGCCGACCCCATTCTCGACAGCGAGGGTAAGGCTCTCACCTTTTGCAGCTGTCTCCTTCCACTTGGTACCCCCGCCAGCATGCTTCCTCAGTGTGCCGCAATGTGCCATGCCTTTCCGCCAACCTGTCCTTTTCCTAAAGCCACTCTTCCACCTCCCTGCTTTCAGATGATGCATCACCAACTGGGGCTCCACGCCCTGAAGCTGCCAGTGCCAGTGCCTCCGGAGGCAAGGATCAGGAGGAAGCCGGACCATCCGCTCCAATCTCAGAGGAGCATACACATGTACAGACTGGGGATAGTAGTTCCCTGGAGGGGAGGTGGGGGGGCTCTGAGGATCAGCCAGTTGCCGGACCAAGCGGCATGCAGCAACGCAAGGGGGGTAGGCAAGTTCGACCACCGTCTCCCCGGAGGGCAAGGCAGGTAGTGATGACTGCTGCACAGAGTGCAGAGGAGGTGCGTCGCCTGGCTGAAATGAGCACCCAGGCCCGGCTCAGGCACACTGAGCTGATGGCTGCAGTGGGGAGGATGCCTCAGTCAATAGATACACTGGCAAAGAGTGTGTTGGACTTCAGGGCAACAGTGGAGAGGACTCTCCAGGGCTTCGGGGCAACAATGGACAGGACTCTCCAGGGCTTCGGGGCAACAATGGAGAGGTCTGTCGAGGGCTTTGGCCCAACAATGGAGAGGACTGTCCAGGGCTTCGAGGCTGCTATGGAAAGGACTGTTCAGGGCTTCGGACAATCCCTGGAAAGGTCTGTCCAGGGCTTGTCCGAGGCAGTGGAGCGGTCAGCACCGGCCTTGTCCGAAGCAATGGAAAGAACTGCCCAGGGCTTCTCCGAAGCACTGGCACCTGGCTCACAGGTCCTCACTGCTGCCACGCAGTCACTTGCCGGCCTCATCCACACCCAGATTGAGGCAACGCGAACTCTCACTGCAGCCACCCTACCTGCATCAGCTAGGATCACCCCGGTCACTTCCAGTCCCATACAAGGCCAGGAATCAGTGGAGCATGCGATTGTGGCGGATGAGCCGAGCCGGTCCCCTCAGAGAGCCAGTGTGTCGTCCGACAATGGTGCAGGTGTCCTCTCTCGGCAGGTACCATTCCACATGCCAGCGCTGGCACGTCTGCAGTGCAGCTGCCACCACCTGCAGTGCACACTGCTTCCAGCCATGCTCAGATCAAGCATCCTGCGTCCGCACCCTCCAAGCCCAGAGGTCGGCCAGGCCGTCCCTCAGGGGCTTCTGCGCTTCCAGACAGTCAGCAGGCGTCCCCCAGCCTTGAGCCCGCCACTGGGGTTCAATTACGTAGGAGCAGCAGGGAGGGAAGGGGCCAAGCGCGAAAGAGAAGTCGTTCTCCATCAAGGGGCCAGCAGTAGAGGGAGGTACTGAGACGTTTCTTTGGCCAAAATCAAGGAGACCCTCACCTGTTGGAATTGTTGGAAATAGTTTGTTTAGTTTGGCGGCTTTGCCGAAGAGTTAACTGTTATTTTGTTAGTTATGGTTTCTGTTGACATGACGTTGTTTTGCTGTAATGAAAGACTTTTGTGACAATAAAGAGAAGTTTAAATGTGCTATGGTGTACGTGACTAATTACAGTGATGCTGGCCTTCAGAGGCTTTCAAACATCCAAAGTGCGCAGCAGTTAAGACACTCATCATTCCGCCAGATGAATTGCTCTGATCAGAATTGATTTCCTGTGTCATTGCTCATAACCAGAAATTAGAAAAAAAATAGTGTCTCTCCTTGTAACTGTCTCTCTCCTTGTCTCATATACTCTAATTCATTCTTTTTTTCTCTATTTGTCTTCTACAGTTTCTGTGTTCCTCTTTCTCTCTGTATTTCACACACTTTCATTGCTTTTTGTGCGTCTCTTGAGTTTGTCTCTGACTGTCTCCCACTCTGTCCCCCGTTGTATAATTTTCTCCTTGATTCTCTCACTAAGTTTTCTCTCTTTTTTCTGTCTGTGTGTGTACATCTTGCCTTCTCTTTTTAATTTAGGCTGATACTTCTGTGGAGCAGAGGGAGTCCTGCATTTTTGAGGTGGAGCCCTTTAGATGGAATGCTAAACCAAGGCCCTGTATCCTTCTTTAAGTGGACATAGAGGGTGCCATGGCGATATTTGAAACAGAGTGAGGTGTTTTCCAGTGTCTTTATCAACATTCCTCCCTCAAACCAACCCCACCAAAACAGCTTAGCTCATTTTTTCTGAGACCTCGCCACATGCAAATTGACTCCCACTTTTGTCAACAAAACAGCAGTGACTAGACTTCAAAAGTCATTCATTGGCTATCAAGGACATTCTGAGAACATGAAAGGGGTTGTATAAATGAGAGCTCTTTCCTTTCTTTATTTGCAGTGATATGAAATTCCAACATTCAAGTAACATACGACCCTCTTAAGTTCTGGAGAGGAATATCTTACGAAAGCTGATATTAAGTAAGTCACAATTTGCTTTGGACTTAACAGTCAGTAGTACTACTGGCAATGCTGGTACCATTATGTTCAAGTCAAGTAGGAAGCAATTGGATTTACACCATAAGCAGATAGACATACAGACCAGGAAAGTGCAAGGTTCAACGTACAGTCTTTGCTTAGTGAGCTGATCTTAGTGGGAGTTATGGTTTAGGTGCTACATTTTCCCCTTGGATAGGAGGATAAAAGTTGGCTCTGGATTGTTGTCCAGTCCCTGCTGAAAATAGGCTGTCAGGTGAGAACTGCATCAGACTGAGCTGTGATGGCAGTTGAATAGCCTGTTGATTGCCTGCTGACATACACTGTCTAGGCTCACACGTGAAGAATGGCCATTTGGCTGATATATGGTGAACTCGCATCTTTAAAATGTATTCCAGCCTTCAGGAGAGGAGAAAGGGAAGGAGGAAAAAAAGCAACTAATTTCGACTCTGTGTTTTTAGTATCTGTTCTTAATAGAATTTTAAATGAATGGCCACAAAGTACAATTACTCACATTTTTACACTGTACATCACCATGCCACTTGCTGTGGAGTCCTAATCACTTAAATAAAGCAAAGCAGAAGTGTTGCGATTGTTCTAAAAGTATGGGAGTATAAAATTCTAAAAGTATAGGGTGGGCGAAGGCTGGTGTGGAGCATAAACACCAGCATAGACCAGTTGGGCTGAATGGCCTTTTACTGTAAATTCTATTCAAGTAGAATTGGTGCCACTGCTCGGCTCCCCTTATGAAATTTAATGGAAGGGAACCATGATTGAATCAAGATGGAGAGGTTTTCATAGGCAAGTACAACCGGGTAAGGCTAAAATGTGAACAATTAATAAACAAAATCAGTTTTCTGGTGTGCCTTGCTGCATCTGTGTGATGTGCCATTTGTGGGCAGAAGCTGAGAGAGTTGAAGGACAGTGGACTGAAGTTGTAACATATTAATGTGCCAATGCGAGTGGACATGGCATGTTAGGACATAGGTTAAGTCTCACAACTCTCCCAGCCACCACTGAAAGAAGCGTTGTTTAAGGTCAGGTGTTGAAGATGTTTCAGGGATTTGATAGGGTAGACAGAGAAACTATTTCCTCTGGTGGGGCAGTCCAGAGCAAGGGGGGCATGACCTGAAAATTAGAGCTAGGCCGTTCACGGGCGATGTCAGAATGCAACTTCTTTACACAAAGGGTAGTGGAAATTGTTAGATCCGTGGTTCAGTGGATAAATAATCACACGGATGCTGTACATTAACAAATAACAGGTCTTTACTGGAGGAGGGTAATCTCTAGACTGGGGTACAGAGGCATGCGCACAGCTTATATACCGATGTGGTCACTGCCGGTACTATAGTATACAGGAGCTGTAAAAAGTAGTTCTGACTTAAAGGCACATACACTACAATTCCTCCCTTTTTAGATTAATAATACCCCCTTAATATTCAAATAACAATTACATTTTTACATGTACATTTAATAACAAAAGTCCATTTATAGATTCAGTCTTTGGGGTGGCTTCCTGACCCTTTTGGGATAGCGCCTTTCCAGAGGTTCTTGTTCTTGGTGCAGAGGCGATTCTGACCCCTTTTCTTCAGGTAGTTCATCGGGTTCCACTGCTACTGGGTCTGAAGTAGATGCTACCGGTATGTCGGGTTCATCCCCAGGTACTCGAGACATGGGGTTGACGCATTCCTGTGATGCTAAGATCTGATCGACGTGGCGTCTCACAATGTTCTCCCCGACATCCACTGTGTACATTAATGGCCCCTGCCTTGTACATATCGTTCCGGGTTGCCACTTCTCTGTTCGATAGTCCTGGGCCAAGACTGGTTGCCCTACATTGAAGCTCCTTGTCGGCTTCTCGTTGATGTGCTGGAATTGTTTGTCCTCAACATTTCTTCGCACATTTGGTCTGAGCAAGTCCAGACGAGATCTCAACCTTCGGTTAAAGAACATCATGGCCGGGGTCTGGTTGGTAACTGCATGTGTCGCGTTTCGGTAGGCTAATAAGAAATTGTCCAGCTTATGCTGTAGTGGAATTTCCTCGTCACACATGGCCTTTATCGCCTTCTTAAAGGTTTGTATGAACCTCTCAGCCAATCCATTGGTGGCTGGATGATACGGGGCGGGTGTGTAATGCCTTACCCCATTCCTTTTCATGAATTTTTGGAACTCGTCGGACACAAACTGTGGTCCATTATCAGAGCAGATCTGCTCTGGCAACCCGTTTCTGGCAAATATGGTCCGTAGGACTGCAATTGTTTTCTCTGTAGTGGTTGAAGACATATTTATCACCTCAGGCCACTTTGAATGAGCATCCACTGCTATTAAGAACATCGAGTCCATGAATGGACCAGCGAAATCAATGTGCACCCGTTGCCATGGAGAGGGGGGCTACTCCCATGGGTGTAGAGGGGCATGTGGTGGTGCATTTTGGACCTTCTGGCATCCTAAGCAGCTCTTCGTTAGGTCTTTGATTTGTTGATCGATTCCCGGCCACCACACATAAGCCCTAGCAAGGCTTTTCATTTTCACTCCCCCCAGATGACCTTCATGTAGCTCATTTAGCACTCTCTCCCTTAACTTGGGTGGAATCACCACTCTGGATCCACACATCACTGTCCCCTGGCATACTGACAGCTGTTCTCTTCTGGATGAGAATGCTGGCAACAGTGAGTCGCCATGTGTTGGCCATCCCCTCACCGCCAATTCATATACCCGTGACAGCGTCGGATCATTGCGGGTCTCCTTCTCTATATCCGCGTTTGTCACTGGCAATCGTTCAATTATCGACGAATAAAATATCTCGATAGGGTCCACTGCTGGTGCTTCCTCCACCGTAGGCAGTGGCAGGCGCAATAGCCCATCAGCGTTCCCATGCTGTTTCGTGCCTTTATATTCTATTTCATATTGATCGCCCCTAGAAACAGGGACCATCTTTGTAACCGCTGTGCAGTCATTACTGGCACGCCCTTCTTAGGATTAAAGATGGAGACAAGCGGTTGGTGGTCAGTCAGCAAGGTGAACTTCTGCCCATGCAGATAGTGGTTGAATTTTTTCACTCCCCATACTAGGCTGAGGGCCTCCCTGTCAATCTGGGCGTAGTTGCGCTCAGCTGAGGTTAGTGACCGAGACACAAAGGCTACTGGCCTCTCCAACCCGTCTGGGAATTTGTGCGACAGCACCGCTCCAATGCCGTAGGGTGATGCATCACATGCCAAACGAATTGGTAGTGCTGGGTTGAAATGGGCCAACACCTCTTTTGATGTGATCAATTCTTTACACTTCTGGAAAGCTCGTCTACGTTCGTCATCCCACTTCCATGGTACCCCTGTTTGCAGTAGGGTGTTCAGCGGGTGTAATACCATAGACAAATTTGGTAAGAACTTGTGGTAATAGTTTACCAGCCCGAGGAACGACCTCAGTTGTGACACATTTTCCGGTGCTGGAGCCTTGACTACTGCCTCAACCTTGTCAGGGGACTTATGTAACCCCCCTTCATCGATGACATGGCCACAATATGAGATCTGTTTCTGGAAAAACTCGCACTTGTGGCGATTAGCTCGTAGCCCATATGCCTTTAATCTGGCGAGCACCTTCTCCAAGTTAGCGAGATGATCACCGTCATTTTCGCCCGTGTCCAAGATGTCGTCCAAATAACACTGGGTCCCTGGAATCCCTTGCAGGACCTGATCCATCGCCCTTTGCCAGATAGCCGGAGCCGAGGCTACTCCAAACACTAGCCGGTTGTATTGATAGAGACCTTTATGGGTGTTGATCGTAAGGTAATGTTTCGAAGCTTCTTCTACCTCCATTTACAAGTACGCCTGGGCTAGATCAATTTTGGTGAAGCATTTACCACCAGATAGCGAGGCGAAAATATCCTCAATTCGTGGAAGCGGATATTGCACCGTGTGAAGGACTGGGTTCACTGTCACCTTAAAATCCCCACAGATGCGGACCTTCTTTGGTTCCCCAGGCGTATTACTCAACGACCTCTTCATTACAGGAACGATGGGTGTAGCCCACTCGCTCCAGTCCACTTTGGACAGTACTCCTGAACATTCCAACCCTTCCAGCTCTGCTTCAACCGCTGGTCTGATCGCATAAGGCACTGGTCTGGCCTTCAGAAACTTTGGGCTTGCATTTTCCTCTATTTTAATTGTTGCTGTTATTCCTTTTAGTGTTCCTAGTCCCTCCTGGAACACTTCTTTTGCGTCAGTTAGCATTTTTGACAGTCGTCCAGGTGTGACGTCGTCATCCTTTTTGACCTCAACCTTCAGTGCCTGTATGGAATGCCAATCTAATTGTATCTTTCGGATCCATTCACATCCTAGCAGTGGTGGTCCTCCATTTGGCAATACATATATATCCATTTTAGGTATTTCCTGACCTTTATATATCACTTTCACCCTTATTTTCCCTTTGGGGTAGACTTTTTGCCCTGTATACGTCTTCAAGACAATCTCTGTAGCTTTCAAGGGTATGTGTGAAAATAGCCGCTTGTAGTCTCTTTGATTTATGACTGTTAGAGCTGACCCTGTGTCCAATTCCATTTCCACTTGGACTCCGTCTATCTTGAGTGTAACCCAGATAGTCTGGTGATCCTCCATTTCGGTTACATTATGTAGTTTCAGACAACCCAGTTCCTTGCTTCCGGAGTCTGTGTCACTTTTTTGTTCGTCTGAACCACTGTCCATCACCTGGTGTACCTTTTTGTACTTCTCCTGTGGAGATTTCTTACTGTTGGTTTTCTTCCCAGACCTGCAGACTCTTGCTATGTGTCCTGCTTTTCCACACTGTCTGCACACTTGGTCCTTGAACCAACAATCTTTCTGGTCATGTGTTGTTCTGCCGCAGCGATAGCACTTCTCTGTTCCATAGGTCATTTCGTTGGTGCCATATTCTTGCGGTCTCCGTTGTATCTCTGCAGCGCCCCTTGCGACTGCTTCGTGTGATACTGCCATACTGAAAGCCTTGTCCAGCATAAGGTCCTTTTCTGATAGAAGCCGTTTCTGGGTTCCTTCACTTTGTAGCCCACACACAAACTAGTCCCTTAACGTGTCTGCTAGTCCCGCTCCAAACTGGCAGTATTTCGATAGCTTGCGCAGTTCCATTAGGTACTCAGCGTTGCTTTCGTCTTTGTGTTGGTTCCTTTTATGGAACTTAAATTGTTCTGCTATCTGGAGTGGTGTGGGGTTTAAGTGGTCCTGTAGGATTTCTACTATGCTTTGAAAATTCTTGTTTACCGGCTTCTCTGGGGTTATTAAATTTCGCAGTAACCCATAAGTTTTTGCACCCATGGAATTTAACAGAACCAGTGCTTTATTAGCATCTGGCACTTCATTTGCCCTGCAGTACACCTCAATGCGTTCCACATATGTCGCCCAATCTTCGACTTCATTGTCGAACGTAGAGATACTGCCACTCTTCGGCATCCTTTGTTGTGCGTTAACTATCACTAATGGCGCCTCCCGCGCTTCCCCTTCTTCTCCGCTGGCACAAAATGGCGTCTCCTGCGCTTTCCTTCCTTCCCGCGCTCGCCCATCTTCTCCGCTGCGGCTTCGCAAAATGGCGTCTCCCGCGCTCTTCCTTCTTCTCCGCGGCTCAATGGCGCCTCCTGCGCTCTCCCTGCTTCTCCGCGGCTCAATGGCGTCTCCCGCACTCTCCCTGCTTCTCCGTGGCTCAATGGCATCTCCCCTTGCTTCGCCCCGCGGACCCTGCACAGCCCATGATCCCTGGCTGTGCTCTGCGCGTTCTTCTCTTGATATTTGTCGACGCCGCTCAGTCTAGAACCCGGCTGTTTCTTACCCTCTCTCTCTCCGGTTTGCAGTATTTTTCCTCGACGCCGCTAGATGATCAACCCCCGGCTGCGCCCTGCTCTCTTCACCCTCTTTCTTACCCCGTCGACGCTGCTCGGCTCTCTCTCTCTGCCGTCGGTCGGCTCCAGCCGCCGCTGCTCGGGAATGGTCTGCTCTGGACCTGTCGTCGGTCTCTTACTGCTCGTTGTGGCTGGGGAACCAAGCCCGGCTCTCCACAGCCTCCCCAGCGAAGTTGGATCTCTGCCTGACTGCTGGGCGGTTGCTCGCGGTCGACGCCCGTGTTCCTGGACTCGACTATTTTTTTTTTTATGTTGCAGGTAGATTCGAATCGACACTCGTCGCCACTGTTAGATCCGTGGTTCAGTGGATAAATAATCACACGGATGCTGTACATTAACAAATAACAGGTCTTTACTGGAGGAGGGTAATCTCTAGACTGGGGTACAGAGGCATGCGCACAGCTTATATACCGGTGTGGTCACTGCCGGTACTACAGTATACAGGAGCTGTAAAAAGTAGTTCTGACTTAAAGGCACATACACTACAGAAATCTGGAAAACTCTCCCCAAAAAAGCTGTTGAGGCTATGCCAATTGAAAAATTCAAAACTGAGATTTTTTTAGGCAAGATTATTAAGGGATATGGAATCAAGGCAGGTAAATGGAGTTACAATACAGATCAGCCATGATCTAATTGAATGACTGAACAGGCTCGAGGGGCTGGATGGCCAACTCCTGTTCCTATGTTCCTTGAATTCTTGATTTCAGCCAAGTCATCATGACAAGATGTTGAGTAGAGTTGACAGACATTGCTAGAGGCTGAGGTTGGCCATTTGCTATCCTGGAGAAGCCTGGATGAGATCAACAGGAGTCGGGACAATGTATTGTACTGTCCCACATGTAGCAGAAACCAATTTTTTTTCCAAATGGTGGAACACTGAATTCCTTAAATTCCTGAAGCAATGCTCTCAATACCATGGTGGATGTTAATCAATGATTATTGCAAAACATTAGGATTTGCAGTCAAGCCAGCTCCCAGTTTTGAACGCAACACAATGTTCTCAAACATTCAGCTGTTTCTTGTAACTTTGAACATTTGATGTCAGAAGTTCAGAAAAAAATGCTGATATCCACAGATTAAGAAGTATAGAATCTTTCAAACATTGCCAGCAAAAACCTGCAAACGATACTCATAATATCAACGAGACACTATGTCATCCTGTTTATTTTCTGTTCTTCGATTGAAATGTGTCTGATCATGTTACATAAACACATTGTTCAGGGATGCTATGCACTGTGTATTCCCAAACATATTTTCACAGTCTGAGAGAGATTTAAAAGTAGAAGCCAGACTACCCTTGATCAGCATTTTGTGATTTCCCCCATCATCCCCATTAAAACCCCTTCCAACCACACATTCTTCTCATCAGGAGAACACAACACTTCAGTCAATAAACATCTCCATTAATCCTACCAGTGCTGTTGGTCCCTCAACAGCCACCAGCCCCCACCACCCGCCCCCACCCCACCTAAGGAAACTTGCATCAAGTCGTGTGGCTAAAAATTATTTCTTTGGGCAACTTTCCCTTCTCTTACCTTCCGATGACACAGCTGAAATGAAGTAAATGGTGCGTGGGCAAGATTAAAACTTCTAAATTTGCAGATGACACCAAATTGTGGGGGATAGTTAATACTGGGGAGGACTGCAACAAGTTACAGGAGGACATTAATAAATTTGCAGAATGGGCATATAATTGGCAAATAAAGTTCAACACAGATAAATGTGAGGTATTACATTTTGTGAGGAAGAATAGGGAGGTCATTTATCACTTGGAGGGTGCGAATCTAGGTGGGGTAGAGGAGCAAAGGGATCTCGGAGTACAAATACACAAATCACTAAAGGTTGCGCCACAGGTTAGCAAGGCCATAAAAAAGGCAAACCAAGCACTAGGGTTTATTTTTAGATGGATAGAATTGAAAAGTAGGGACGTTATGCTAAACCTATATGGAACCTTGGTTGGACTACACTTGGAGTACTGCGTACAGTTTTAGTCACCATATTATAAAAAGGATATAGAGGCACTGGAGAGGGTGTAGAGAAGATTTACAAGGATGATACCAGAAATGCGAGACTATACATATCAGGAAAGGATGAACAGGCTGGGTCTCTTTTCTCTTAAAAAGAGAAGGCTGAGGGGTGACCTAATAGAGGTCTTTAAAATTATGAAAAATTTTGATAGAGTGGATACAGAGAGAGTGTTTCCATTTGTGGGGAAGAGCATAACTAGAGGCCATCAATATAAGATAGTCACCAAGAAATCCAATAGGGAATTCAGAAGAAACTTCTTTACCCAAAGAGTGGTGAGAATGTGGAACTCGCTAAAACAGGGAGTGGTTGAAGCGAATAGTATAGATGCATTTAAGGGGAGGCTAGACAAGCATATGAGGGAGAAGGGAATAGAGGGTTACGCTGATAGATTTAGATGAGGAAAGACGGGAGGAGGCTCGAGTGGAGCATGGACTGGTTGGGCCGAATGGCCTGTTTCTGTGCTGTATATTCTATATAATCCTATGTAAAAACTGGCAGAATCCACTTACAGGCCCGAGGTCGACCCCTTCCCTTCCCCAGCGACATTTTATTTTTGCCAACTTTGAAGTCGGCAGAAGCTCCCGCTGTAAGCCTACACAGTGTTAAACCCACCAGAGAAATCTGGCAGGGTTCAGGAGAGTGACCAGAAGAGGCCATTGTAAGTAAAAAATGTCATTCTTCGGGAAGATTCCTTGGGGGTGCTAGGAGGAGAAGGGGGGCTCGTCTGGGCCCCGGAAGGAATCGCAGGGCCTCCCCTGCCAAAGCCTTCCCTACACCAGCATCGGTTTGGGATCCCCCCAAAGCAGAAAGGCAGAGAGCTATACAAATCTAAGACAGAAGAATAACTTGATTTTAGTTGTTATCCAAGATACCAATGTTATTACTTATGTACTGGAGCACAAGAAATGCTATTGTACCTCAAATCTTGAATTCCTAAAGATATTCAGTCCTTTAATTACTTCTAATTACATATTAAAGCCAGACATCTCTACATGGTATGTAACATTTTCTTCACATTTCTACAAAACAAAGACCAAATAGGTTATTTGCTATCAGTGAATCTATGTGATTATTTATGATATATCATTAGGTATCAATAGGTATTACTGCAGGAATTGACGAATTCCTACGAATAACTGAGATCGACACAGGAGAACAATGAAACAGGTCTTTACTCAACGGAGATGCCATGAGGACTGCCTGGGCAGTCACGTGGTTTGCAACGTGACGCCATCGCATTTGCCCGCGCTCTTAAAGGGGCCACGCCCCGTACATGCAAACTCTATAAACGAAACACAGTAATGCCTAACACAATGGTACAGGCTTAGGCTGGTGTTAGAACATCGTTAAAGACAATTATGTACAGTTAGCCAGAGTCATTCAGTGGTTCTGCCACATGCGCCCCCCCAGAATTCACTTTAACGGACAAAGTCAAGCGGTGAGGGGGTCTGACGAGCCTGTCAGAACGACTCCTGTACTCTCGAGGCGGAGGCTGCAGGGCGGCCGGCGGGCGGTCGCACTTGGTCTGCCGTAACGACGATGGGTGGCCGACCCCATCTCGGCGGTTGTGCTGTCTCGACGTGGCGGTCGAGGTCCAAATGTGCTAGCTTTAAGCGATCGACCGAAATGTTGTCCAGTTTACCACCGACATCTACCATGAAGGTTTTGTTCCCTGCTTCCAACACGCGGAAGGGACCGATATATGAGGCCTTGAGCGGATCCCTATGTGCGTCATGGCGAATAAAAACGTACTCAACCTTGTGAAGCTCCATGGGAACGTGTGACCTCTGCAACCCGTGGTGCGAAGTGGGCACCAGTGCAAAACATCTGGCCGCCTCTTGGTGACTAGCAAGCTGGGCAGATGCGGACCATGGCTCCGTCGAAATTGGTAGGAAGTCCCCTGGGACTCGCAGCGGCTGACCATACACGAGTTCTGCAGATGAAGAGTGAAGGTCTTTGGGGGCCGTGCGAAGGCCCAACAGGACCCACGGTAGCTTGTCTGCCCATCCAGCGTCCTGGAGGCTGGCCCTCAGGGCGGCTTTCATTGAGCGGTGGAAGCGTTCGCAGAGGCCATTCGCCTGTGGGTGGTAGGCTGTGGTGCGGTGTAATTTGACACTGAGTCCTTGGGCCACTGCATTGAGTTTGGAGGAAAACTGCGGTCCCCTGTCCGACGAAATATCTGCGGGCACTCCGAAACGGGCGATCCAGGAGGAAATGAACACCCTGGCCACGTCCGCCGAAGTAGTGGATGACAGGGGAACCGCCTCTGGCCATCTGGTGGTGCGGTCAACCATGGTCAGGATGTGTGAAAAACCATGGGAGGGTGGGAGTGGTCCTACCAGGTCCACGTTGACATGGTCAAAACGTCACTCCAGAACTGTGAAGGCGGCCAACGGAGCTTTGATGTGGCACTGTACCTTTGCCTTTTGGCAGACCACGCAGGTGTTGGCCCAGTCGCGGACATCTTTATGCATGCCATGCCATACAAATTTCGCGGACATCAGTTTCTGAGAGGCCTTCATTCCAGGGTGTGACAACCCATGTATGGCGTCGAACACTTTGCGGCGCCAGACGACCGGCACGACAGGGCGAGGATCATGTACGGAGACGTCACACAAAAGCGTGGTACCTGCCGAATGGAACTTGACGTCAGCCAACTGGAGGCCGGTGATGGCTGTTCTGTAAGCTTGGACTTCCGGGTCTGAGGCTTGGTCCGCTGCCATGAGGGCGTAGTCGATGCCCAAATGAACCGTATTGACGACCGCGCGGGAGAGGCAGTCTGCCACCAGGTTGTCCTTACCGGCCACGTGCCGTATATCCGTGGTGAATTCAGATATGTAGGTCAGTTGACGCTGCTGTCGGGCTGACCACGGTTCGGCGGTCTTGGACATTGCAAAGGTCAGCGGCTTATGGTCCACAAAGGCGGTGAAAGGACGTCCTTCCAGAAGGAACCGAAAATGGGGGATGGCCAGAAAAAGGGCGAGCAACTCCCGGTCGAACGTGCTGTATGCTCTCTCATTCTGCCGTAGTTGACGGCTGAAGAATGCCAACGGCTGCCACGTCCCGTTCACCCACTGCTGTTGCACGCCACCGACTGCGTAGTCTGACGCGTCGGTGGTGAGGGCGATGGTGGCTCCTGGCAGCGGGTGCGCCAGCATAGTCGCGTTGGCTAAGGCGCTTTTGGTGTCGGCGAACGCTCAGGCCATGTCATCTGTCCAGTCTACCAGGTTCTTGCCAGTCTTGCCCTTGAGGGCCTCGTACAGGGGCCGCATGAGTAGTGCCGCCTTAGGCACGAAACGGTGGTACCATGCCTAGGAATTCCTGCAGGGCCTTTATGTTCTGCGGGTGTGGAAAGGATGTCACCGCCTCTACCTTCGAAGGTAAAGGAACCGTTCCCTCTGAGGTGATGCAATGCCCCAGGAAGTCAATTTGGTGCAGGCCAAACTGACACTTGGCCGGGCAGGCCATGTTGGCTGAGGCGTCGCAAAAGGGTGTGTAGGTGACAGGTATGTTCTTCCTTGGTAGGACTGGCAATTAGAATATCGTCCAGGTAGACGAAGAGGAACTTGAGGTCCCGCAGCACGGAGTCCATCAGGCGTTGGAAAGCCTGGGCGGCGTTCTTTAACCCAAATGGCATCTGTAAAAGCTCGAAGAGGCCGAATGGGGTGATGACTGCGGTCTTCTGGACGTCCTGTGGATGAACTGGGACCTGGTGGTAGCCTCAGACGAGGTCGACTTTTGAGAAAACGGTGTTCCCTGCCAAATGGGCAGAGAAATCCTGGATATGGGGAATCGGGTACCGATCAGGAGTGGTGGCGTCGTTTAGTCGTCGATAGTCGCCGCATGGCCGCCATCCACCACCAGGCTTCGGGACGATATGGAGGGGTGAAGACCAGGGACTATTCAACCGGCGAATAATCCCTAACCGTTCCATGGTGGCGAACTCCGCCTTTGCGACCGCCAGCTTGCCAGGTTCCAGGCGCCGGGCCGTTGGTGGTGATGTGGTGTTCCACACCATGTTTCATGGCTGTGGAGGAGAACGTGGGTCTTGTCAGGTCGGGGAATTCGCTGAGCAGGCGAGCAAACTCATCAGGAGTCGGGAATGCACAGGAGACGGTGCGTGACAGTGTTATTGCGATAACACAGAAGAGAATTAAAAGTGGCTGCGTTGATCAGCCGTCGGTTCCGAATGTCAACCAGGAGGCTGTTGGCGCACAGGAAATCTGCGCCGAGGAGAGGCTGGGAAACTTTGGCCGTAACAAACTCCCAGTGAAAATGTTGCCCCCCGAGGCACAACTCCACTCGCCGTCTGCCGAAGGTCCGAATTGTGCCGCCATTGGCCGCTTCAAGGGCGGGGCCATGATTCCCCGTCTGCACATCGAGGGCGGACGCGGGTAAAATGCTGCACTGCGTTCCGGTGTCGCACAGAAAACGACGACCGGAGAGGGTATCGGTGATGAACAGCAATTTTCCCACGTTGCCGATCTCCTTCGCGGCTGCGGGGTGCCAGTTAGACCCGTTCCTTGGTGGCCGCAGTGTCAGATGATGCTGGGTTTTTTTGGGGGGAAAACTGCAGGGAGATCGGCAATGCTTCGCCTTCGCGCCGAACTGCGCGTGGTAGAAACACAGCCCAGCAGGCTGACGAGCTGGGGCAGCGTCTGCGGGGGATGGGTGCCTCGTGGCGGCACAGTACTGCCAAGTTACAGCGAAAATTTTGTCAGCCTCCGCCGCGAGTGTTGCGCAGTCTTCAGTTTCAGATCTGGCCAGGGCAGTTTGTACCTGTTCAGGCAGTTGGCTGAGGAAAATTTCATGGAATAGGAAACATTCCCGTTCTGAGCCCAGGTGTGTGAGCATTTGGCTCATCAACTCTGAAGGCTTGGAGTCCCCGAGCCCGGGCATAGCGAGTAATTGATGGGCGCGCTCCGATTTTGTGAGCCCGAAAACTTGCAGTAACCGCACGTTGAGGGTTTCACACTTGCGCTCCGTTGGGGGGTTTTCGAGGAGGCTGACGATCCGAGAGGCGGTAGAGCTGTCAAGTGCGGAGACCACGTAAAGATACTTGGTCTGATCCGCATCGATGTTCCTCAGGGCGAACTGGGCCTCGACCTGAATAAACCACGAGGGCGCTTGCTGCTCCCAGAACTGCGGTAGCTTTAGTGAAACGGTGTTTGCCTCCATGCTGTGCTCTTCTTCTGTGTAAACGTTCACAAAAACGGGGTCACCAATGTAGGAATTGACGAATTCCTACGAATAACTGAGATCGACACAGGAGAACAATTCAACAGGTCTTTACTCAACGGAGATGCCACGAGGACTGCCTGGGCAGTCACGTGGTTTGCAACGTGACGTCATCGCGTTTGCCCGCGTTTTCCCGCGCCCTTAAAGGGGCCACGCCCCGTACATGCAAACTCTATATACAAAACACAGTAATGCCTAACACAATGGTACAGGCTTAGGCTGGTGTCAGAACATCGTTAAAGAGAATTATGTACAGTTAGCCAGAGTCATTCAATGGTTCTGCCACATTACCGTATTTGGTCAGTTATAATTTTGCAACGATTTACCTTTTTCTCTTGTTGATCAGTGTCAAGGCATCTAATCAAAATATATATTGGCATTGGATGTGAGCAGTGAACCGAATGTCGAATCTCAAGTGACCCCCGAATTGGGCTAATACGCAAACATTAAACTTCGCCCAAATCGTATCGTTTCGGGTTGGCCTGTCCCTCAACAAAAACGCAGTTGACCAAAAGTAGAATAACTAAATATTTCTCTGCAGGCGTGCACTGCTATCATCCTGGTGGGTGGCAAGCCAGCAGCAGCTGTCTGTGCTGCAACCATGTCTATAAAAGTGAGGGGTTGCTTTCGTTATTAAAAGAAAACTTTTCAAAAATACCTCATCATCTAGTGGAGCCACCCGATTCCCTGTGGTATAGTTGAGAAGTATGTGTTTATTTTTCCTGTCAGGCATTTGGTTCTGAGCGGTCAAATACGAGAGTGTTAGCTCGACAGTATGAGTACAGGAGGGTTACAAAGAGAATGACCTTTAGTGGTGTTGAGGCAAGTGTGTGTTCATTTTTTTCTTGCCTTCTGGCGGCGGGGGTGGGGGAGTTGAGTGCAAAATGATCGTCGAGATTTGGTCTTGATTTGATGAAAACCAAAAATGAAAAATATTAAGCAATTAATTTTTTTGAAATACAAGTTATTTTTGGTTTATATGCCATTCACATTTTAGGACTCTGTACACATGCTCTGACCAATAGTCTTTCTTGAGGGATGGCAATTCCTAGGCTAATGCTACCAGCACTCCAGGTCAGACTTTGAGAGTAGGCCTGGCTCAAAATGTTTAGGAGCCTTTGCAAGAGCTGCTCTGTGCATACCCTCTGCCCCGCCCCCGGACTCTGGTAGCCAAGTCTTGAAGGGCTGAGCTCCTATTGCCGGAGCTGGGGTAGGGGTTAAATGCATAGAAGCTCCTGGAAAACGCACATGTAAAATTATCCGAACTGTTGCATTTCCTTATTATATTCATTGATTTATTTAATTTTGTTCAATAACACCTAAGTCAGGGGTTCTCGATAATATTCAAACGAGGCCCATTTATTTGATTCATCAATCTTACCAAGGTGCTGATGTGCTCTTTATTGAGGACAGCTAATCAAGTAAATCAGCAAATGCATACAACAGATGTATACAAGACTGTGTACAATCTGTATTCTGCTAAAGGGTACAGCTCTCCAGGCAAGAATATGCCAACCACTTTCCTAACCATGTACCTCATGTTATTAATTTTATTATTGTGCAACTGCTAACAGATAGAGATATGGTTCACCGTAGTGCTAAGCCGCACATACACGCCAAGTTACCTCATCTCACTCAGAACAGCAATTCTACAATTGGCCTCAAAGTTCCAGGGCTAAGGAGAGGAGAAATCATCTTGGATTCCTGCTCCTGATTTCAATCTAGTGACCCGTGCTGGAAAGTACACGTGTGTCACCAGCAGGTTAGGACAGGATTGGGCCACTTGAGTGAGGTAAGAGAAGTGCCAGCACTGGTGGACCAGTACCCCAGCATGATTCGTTACCTTTTGGACAATGTGGAGAAAAATTTAGCCAAAAAATGACTGCTGTGTATTATTGGAAAAGTGTCAGTCATGACATATTCCAAGGTACACCGAGTATATTGCAAAACTGTTCAATTGTTAAAAAAGGACTTTAAAACTCCAAACAGCTTTGTTGACAACAATACAATCAGTATATACTCCAAGAACGATATGCATTTAAATAAGACATGAGTTATAAAAGTCTTAAATATTGCGAAAGGGACAGTGAAACAATACTGGGGGTGTTATGTTAATTGTCTCTACTCTTTCAATCAGAAATCAAAAAGCACTCTTTCACTGTTGCTGTAAGGTCATGGTGGCTTATAGCCCATCAGGTTTCAAAAGTTCAAACCGCCGCATCCGACTGTTTACCCAGAGCAGAACTTGAGCTAGATCGCACACTACGAGCACAACAGTCAGACAGATGTGCCACATGAACATTGCCTTTGATATGTATAGCATGTGCTTCACTAGCACAACACTTGGAAATGCAGCTTAAATAGACATATTTTAATAGATGTTGCAGTTTCTTTAAAGGAGTGAATCTAATTCATTTACACAGTGGGTGTAGCACAGTGTTGTCCAATCCGCCACATTGGAAACTGTTGTGTGTGTACCTTTAAGAGAGAACTGTTTTACAGCTCCTGTATACTGTAGTACCGGCAGTGACCACACCTATATATAAAGCCGGAGCAGGCTTCTGTACTTCAGTCTTGAGACTACTCTACTCCAGTAAGTACCTGTTGATTGTTAAGTTACAGCATCCGTGTAGTCCTTGGGGAAACATCCTATTTAAAGAATCACGGATCTAACAGTGGCGAAGAGTGTTGATTCGAATCTACCTGCAACTCTGCATTTCCCTTCGAGGATTCGCTCCGGGAGGGCGGTGGAAGAAAGTCGAGGCCAAAAACACGGGCATCGACCACGAGCAACCGCCCAGTCGTCCGGCAGAGAGGGAACATCGCAGGGGAGGCTGTGGAGAGCCGGGCTTGGTTCCCCAGCCATGACGATCAGCAACAGACTGACGACAGGTACAGCGCAGACCCTTCCCGGACAGCGGCGGCTGGAGCCGACCGACGGCAGAGAAAAAGCCGAGCAGCGTCGACGGGGTAAGATAGAGGGTGAAGCGC
This sequence comes from Somniosus microcephalus, assembly GCF_052327205.1. Classification (NCBI taxonomy): domain Eukaryota; kingdom Metazoa; phylum Chordata; class Chondrichthyes; order Squaliformes; family Somniosidae; genus Somniosus; species Somniosus microcephalus. Next base: position 32,763,528 of record NC_141009.1, read on the forward strand.
ACAGGGCGCAGCCGGGGGTTGAAAACCGAGCGGCGTCGAGGAAAAACAAAACGGAGAGAGAGAGGGTAAAGCAGCAGCTGGGTTCAGGACCGAGCGGCGGAAACGGGAAAGGCGCACAGAAAAAAAAAACGCGCAGAGCACAGCCAGGGCTCAAGGGCTGAACAGTGTCCGCGGGGAGAAGAAGGGAGAATGCGGGAGACGCCATTGAGCCGTGGAGAAGAAGGAAGAGCGCGGGAGACGCCATTTTTAGAAGCCGCAGCGGAGAAGAAGGGCGAGCGTGGGAAGAAAGGAAAGCGCGGGAGACGCCATTTTGTGCCAGCGGAGAAGAAGGGAAAGCGCGGGAGACGCCATTTTTGACAGTTAAATCACACCCAGGGATGCCGAAGAGTGGCAGTATCTCTGCGTTCAACAATGAAGTCGAAGATTGGGCGACATATGTGGAACGTATTGAGGTGTACTGCAGGGTGAATGAAGTGCCAGATGCTAGGAAAGCACTGGTTTTGTTAAATTCCATGGGTGCAAAAACTTATGGGTTACTGCGAAACCTAATAACCCCAGAGAAGTCTGTGAATAAGAATTTCGAAAGCATAGTAGAAATCCTACAGGACCACTTAAACCCCACACCGCTGCTGATAGCAGAACGATTTAAGTTCCATAAAAGGAACCAACACAAAGACGAAAGCAATGCTGAGTACTTAACGGAACTGCGCAAGCTATCGAAACACTGCCAGTTTGGAGTGGGACTAGCAGATACGTTAAGGGACAAGTTTGTGTGTGGGCTTCAAAGTGAAGGAACCCAGAAACGGCTTCTATCAGAAAAGGATCTTACGCTGGACAAGGCTTTCAGTATGGCAGTATCACACGAAGCAGCCGCAAGGGGCGCTGCAGAGATACAACGGAGACCGCAAGAATATGGCACCAATGAAATGTCCTATGGAACAGGGAAGTGTTATCGCTGCGGCAGAACAACACACGACCAGAAGGATTGTTGGTTCAAGGACCAAGTGTGCAGACAGTGTGGAAAAGCAGGACACATAGCAAGAGTCTGCAGGTCTGGGAAGAAAACCAACAGCAAGAAATCTCCAAAAGGTACACAAGGTGATGGACAGTAGTTCAGATGAACAGAAAAGTGACACAGACTCCGGAAGCAAGGAGCTCGGTTGTCTGAAACTACATAAGGTAACCAAAATGGAGGATCATCAGACTATCTGGGTTACACTCAAGATAGACGGAGTCCAATTGAAAATGGAATTGGACACAGGATCAGCCCTAACAGTCATAAACCAAAGGGACTACAAGCGGCTATTTTCACATATACCCTTGAAAGCTACAGAGATTGTCTTGAAGACGTACATGGGGCAAAAAGTCTACCCCAAAGGAAAAATAAGGGTGAAAGTGATATACAAAGGCCAGGAAATACCTAAAATGGACTTATATGTATTGCCAGATGGAGGACCACCACTGCTAGGACGTGAATGGATCCGGAAGATACAGTTAGATTGGCATTCCATACAGGCACTGAAGGTTGAGGCCAAAAAGGATGACGACGTCACACCTGGACGACTGTCAAAAATGCTAACTGACGCAAAAGAAGTGTTCCAGGAGGGACTCGGAACACTAAAAGGCATAACAGCAATGATTAAAATAGAGGAAAATGCAAGCCCAAAGTTTCTTAAGGCCAGACCAGTGCCTTATGCAATCAGACCAGCCATCGAAGCAGAGCTGGAAGGGTTGGAACGTTCAGGAGTACTGTCCAAAGTAGACTGGAGCGAGTGGGCTACACCCATCGTTCCTGTAATGAAGAGGTCGTTGAGTAATACGCCTGGGGAACCAAAGAAGGTCCGCATCTGTGGGGATTTTAAGGTGACAGTGAACCCAGTCCTTCACACGGTACAATATCCGCTTCCACGAATTGAGGATATTTTCGCCTCGCTATCTGGAGGTAAACGCTTCACCAAAATTGATCTAGCCCAGGCGTACTTGCAAATGGAGGTAGAAGAAGCCTCGAAACAATACCTCACGATCAACACTCATAAAGGTCTCTATCAATACAACCGGCTGGTGTTCGGGGTAGCATCGGCTCCGGCTATTTGGCAAAGGGCGATGGATCAAGTCCTGCAAGGGATTCCAGGGATCCAGTGTTATTTGGACGACATCCTGGTCACGGGCGAAAATGACAGTGATCACCTCGCCAACTTAGAGAAGGTGCTCACCAGATTAAAGGAATATGGGCTACGAGCTAATCGCCAGAAGTGCGAGTTTTTCCAGAAGCAGATCTCGTATTGTGGCCACGTCATCGATGAAGAGGGGTTACATAAGTCCCCTGAAAAGATTGAGGCAGTAGTCAAGGCTCCAGCACCGGAAAATGTGTCACAACTGAGGTCGTTCCTCGGGCTGGTAAACTACTACCATAAGTTCTTACCAAATTTGTCCACGGTATTACACCCACTGAACACCTTACTGCAAACAGGGGTGCCATGGAAGTGGAACGACGAACGTAGACGAGCTTCCCAGAAGTGTAAAGAATTGATCAAATCAAAAGAGGTGTTGGCCCATTTCAACCCAGCACTACCAATTCATTTGGCATGTGATGCATCACCCTATGGTATTGGAGCGGTGCTGTTGCACAAATTCCCAGATGGGTTGGAGAGGCCAGTAGCCTTTGCGTCTTGGTCACTAACCTCAGCCGAGCGCAACTACGCCCAGATTGACAGGGAGGCCCTCAGCCTAGTATGGGGAGTAAAAAAATTCAACCACTATCTGCATGGGCAGAAGTTCACCTTGCTGACTGACCACCAACCACTTGTCTCCATCTTTAATCCAAAGAAGGGCGTTCCGGTGATGACTGCACAATGGTTACAAAGATGGTCCCTGTTTCTAGGGCCGAATCAATATGAAATAGAATATAAAGGCACGAAACAGCATGGAAACGCTGATGGGCTATCACGCCTGCCACTGCCTACTGTGGAGGAAGCACCAGCAGTGGATCCTATCGAGATATTTCATTCGTCAATAATTGAACGATTGCCAGTAACTAACGCGGATATAGAGAAGGAGACCCGAAATGACCCGACACTGTCTCGGGTATATGATTTGACGGCATTACACCACCGCCCCGTATCATCCAGCCACAAATGGATTGGCTGAAAGGTTCGTACAAGCCTTTAAAAAGGCGATAAAGGCCATGTGCGACGATGAAATTCCACTACAGCATAAGGTGGACAATTTCCTGTTAGCCTACAGAAATGCGACACATGCAGTAACCAACCAGACCCCGGCCATGATGTTCTTTAACCGAAGGTTGAGATCTCGTCTGGATTTGCTCAGACCCAATGTGCGAAGAAATGTTGAGGGTAAACAATTCCAGCACATCAATGAGAAGCCGACAAGGAGCTTCAATTTAGGACAACCAGTCTTGGCCCGTGACTACCGAACAGAGAAATGGCAACCCGGAACGATATGCACACGGCAGGGGCCATTAATGTACACAGTGGATGTCGGGGAGAACATTGTGAGACGCCACGTCGATCAGATCTTTGCGTCACAGGAACGAGTCAACCCCATGTCTCGAGTACCTGGGGATGAACCCGACATATCGGTAGCATCTACCTCCGAACCAGTAGCAGTGGAAACCGATGAACTAACCGACGAAAAGGGGGCAGAATCGCCTCCGCACCAAGAACAAGAACCTCAGGAAAGGCGCTATCCCGAAAGGATCAGGAAGCCGCCCCAAAGACTGAATCTATAAATGGACTATTTTCAGTTAATGTTGCATGTTAAAAATGTTAATTGTTAAATGAATGTTATGGTACTGTTAATCTAAAAGGGGAGGAATTGTTGTGTATGTACCTTTAAGAGAGAACTGTTTTACAGCTCCTGTATACTGTAGTACCGGCAGTGACCACACCTGTATATAAAGCCGGAGCAGGCTTCTGTACTTCAGTCTTGAGACTACTCTGCTCCAGTAAATACCTGTTGATTGTTAAGTTACAGATTCCGTGTAGTTCTTGGGGAAACATCCTATTTAAAGAATCACGGATCTAACAGAAACATATCAAGATGTTCCGACAGGGGCGGGTGTGGGGGTTTGCAAATCTGGCCGGATGGGACTTTGGTCATTTGTATGCTTCTGGTGGGCCTCCCTAGCCTCCACCAGGGAGTCACGCCAGGCTGGCAGTAGAGACCTGCTACGACAGGCCACTTTTAAGCAAGTTTCTCTGGTTGCTGGAGTCTGTGCACAGCCGTGTCCTGACAGCACTCGTACAGGCGTCATCATGATCATCCCTCCAAGGACCCCTCCGACAGCCACTCATCACTTGACGCTGGATATCTAACAGTGCCTGAAAGAAGTGAGACTGAAGCTTTGTGCCCAGCCCTGCTCATTTTGGAGGATCGGAGCAGGGCCACCTGTTGTAACCATGCAGAAGATAAGGAGCTTCTTAATGTTGGTTCAGGAAGGGGAAAGATTAGGGCTGGAAGCCTTCTAGCTGCTGGGAGGCTCAGGTCACATCAGGCAGAGCACACTTCAACACCTAAGTGGAGGGGAAGATGGAAAATCTGCCCCACAATCTTCATTCTAGTTTTCAAAATTATTTGAATGTATTTTTTTAACTGGTTAAAAGGTGACTTTTTTTTTTGCAAATAAACCACAGTGAAGAAATTGTATGAAAAAATCTGCAGAACTTGTGAACGATACTTTTCATAATCATAAAAATATTGCACAATTCAATGAACTAAAAGGACCAGGGACCGAAATAAAATGCTGATGTGCAATGTGACCCAAAAATAGCTCAGATCATGATGTACACACAGACATGCTTTGAACGCAAAATGGGATACTTAAAACGGTCACTTTGATGATACAGTTGCATTGTGCACAGTCTTCATAATACACACTTCAGGCTGCATTTCTTCTACCTGTGAATTATCTCCTATTTTTGGAGTGCTAAATAATGAGAGGAACAAAATTACAAGTCTCAAGAGACTTTGAACAAACTTATTTGCAAATACTGGAATGCAACCCAGATCAGTTTGGGTTGTGATGTGCCTGCCCTTGAAATTTAACCAGTTGATCTCCCACTGCACTGCTCATAGACAAAATCTTGTTTTTAAATTATATCACTTTCTTCCTGTTGTCTGCTTTGTTATTATGTCTGCTTTGTTCTCTCTGTGTCTCCCTCTTTCTGTCTCTTTGTCTGCCTCTCGCACATTTTTTTCAATATTAAGCAGCAACAACAACAACTTGCATTTATATAGCACCTTCAACATAGTAAAACGTCCTAAGGTGCTTCACAGGAGCTCTTTCAAACACAATTTGACACCGAGCCACATAAGGAGATATTAGGACAAGTGAAAAGAGGGCGGTTTTAAGGAGCATCTTAAAAGGAGGAAAGAGAGGTAGAGAGGTTTAGGGAGGAAATTCCAGAGCTTAGGGCCTAGGCAGCTGAAGGCACGGCCACCAATGTTGGAGCAATGAAAATCGGGGATGCGCAAGAGGCCAGAATTGGAGGTGTGCAGAGACCTCGGAGGGTTGTAGGGCTGGGGGGAGGTTACAGAGATAGGGATGGGCGAGGCCTTGGAGGGATGTGGAAAAAAAGGATGAGAATTTTAAATTGAGCTGTTGCTGGACTGGGGGGCTAATGTAGCTCAGCAAGTATTAAAGCACTGTGTTTGGCTATGCCTTTTCGTCACTTTCTCCCCTCTTCTGTATGTTTCTGTATCTATGGGGATGATTTTGTGAATGGGGGTGTGTTGGAGGCAGGACTGCTGCTTGTCGGGTCGATGTCCCACCGCCATCGATTTGTGGCCAACCCACATTATATTCCCTTGATTGGTCTTGTTATGCCCGCCCAGTGGACTTAGCAGGCCAATTAAGGGAAAGCCGGTTGCAGAGCACGTCAACGTATGATGTTTCATCTGACAAAAGTTTTTGACAGATGAATTGTCGTCATTTGACAGCTCTGTGAAGCTGTCAAACAGTGACCTTCTCTGCAGTTTGATGAGGTCTTGCATACAAGACCTCATCAACCTTCTTTCTTTTACAGAAATTAGATGGTTGTTGCATCTGAGAATGCAACGGCCATCTCTCATCTGCAACGCAGAGGTCCGAGACTCTCCGCATACAAACCGCCTGAAGCCTGCAGGGAGAAACAAAGGTAAGTACACTTTTAATAACACTTTGCACTTACCTCAGATACTCACCTCTACACTCTTGCACCCATCACTTACCTTCACACCACACTTTTGCACCCCCCGCGACCCCCGCAGACCCAGTACTTGCTGAGCTGAGCTGGCACGTTTTGAAGCCTTCGGGAAGCCCGCACTTGTGAGGGCAAAAGGGGGAAAATCCTATTTTCTGCCTGTTAACAGGCAGTTAATAGGCTTTAATCCCTTCCCGCCTCCAAGGAGACGGGACCCGGTGCGGGACGGCTACCATTCTGCCATTTTCCCGGCAGACCCGCCTCCATACCCACCTCCCCAGGGCTGGCAAAATCGCCCCCTATGTTTATCACTCTGCATCTGATCTCTTTCCCTTTGTATGTCTGTCTCTCCATTATTCTGTAATCTGACACACTCCCTTTTCCTCTTACTTGTCATGGAGACCTGGAGGCAGACTTGGGCCTCCTAATCTCTGACAGCCACAGATAAGATTGTTTCTCTTGCTGAAAACAAGAACCCGAAGCACATCTCAATATGCTGCTTTTATACCAAGTATTGTTTGATTGGGCCATGGTGTGAGAAGGGATAGAGATCAGGGGATGAAGTGTGGAGCCTGGGATTGGAGTTAAAGACAGACTGGATGGCTACAGTTTGGGACCAGGGTTGGAGGGAATGGGGAGACTGGGGCTACCGGAGAAGTAGATTATATTATGGTAACATCACAAGTGATAATGAATGTGATTAGCATGAACCAATCATATCTGGGGGACACTTTGGATAACAATTGATAAACTTTATAAAAATTCTGAATAGATGAATTATTCCAATACCAATATTATGAAGTGGTATATTAATACCAATGGACCAATAAATATTATAAATTATCATATTACTCTGATATCTTGTGGCATTGTTTGTGCAGAAAAAATAAACAATATCTCTTTGAAGTATCTTGGATAAACAGAATTAAATGTTTTAAATAACACCAGAAAATGCTGGAAACACTCAGCAGGTCAGGCGCATCTGTGGAGAGAGAAACAGAGTTAACGTTTCAGGTCTGTGACCCTTCATCAGAACTGGAAAAAGTTAGAGATGTAATGGGTTTTAAGCAGGTGCAGAGGCAGGGGGAGGGGAGGGAAGAACAAAAGGGACAGAAGAGATTAAATGTTGCAAATGGGGATGGCGGAATCAGCAACAGCTGCTGCCTGAAAAAATAGGGGCAGAAATTATGGTCTGAAATTGTTGAACTCAATGTTGAGTCCAGAAGGCTGTAAAGTGACTAATCGAAAGATGAGGTGCTGTTCCTCGAGCTTACATTGAGTTTCGTTGGAACAGTGCAAGAGGCAGAGGACGGAGAGGTCAGAGTGGGAGTGGAGCGGGGAATTAAAGTGACAAGCGACCGGAAGCTCGGGGTCACCGGTCACCTTGAACCCATGAGGAATGGTGGTAAACAACAAACAAATTGAATAACATAAAAACTAGAAGGGAGATTCTTTCCAATTCCAGCACTATCAGGAAGAACTATCTGTAGCAACTCTCCATTGAGGACGTGAGCTGCTCCATAACTTTACAGTAGTGTCGATAGAACATTTCAATCCCAGTCTGCGGAAGGCTTCTCCTTCTGACCAGCAGCAATGTGAAAGGGTCTCCAGTCCCTTATAGTGGCTGACAGGCATCTAAGCGTTTTGGTGGGCAGCACTGTCAGTCCAGAGGGGTGAGATGATGTTGGTAGGTAGCTAGGTGGATATCCATACCTTGAATGGGGGGTGGGGTGGGGAGGGGGGCCCAGGATATAGCCAAGCGTGTTTCTGTGGCGTCAAGAAAAGATTGGCTTTCAAGATTGCTTTCAGCTTTGCAAAATCCAAATTTTAAGGTTTAAGCTGCTTTTACATAGAATTCACAGCACAGAAACAGGTCATTCGGCCCAACTGGTCCATGCCGGTGTTTATGCTCCACACGGGCCTCCTCCCATCCTATTTCATCTAACCCCATCAACATAATCTTTCTATTCCTTTCTCCCTCACGTGTTTATCTCGCTTCCCCATAAATGCATCTATGCTATTCGCCTCAACCACTCCACGTGGTAGCAAGATCCACATTCGAACCACTCTTTTACCCCTAGATATTTTAGAAAATGGCTGCTACTCCTTATTTGGACAAGAATCAACAACAAGATCAAATGAAACTATATAAAGAAACTTCCTGATAAAGCACCAGTCAGACTGGCCTTAAAGCGACAGAACAAATCTACACAGTTCTACTCTCCTTCAGAGGGTTCATGTTGTCTCTTTGCACTCGATAAGAGCCTATCTGTCCGAGTGTCCTGGCTCCTGTAACAGCTGTGTGTTTAGTATTGTTAGAGATAATAACAGGCCAGACCACGGCCAGCACAATTTTACAAGTAATAGAATTATTTTTTTTAAAGACTCAGTTGTGGGATCTTCTTTGTCCAAACATGGTATTACAAAGAGCTTATGGAGTTTCCTCAAGCAATGATTATGAAATCACTGCAGAATTTCCTGTCTGACAGCATATTGCTGAACAATAACTGAATTGTTGTAACACCGTCACCAGACAGCTTCTCATTTGGAGGTAGCATTGCCTAGTAGGCTGGCTCCTCTTGGATCCGTTTACCTCAAAAGTGGAGCCGATTTGTGAAATAGCAGTTTGTGGTCAAGTTGTACTGAGGAAATGAGAAGCAGCTGATGGGCCATCTGATATTAGTAATCCTTAACCAGACTGAGGCCTTGACTTGGATTCTCCTTTGAATTTCTGCCCATTTTGGAGGGGATTGGGTGTGGTGAACAGCCTAAATGCATTTTCAAAGGCTACCACCTCAAATCCACCACAAGGAAAACCACACCTGCGTTCCACTTGGAAATAAATCACCCAGTCCCTCTAAGGTCCAACACAAGCTCACCCTGCCATTTTTAAATGGGTCAACTTGGTGTGTGGCTAGGCCCATTCCCCTCCATCTCTACCCCAAACTCGCCCCAAATAATTGTCGCCACGCCACAATATTAGTGACATTAAGAGTTGCTGCGAGGTATTCCTGAGGTGGTTACCGCACTGAGGAGGCCATTTTGAATGTTGCTACTGAAGGTTGGTGTTTCTTTGCCTGCATAGCAATTTTATTTAGTACTTTGGAGGTTGTGTCAGGATATTTGCTGTTACTTTTACTCAACTCTGCTCAAAGAATTGTGCTGCACTCTAAACATGGATTTCTCAATGGGCATCCTGTTGGTTTGATGTGCTTGAAGGTGCTTTGAATGTTTGGAGAGTGTCCCTGACAACCTGGTGCGAAGGGAGAAGGAGGTGGGTGAACTTGTACAAGTGGTTGAGGATTATGCATCGGCACCTCTGCCTTGACTTACCTGGGCCACTGTCATGAGGTCATTGATCCTCTTCCTGCAGTTCCTGGGGTAGTGGAGCTTTCACTGACTGCCTCGGCCACCTCCCTCCAGACAGTCTGCACACTATCTTATGGAGCTTCCTACCCTCAGTGCCCCTCAGACAGTCTCTCCTGACCCTCACTGCTGCCAGCAGTGCCTCCAAAGGCACATTGAACAATCTGGGGTCACTTCCAGTTGCTGATACCACTAAGGCTGCTCCTTCTACTCTTCTTCTTCTTAGGCAGTCCCTCGGAACCGAGGATGACTTGCTTCCACATTAAAAATGAGTTCGCAGCTGACTGATGAGTCCAATGCGGGACCTACAGACTCTGTCACAGGTGGGGCAGATGGTGGTTGAAGGGGCGGGCGGGTGGGGTGCTTGGGTTGACGTGCGCTCCTTGCGCTTGGCTTCCGCTTGCTCCCAGTGAAGAGACTCGAGGTGTTCGGCGCCTTCCCGGATGCTTCTCCTCCACTTTGTGCGGTCTTGGGCCAGGGATTCCCAGGTGTCGATGGGAATGTTACACTTTTTCAAGGAGGCTTTGAGGGTGTCCTTGAAGCGTTTCCTCTGCCCACCTGGGGCTCTCTTGCCGTGCCGGAGCTCCGAGTAGAGCGCTTGTTTTGGGAGCCTCATATCGGGCATGCGGACAATGTGACCCGTCCATCAGAGCTGATGGAGCGTGGTTAAAGCTTTGATGCTGGGGTTGTTGGCCTGAGCGAGAACACTGACGTTGGTGTGCCTAGCCTGCCAATGGATTTGTAGGATCTTGCGGAGGCAGCGTTGGTGGTACCTCTCCAGTGCTTTGAGGTGCCTGCTGTACATGGTCCATGTCTCTGAGGCATACAGCAGGGCGGGTATCACCTCTACTGCCATCTTGCTGAAAAGTGATCTTGCCCCTTTATCAGCTGTTGGTATTAGAGAGATTCTTACTTCACTTAAGTTGCCAGACTATTTTCTGTCTGCGCCTTATTAGCACTTGACTTTTACAACTCGCTTGTTTTTTTTAAAAAAAACTGACTCCCTCCGTGATTACAAATCTCAAGATCAGAGGAGAGCTGGCAAAGTTGAAGGATAAATCTGAATACACGGCCTTGTCACCCTGTAACAGGTTTACACGATACAGCTACGATTGGAACACACACAGTAAAAGTGGAAAATAAACCAGAGCTGGTAATCGGACATCAGCTCTTGTCCGGCTTACGTCAGTGGAGGATGAATCCGTTGAGCGGTCAATTGCAACAAACAGAAGTCATAATTCAGGATGAATCTTACGACTGTTTCCCCCTGTAGAACGGAGATTGAACATTCCAACACTGCACAGAGAAAGACTATACATAGCCTCGGACGATTCATTATTATAGCTTCTATTGGACGTAACAGATTGTTTGATAAGATTTACATCACTGGGTTTATTTTTAGCAGCTTTAATGCTTGAAATATGCAGATTTGGAGGGGAATTATATTCTAATCAGATTTTCTACATAATCCTAAATGTTATAAATACTTGTGAATGTTCAGATTTATGTGATTTTAAATCCTACTATTTATGGTCAGAGGCAGTTCAAGAACAAACAAACAGTGTTAGTCAAATTTTCCCTGCAATAAAGTCACAAAATTCTCCATCAACAACTTCAGGAATGGCAATGGGCAGCACTCTACGTTCCTGATATTGCTGAAGCAGAATTCTCGAGGTCATTTCAGGAGCAACATTGCAAAAATAGTTTTAAAGCACGTAATAGTGGAATAAGGAAAGACTCGGATATACCAGCAGGTGTTTTAGATATCTCCCTCTCGAATACTGGTGTGGCAGTGCTGGTGAACAGATTTCACCTTTAATACACCAAACAACAAGATCACTGAAAATGCAAGTAGCAGAACTGTGATGGCTCAGCGTTAACTAAAGTTGTGTTGTTTGATCCTGGGTCATTCAAATCAACGGAGGCCCCTACATTCTGGGCTGCGAGCTGATCCCTCCCAGGCAGCAGTGCGACACTATAATTGGTCTCGGTGCTCCCAAGCTAAGGATTAGCTAGGACTCCTGCTTCTGATCACTGTCCAACGATCCAGTGACTGCCAGAAAGCACATGTATGTAGACCCTGAATGAGGACAGGATTGGAGCCAGCTGTGCTCTTAACAAAGTCATTATTTTTTCCATTCATTCTTGGATGCACGATGGCCCTGAAAAGCTGCGCGTCGCAAGCCTGGCTGAAGCGCTGGTGCCCTCCAGCACTGACCCCACCAGAGTCCGCAGTGTCAGTGATAGGCCACCTAATGTTCATGGGGCCTGCAGGTGCATGAGAGGATCACTGGTGTCCGCCGGTTTCACTAAGCTGGAACATCCAGTGCCTGGCCCCCTCCCAGACCCTTTGTATTTTCTCAGCCCCTGTGGCCAGTCTTTGGGGGTCCACACCTTATTTCCTGGCCTAAACCCCCGCCCACCCCTCTGTGGGGGCCCACTGCTGTCCATCTGGAGGCTGATGTGTCTCATCTCACCTGATTTTGGCCTCCAATATTATGCTGGGTTCCGGCTAAGGTGGGGAAGAACTGGTGGAGGAAGTCCCCACCCTTCGGGCCGCCCCCACCTCCGACGTCATTGCAAGGGATGGGTGGAGGCCTTGTCCCTTACAAGGCCTTCCAGAAAATCCCATAAACAGTGGAGACCCAGCGTGACCAGGTCGCTGCTATTTTCTAGTGGGCTCCACTGGCGTTCGTGGGGGTGGGAGATTTCCTGAGAAAATTGAGGCCTAATGAACCCTGAATCAAGTTCAAATTAATAACTTTCAACTGGCTTGATAATTTTAGCATTTCTGAAGTACATTCCGTATTAATAAACCGTAGCCTGACAAAGCAACACCATAAGAGGCAAAGGGTAGCTGATCAGAGTGGCAGAAGGTGGAAAGTGGGGTCCCACAAGGATCAGTGCTGTGACCACAGTTGTTCACAATTTATATTAACGATTTATACTTTGGAATCAAAAACACAATTTCTAAATTTGCGGATGACATCAAATTGGGGGGGGTGGGGGTTGTAAATACTGAGGACAACGGCGACAAATTACAAGATGACATTAATAAACATGCAGAATGGGCATTTGGCAAATGAATTTCAGCATAGATAAGTGTGAGTTTTACATTTTGGTAAGAAAAATAAGGAGGTCACATATTACTTGGAAAATAAGGGGGTGATTTTGCCAATGGGGGCGCGTTGGAGGCGGGACTGCTGTTTGTCGGGTTTCAGTCCCACCTCCATCAACTTGTGGCCAACCCACGCTATTTTCCCTTGATTGAACTTAGCAGGCCAATTAAGGGGAAGCCGGTTACAGAGAACGTCAGCGTATGATGTTTCATCTGTCAAAAATTAATTGTCATCGTTTGACAGCTCTGTGAAGCTGTCAAACACTGACATTCTCTGTAGTTTGATGAGTCCTTGTATTCAAGACTCATCAAACCTCTTTTGTGAGCAGAAATTAGATGATTGTTGCATTGGAGAATGCAGCAGCCATCTGTCATCTCTGCCGGTGAGATGCGAGAGTCTCCGCATCCCCAACTGTTGAAGCCTGCAGGAAGAAACAAAGGTAAGTAAACATTTTCTATCACTTTTCACTCAACTCACATACTTACCTCTCCACACTTGCACCCATCACTTACCTCCACAGCGCACTTTTGGACCCCTCCGACCCCCGCAGACCCACTGCTCACCTCGGTGACCCTGGCAGGGATAATCCTTTTAACTGCCTGTTAAATACCAGTGCGGTGCGGGTCGGCTACCCGCCTCCTGGGAAGATGGCATGGAGGTGGGATAGGTACCCGCCCCCAGATTCTGACATTTTCTTGGCAGTCACGCCTCCAAACCCACCTCCCCAGGGCTGGCAAAATCCAGCCCTAAGAATCAAAATGGGGTAGAGCAGCAAAGGGATCTGGGAGTACAAATACACAAATCACTAAATGTAGTGACGCAGGTTAATAAGGACATGAAAAAAGCAAACCAAGCACTAGGGTTTATTTCTAAAGGGATAGAATTGAAAAGTAGAGAAGTTTTGCTAAACTTGTATCGAACCTTGGTTAGACCACACTTGGAGTACTGTGTACCGTTCTGGTCGCCATATTATAAAAAGGATATAGAGGCACTGAGAAGGGTGCAATAAAGATTTACAAGGATGATACCAGAAATGCGAGGGTATACCTATCAGGAAAGGATGAACAAGCTGGGTCTCTTTTAAGGCTGAGGGGTGACCTAATAGAGGCCTTTAAAATTATGAAAGGTTTTGATAGAGTAGACACACAGAGTGTTTCCACTTGTGGGGAAAAGCAAAACTAAAGGCCATCAATATAAGATAGTCACCAAGAAATCAAATAGGGAATTCAGAAGAAACTTCTTTACCCCGAGAGTGGTGAGAATGTGGAACTTGCTACCACAGGGAGTAGTTGAGGTGAATAGTATAGATGCATTTAAGGGAAAACGAGATAAGCACATGAGGGAGAAGGGAATAGAGGATTATACAGATAGAGTCAGATGAGGAAAGTTGGGAGGAGGCTGGAGTGGAGCATAAACGCCGGCATGGACTGGTTGGGCCGAATGGCCTGTTTCTGTGCCGTATATCCTATGTAATATCTGGAAAATGAATAAGCACAGTGATATTCAAGAAATGTTTAAAATGCTGAAAGGTTTTGATAGCGTAGACACTTGTGGGGAAGAGCAAACATTTCTTTGAACAGAACTATACTTTCATGGAAGCGCAAGACAAATTCTGGATTGATCCATCGTTCCAGTCCAACCTACAGGAATCCCTCTGCTATTCAGCTGAACACCAAACAGAACAACAAATGCTGGAATCCTATAAGATATTTGTAGTGCAGGAATGGGCTGGCCGCTCTTTGCTGTCAGGTTTATTTATGGAAATGTGGCTCAGAAGCAGACTTCGCTGAACTGACAGGGGTATATCAAGTGAACAGTGTTTAGTTTAGGCCGACTGTTCTGAACGATGCCTCAGCTCTGAATACAGACATTGTCGGCATTCCAGAATTTGTTTTTTCAAATTAATGGCCGGAACCGAATGACTGTGACAAGAGAAGAATTCCGAGTATAAAAAAAAGAGCTTACTTTCAGTGAAGAGCTGTTTTAGAGAGAGAAGTGTTCAGTTCAATGTAAATGCATCACAGTTTTCAGAAAAGTTCATTTTCTTGCAGTTATCAAGCGTGGCTTATATGAATGTGCAAGCTGTAAATATATGCAGGCATGCTTGCTGGCTTCTTATTACTTCCTGCTTTTTGCAAAAGAGGAATAGAAAGAAATAATTGGATATTAGTCATTCTACAGCATGCAACGGTCAGAAGGTGAATTAGGGAAAGTCAGACTTCCACATATTTTTGCTGACATTCTCATATATTGCAGTCACTTTGCAGCCTTACTTAAATGAAAACGATTACTTGATTTTGTTTATAAATACTAGTGTTAACAGCATAAAGTATGGCATTCCCACATAAGAACATATGGAACAATAAAAGACTATTCGGCCCATCGCTCCTGTTCTTTCCACAAACCATGTGCATTTTCCCCGCAGAAACTTAACCCAGCCGACATGACATCGGCAACCAAGCTCCCACCAAACCTCTGAGAAGATAAAGCTCTAAAAAACCTCCCCCCATCCCTAAAGGTCATGAAGTGAAACTACAGTGAATCCAAGCTTACAACCCAAACTATTCAACTGAGACCAGTCACATTCCACACATGACTTGTCCACAGTCCCACCAGCACAGGAACCACTGATTTTGTAGAGTATTTGAATATGCAGTTTCAGCCTTTTTTTGCCTCTCTCATGTATCTGGCAATTTTCTCTTGAAGGTGTTGGGTCCTTGCTGAACGATCGGGCCATGGATGCTGGCCACCCTCTTGGACCTCACCTACGTTGCCATGGTACATCTGTAAGCTTTGACAGTGAACGTCAGCAGGCAATTCAGTCATGGGGTGAGGGGCTGGCGGTGGGGGGGGGGACATCCAGGAGAGCATTGGAATAGTCGAGCCTAGAGATAAGCATGGATGAGGATTTCAGCAGCAGATGAGCTGATGGCAGGGGTGGAGATGGGCAATGTTGCGGAGGTGGAAGTAGGCGGTCTTGGTGATGGAGAGGATATGGGGTAGGAAGCTCAGCTCAGGGTCAGCCCTTGCCCAACATCCACACACTCGTGCTTTCAGCAGAGATTGGTGGATGCCCATTGAAAGCACAATCTCTGGCCAGCTTCCTCTCCCTCATTCAGGCCACGAAGACCAATCATAGCATTCCTAATCAGATGCCAACTGAGAACTGCTAATTTAAACCTGGTACCATCCTGCTCTGTTTGGTTCAGCTAGTCACAGGACAAACTCACAGCTGTATGTTTATCCTTATCTTTAACTCTTATTTCATTCTGCGAGAGATATTTATCCAACTCTTTTTAAAGGAGTTTAATTGACAAAGCACCCCACATATCCGCCACTCACTGTGAGCTTACATCTCAGCATAGAAAGCAGCCAATTACAAATAGGCTTGAAGTTCATAAAGGATTTGTCTGTTCAGTTAAACTGTAAAAAATATTGTGCGGTGCACCTCAGCAATACAAGATCTTTTTTTTCTAAACAATAAATGTATGATAATGAATCCTGCCTCTGAAAGAGCAAGGGCAAATGATCATATTTCAATGTAAAGTTTCCATATACTAAGTAACTGAAATAAAGAATAGATTTGCCTTTCTAATCTAGGCTTTATTAACTTAAAAATCCTGTAGCACATCTTCAACACCCAGTCCCAACTAAAGGCTGGAAAGAACTGAATTTAAGATGGCCACCACAAATCACATGACATCAACTACCAATGAGATTACAGCATATATCCCAAGGCAGGAAACAAACAACCAATCACAATACTTCTTACTAAACATAAAGAATAATCACCACATTCACCCCTCCTTTTAAAATATACTCCAACCTAAATAACTTTTACAATTTATAATTAATTATTTACAACTAAAACTATGCACAGACAAAATAAAACTATTCAACATGACACAATACTAAGTGAGCAACAACAAATAGTAACATTGCACATAAGTATTAAGTATCTCTCAACTAAAACAATTTAATAATATTTCAACAATTTTAAAACATTACTATCAATTTAAAAGTCCATTTTCAATCGGTCGACCGGATATCTTGTTCGTGTCGACCTTCTTAACCTTGGTGAAATTCCTTGCCCTCCCACACCAGGAGACACAGAAGTATCTTCTGCAGGAAGGCTATCCATATCCCGATTTTCAACGGTTTCCGGCTTAGAAATCCCATCAGGAGGTAAACTGGGACGGTCATGAACATCCATCGAGGGCTGACTAATAGAAGTATAATTATCTGCAGTCGGATTGGAAATATTCGTAGTATCTGTAACAGCATCCACATTATCTGAATCATGACTATTGTTAATATCCTCAGAAGAGGGCTGGCCACCACAAGGAGCCAAGTCTTTAATTGAAACGGTACTTTCTTTCCCATCTTGGAATCGAATATGAGAATATTGGGAATTTGCCTCCAACAGCTCCACCTCCTCCACTAAAGGATCATATTTTGACAATCTAACATGGCATCGAAGCAGCACAGGTCCCTGCATAGTAAGCCATGAAGGTACCGAATATCCCGTAGTAGATCTCCGCGGATAGTCAAAGAGCCTTTCATGGGGGGTCACATTAGTAGCCGTTGAAAGCAATGATCTAATGGAATGCAGGGCATCAGGCAGTACCATTTCCCACTGTGTATTCTTAAGGCTCCGGGATGTCAAAGCCAACATAACTGCCTTCCAGATCACCCCATTGTATCATTCGCACTGTCCATTACCCTGGGGATTATACGGGGTAGTTCTGCTAGTAGAAATTCCCCGACTCTGAAGGTATTCCTTCAACTGGGAAGACATAAGAGAACTTCCCTGATCCGAATGGATATACGCAGGCATCCCAAAGATGACAAAAAGTTGAGTCAGACATTTGATAACTGTAGCAGCTGATACATCTGCGCAAGGAAAAGCAAAAGGGAACCTTGAAAACTCATCCACAACAGTAAATATATATCGGTTTTGAGTAGTTGAAGGAAGAGGCCCCTTAAAATCGACGCTCAAACGTTCAAAAGGAGAAGTAGCCTTTATAAGATGAGCTCGTTGAGGCTTAAAGAAATTCGGTTTACACCGAGCACAGATAGAACATGATGAAGTCATCCGCTTGACGTCTTCAACTGAAAAGGGCAAATTCTTACTGCGTACGAAGTGTATCATCCTCGTAACCCCAGGATGGCATAAGGCATTGTGAAGATTAATAAGCGTATCTCCGTGAATCACAGAACAATAAGCCCTCGACAGCGCATCAGCAGCAACATTATCCTTCCCCGGACGATAAACTATATCAAAATGGTAACATGCCAACTCAATCCTCCACCTCATTATTTTATCATTCTTAATCTTTCCAAAATGTTTGACATCAAACATAAAGGACACAGACTTTTGATCAGTTACCAACATAAAATGTCGCCCCGATAAATAATGTCTCCATTTACGCAGTGCTTCTACTATTGCATACGCCTCTTTCTCTATTGAAGAATGCCTTTTTTCACTATTGTTCAAGGTACGTGAGAAAAAGGCCACAGGTCTTCCATTTTGGTTCAGAGTAGCCCCAATTGCAAAATCAGAAGCGTCCGTCTCAATCACAAAAGGAACCTGCTCATCAATAGAATGCACAACTGCTCCAAGGATATCCTTTTTAAAATTATCAAAACACGTCCTGGCCTCCCATGATAGAGGATATGTCGTAACCCGAATAAGAGGCCGGATCTTCTGTGAAAAATTTGCAATCCAATTAGAATAGTAGGAAAACAGTCCAACAACTCATTGCAAAGCCTTAGAATTAGTAGGACAAGGTAAATCAATCAATGGTCGCAGACGTTCTGGGTCTGGTTTAATCTTGTTTCCCGAGATAATATACCCCAGTAGATTTACCTCAGTGGTCGAAAAGGTACACTTCTCTTTATTGAAAGTTAAACCAACTTTTTCCGCAGCTTGAAGGAATCTTTCTAAATTAGAATCATGCTCCACCCTTGATTTGCCACACACCGTGATGTCATCTAAGTATGAAAAGGTGTCAGAGAGAGAGTTATCACTTATAAAAGCATCCATTGCCCGTTGAAAACAAGCAACACCATTAGTAACACCAAATGGTATTCGGCAAAACTGATACAGCTTTCCACCAGCCTCAAAGGCCGTATATGGTTGATCCTTCTTAACAATAGGAATCTGATGATAAGCACTCTTTAGGTCAATAGTGCTAAAAACCTTATACTGAGATACTTTATTGATAAGCTCATCAATCTTAGGCAAAGGGTACGCATCTAATTGAGTATACCTATTAATAGTTTGGGAATAGTCTATCACCATTCGTTTCTTATGTCTCTCGTTAGTCGTGACAACTACCTGTGCCCGCCAAGGCGAACAACTAGGTTCAATGATTCCTTCCAATAAGAGACGTTGAACTTCAGAATTAATAAATTCTCTATCCTGACTGCTATACCTTCTTGACTTGGTAGCAATTGGCTTACAATCCGGCATCAAATTGGAAAAAAGTGATAATGGAGAAATGGATAAAGAGGTTAATCCACAAATAGATAAAGGTGGCTTAGTCCCTCCAAATGAAAGACTGAGAGACTCGTGTAACTGAAGCACATCATGACCAATCAAAATATCCGCACAGAGATTAGGCAAAACAGATAGGCGTATATCAGTATACGTATTACCTAGAAGAATCAATTTCACAAGGCAACAACCAGCTACTTGTGAAGTGAGAGTCGTCTGAGCCATACACACCTGATAGGAAACAGGCGAAATTTTCAAATGCTTCTCCTTTGCAAACTGAAGACTTATAAAACTCTCGGTACTGCCCGTATCTATAAGGGCCTTCACTTCCAACCCATTAACTTGGGCCGTAACCATAGCTTTGTTTAGGCCATGAGCAAATGCAGCAGAAATTGATGCAATAAACGCCCTATCTAAAGGCTGAATAGTCACAGAGGAGGTAATTAAGCCTGATGATTTACACACACGTGCGTAATGACCTCTCTTGCCGCATTTACTACACACAGCCTCCTGAGCAGGACACTTCAGACGAGGGTGCCAGACGTTCCCACAAAAATAACACTTCTGAATCCTAGAGGCAACAGCCGCTGAAGTAGAAACTGTTTCAGAATCTAGTAAACCACTCCTATTAAGTCCACATAATTCCTTTTCATCCGGAACTGCCGAAACCACAGTCACAGGCCGATTAAAAAGAGCATAAGAATCCGAACTTCTCTGAGCCACATCCAATGTAGAAGCTTGCTCAAAAGCACTCTTAAGATCCAAAGTCTTATTTTCTAACAACCGCTGACGAATTGATCTAGACAGTAATCCATTAATAAAGGCATCCCGTACCGATTCTTCCTTATATTCTTCAGCCGTCACGGCCTTATAATTACAGTTAACACTAAGGCACCGAAGTGCTTGTAAATAAGTATCCAAAGATTCTCCCACCTGCTGCCTACGGGCAGATAGAAGGTGACGTGCAAATACCTCATTCTTTGGTTTAACAAAAATCTTTTCCAATGTAGAAATAGCCACTTCGTAAGTTTTACAGTCCAAAATATACTTATACACATCCGGAGCAATGTAGTTGATCAGCATATTCAGCTTATTTAGAGACTCTTGATCCAACACGCCCAAAAAGTTTTTAAATGTACAATACCAGTGTTTCCATTTATCATCCACTCCTGCAGAATTAGGGTCAGCATTGAATCGTTCTGGTTGAAGATATCGCTCCATTCTGACATAAAGTTAATAAATTGAAATAAAGAATAGATTTGCCTTTCTAATCTAGGCTTTATTAACTTAAAAATCCTGTAGCACATCTTCAACACCCAGTCCCAACTAAAGGCTGGAAAGAACTGAATTTAAGATGGCCACCACAAATCACATGACATCAACTACCAATGAGATTACAGCATATATCCCAAGGCAGGAAACAAACAACCAATCACAATACTTCTTACTAAACATAAAGAATAATCACCACAGTAACATACAGGAAAATGACCCTTAAACCTATCAGCAGGTTGAATGTTTATTCTTGCCTGCTATAACTGATAAAATTGCGGAAAATACGTAGATGTCCAAGGGTGAAAGACGGTTTAAGCAAATGGAACCAATGGCATTGTCAGGAGTGCGTTACATCCAGTCAGGTTCATGCCATGTACAACATACTGTTCATACAATATCTACATAGAATCTACAAAGCAGGAACAGACCATTCAGCCCAACTGGTCTATGCCGGCGTTTCGACGCCACAGGAGCCTCCTTCCACTCTAATTACCATCCTGCCCCCATATCCCTCTAATCTTATCTCCCTCATGTATGCACCAAACCTCCCCTTAAATGTGTCAATGCTCTCTTCTTCAACCACTCCAAGTGGCAGCACGTTCCACGGTCTCATCACTCTCTGCAGAAAGAAATTCCTCCTAAATTCTATGGCCCGTATTTTCCGATCAGAGGCTTCCTGCGTGCGGAGGTCTCCGATCTGGAAAAAAAATCTACACCCTTACCTGAGGACTCCCGAGGTGCGTATACTTCCGTTCCTGGGCCTCTCCAACTCGAAATGCGCAGGGCCCACGTATCCCAGAGGCGCAAGCGATTCGCAAGCGTCCCTGGGATCAGGTGGGCAATGGGGAGCCAATGGGAGAAGGGAATCTCTCTTCATACACTTGACAGATAGACCTGTCAAATATATGATTGGAGATCACCCCAAAAACACTGTAAAACATTAAATACATTTTTAAAAAACATCATATTTTTTAAATGAGTTGAAATTACAATAAATTAAATATTTTAAACAAAAATTTTATTTTTTCAAAAAAATAATTAAAGTTTTTTACGGGGCTAAAAATAAACTTACCTTTTTAAAAGTATTTTTAAATGAGAAATGAGTGAAATTTAAAAAAAAACTTTTTTCAACTCTTATGCTGGTAAAAGCAGGCCTTACACCTGCTTTTACCAGTCGTAAGATTTCTAAGGGTTTTCTGCGGGCAGAGGTTCTCCAGAAAGCGGAACTCTCCGCCTGCAGAGGCCCTTCTCCAGGGCAGGCGTCCGATCTGTCAAGAGCATTCTTGACAGATTGGAAATGCTGGTTTTCAGTGCATGCCTGAAACCAGCACTTGCGAGGTGCCTACGGATGTGTACACAGCGCGTACACACCTGCAGGGATCGGAATATACAGCCCTTTATTGCATCTGTTAATGTCTATCTTATATTTATCTCCCCTTGTTGTAAACTCACCCACAAGTGGTAACAGTTTCTCCACACCCACCACACAAAACCCTTTCAGGTCTCCTCTTAGTCTTTGCTTTTCCAGAGAAAAGAGCCCCAGCCTGCTCAATCTTTCCTGATAGTTGTATCCTCTCAGGTCTGGTCACATCCTTGTAAATCTTTTCTGCGTTTTCTCCAGTGCTTCAAAATCCTTCTGCAGTAACTGCACTCAGTACTGTACTCCAAGTGTGGTCGAACCAAAGTTCTATATAAATTCAGCATTACAGGAGAAAGTTGCAGGGCTATAAGCAAAGAGCGGGGGAGTGGGACTAATTGGACAGCTCTTTCAAAGAGCCAGCAGACACGGTGGGCCGAATGGCCTCTTTCTGTGCTGTATGATTCTATTTCCCTGCTTTTGTATTCTGTATTGCTGTAGAATAACTAACTTTAGTTGTTAAATTAAATCTAACTAATTTTAGTTGTTACAATTTGAAAAATATTAATATAAATGAAGAATAATTGAAAAGTAAACATATACAATGTAACAGAAGACTTGTGCAGCCGTGTGTCAAAACTCAGGCAGTATAATAGCAGCTTGAATTGATCCTTATGGCATGTGAATGTTTCAGGGTCTGTAGTTTTCATTATTGCGAAGTTATGTTTATATGTTTCCCGGTGTGGGACAGTTGTGCTTTGTAGTTTCATTGAAGTGATAGCAGCGGTGTAAAACTAGATCATGTGATGCAGCTCGCAAAGGTTGAAAGGTGCCTGAGGATGAGCTGGTATTGTTAAGTCTGTGTGTTCCAGTTGTATTAAGATTAATTACTGACACAGACTACAAGAATAAAGTTCAACAGGTCTTTACTAGTTGGAGGTCAGGACTATACTAAATACAATATCACTACACAGTACTTATATACCGGTGGTCACCACCGGTATTACGTATACAGCAGCCAGAGAAAGTAGTACATCTCTTAAGGTGGAACAGGCTTAAGTTCTCTTAAGGTGGAACAGGTTACATACACCACAGGTATCATACTGGTGGACAGGCCACAGCCACTGTAGGAACAACAGGGCAAATTCTGGGCAAAAGCAAACCAGCGTTTAATACTTAAACTAGGCCCGATCATATCCTGAACCAGTGGGTATAAATAGAGCGACGGAATAGTGTAAAAACAGGACAAATGGGGTAAAAATAGGTTGTGGCTGGTGTGTATGTATTTTGTTTTTACACTGGGGGAATTTTTTCAGTATTCAATTATCCCACTTGAGAAATCAAAATTAATTAAATAAAGCTTGCCAGTATTAGGAAATCAGAATGTCAAAATATATGGAAGTAGAAGCAGGAGAAATATTGAGAGAAACTACAGTGAAAGCTCTCTCTCTCTCTCTGAGAACAAAAATCCAGCATTTCTATCACTTAGTGGCTTTCTGCTGTTCCTATCTTTCCTAAGATCACAGTTAACTGCCACTGTCAAATAAAATCAGGATTTAAAAATAATTTTTTAAAAATCAGCAAAAAGAGTTGATTTTTCAATTATCTCTACACTTAACATTTAGAACTGAGCACATATGCATTGTCCTATCAAAATATCCATGATGTGAAAATCCAGAGAAAGTCCACGGCCTGAACTCAAGCCTCCTTTATTTATAACACCAGATGGCACTGTGTTGTGCATCAGAAGATATTAAAGTGACAAAAGACTGACTTGCCAAGAAAAAAAGGAACATTTTTGTTGTTTTTTTTAAACCGGCCAGTCTCACAGTCGGTCCAACGTTTTGCAGATCGGACACTTTTGTTGAGATTGAGTCCTGACGACTTGAGTAACAGAAGCGGAGGGAGCTGACGGAGCAGGCAGAGTTAATGCTGAAGTGTAGCAGATTATGGAGGCGCGCGGTGATTTGAACTTTCGCTGGTGACGGAAACGAAGCTGCCGGGGGTGGGGGGGTGTTAGATCCGTGTATTTTTGATGTTGTGTGTCCTTCAATAACTAGACACGAGACTGCAGGAACAATCAACAGGTATTTACTGGATGAGGGTTACTCTAAAACTAAACATACAGATCCTTACTCAGGGTTTATATACAGGTGTGGTCACTGCCGGTACTACAGTATACAGGAGCTGTAAAAAGTAGTTCTCCCCTTAAAGGTACATACACCACAATTCCTCCCCTTTTAGATTGACAGTACCATAACATTCATTTAACAATTAACACTTTTAACATGCACATTAACTGAAAATAGTCCATTTATAAATTCAGTCTTTGGGGCGGCTTCCTGATCCTTTCTGGATAGCGCCTTTCCTGAGTGTCTTGTTCTTGGTGCGGAGGCCCCTTGTCGTCAGTTGGTTCATCAGCTTCCGATGCTACTGTTTCTGGGGTAGATGCTACCTGTATGTTGGGTTCATCACCAGGTGTGCGAGTCATGGGGTTGACTCGTTCCTGTGACTCTAGGATCTGGTCGGCATGGCGTCTCACAATGTTCTCCCCAACATCCACTGTGTACATTAGTGGCCCCTGCCATTTCTCTGTTCGGTAGTCGCGGGCCAAGACTGGTTGCCCTACATTGAAGCTCCTTGTCGGCTTCTCATTGATGTGCTGGAATTGCTTATTCTCAACATCTCTTCGTACATTTGGTCTGAGCATATCCAGACGAGATCTCAACCTTCGGTTAAAGAACATCATGGCCGGGGTCTGGTTGGTGACTGCATGTGTCGCATTTCTGTAGGCTAACAGGAAATTGTCCACCTTATGCTGCAGTGGAATGTCGTCATCGCACATGGCCCTTACTGCTTTCTTAAAGGTTTGTACGAACCTCTCAGCCAATCCATTTGTGGCTGGATGATACAGGGCAGATGTGTAATGCCTTACCCCATTCCTTTTCATGAATCTTCGAAACTCTTCGGACACAAACTATGGTCCGTTATCAGAGCAGATCTGCTCTGGCAAGCCGTTCCTGGCAAATATGGTCCGTAGGACTGCAATAGTTTTCTCCGTGGTGGTGGACGACATTTTGATCACCTCAGGCCATTTCGAGTGCGCATCCACGGCTATTAGAAACATTGAGTCCATGAATGGACCAGCAAAATCAATATGCACCCGTTGCCATGGAGATGAGGGCCACTCCCATGGGTGTAGAGGGGCATGTGGTGGTGCATTTTGGACCTTCTGGCATCCTGAACAGCTCTTTGTCAGGTCCTCAATTTGCTGATCGATCCCCGGCCACCACACATAAGCCCTAGCAAGGCTTTTCATTTTCACCCCTCCCAGATAGCCTTCGTGAAGCTCATTGAGCACTCTCTCCCTTAACTTGGGTGGAATTACCACTCAGGATCCACACATCAAGGTCCCCTGGCATACTGACAGCTGTTCTCTTCTGGATGAGAATGCTGGCAACAGTGAGTCGCCATGTGTTGGCCATCCCTTCACCGTCAAGTCATATACCCGAGACAGTGTCGGGTCATTTCGGGTCTCCTTCTCTATATCAGCGTTAGTTACTGGCAAGCGTTCAATTATAGTCGAATGAAATATTTCGACAGGGTCCACTGCTGGTGCTTCCTCCGCAGTAGGCAGTGGCAGGCATGATAGCCCATCAGCATTTCCATGCTGTTTCGTGCCCTTACACTCGATTTCATATTGGTTCGCCCCTAGAAAAAGCGACCATCTTTGTAGCCGTTGCGCAGTCATCACCGGCACGCCCTTCTTTGGATTAAAGATGGAGACAAGTGGTTGGTGGTCCGTCAGCAAGCTGAACTTCTGCCCGTGCAGATAGTGATTGAACTCTTTCACTCCCCACACTAGGCTGAGGGCCTCCCTGTCAATCTGGGCGTAGTTACGCTTGGCTGAGGTTAGTGACCGAGACGCAAAGGCTACCGGCCTCTCCGAGCCGTCCGGGAACTTGTGCGACAGCACCGCTCCAATGCCATAGGGTGATGCATCACACGCCAACCGAATGGGTAGTGCTGGGTTGAAATGAGCCAACACCTCTTTTGATGTGATCAATTCTTTGCACTTCTGGAAAGCTCGTTTACATTCGTCATTCCACTTCCATGGTACCCCCGGTTGCAGTAGGGTGTTCAGTGGGTGTAGTACTGTAGACAAATTCGGCAAGAACTTATGGTAGTAGTTCACCAGCCCGAGGAACGACCTCAGTTGTGACACATTTTCCGGTGCTGGAGCCTTGACTACTGCCTCAATCTTTTCAGGGGACTTATGTAACCCCTCTTCATCAATAACGTGGCCACAATACGAGATCTGCTTCTGGAAAAACTCGCATTTGTGGCACTTTGCTCGGAGCCCATATTCCTTCAATCTAGTGAGCACCTGCTCCAGGTTGGCAAGGTGAGCACTGTCATTTTCGCCCATGACCAGGATGTCGTCCAAATAACACTGGGTCCCTGGAATCCCTTGCAGGACTTGATCCATTGCCCTTTGCCAAATAGCCAGAGCTGATGCTACCCCGAACACCAGCCGGTTGTATTGGTAGAGACCTTTATGAGTGTTGATCGTGAGGTACTGTTTCGAGGCTTCTTCTACCTCCATTTGCAGGTACGCCTGGGCCAGATCAATCTTAGTGAAGCGTTTCCCTCCAGATAGCGAGGCGAAAATATCTTCAATCCGCGGAAGCGGATATTGTACCGTGTGAAGGACTGGGTTCACTGTCACCTTAAAGTCCCCACAGATGCGAACTTTCTTTGGTTCCCCAGGCGTATTACTCAACGACCTCTTCATTACAGGAACGATGGGTGTGGCCCACTTGCTCCAGTCCACTTTGGACAGTACTCCTGAACGTTCCAACCCTTCCAGCTCTGCTTCGACGGCTGGGCGGATTGCATAAGGCCTTAAAAACTTTGGGCTTGCATTTTCCTCTATTTTGATCGTCGCTGTTATGCCTTTTAGTGTTCCAAGTCCCCCCGGAACACTTCTTGTGCGTCAGTTAGCATTTTTGACAGTCGTCCAGGTGTGGCGTCATCATCCTTTTTGGCATCTACAGTCAGTGCTTGTATGGAATGCCAATCTAGCTGTATCTTCCGGATCCATTCACGTCCTAGTAGTGGTGGTCCTCCATCTGGCAATACATATAGGTCCATTTTTGGTGTTTCCTTACCGTTATATATAACGTTCACCCTTATTTTTCCTTTGGGGTAGACTTTTTGCCCCGTGTACGTCTTCAAGACAATCTCTGTATCTCTCAAGGGTATATGTGAGAATAGCCGCTTGTAGTCCCTTCGGTTTATGACTGTTAGGGCTGATCCTGTGTCCAATTCCATTTTCACTTGGACTCCAGCTATCTTGAGCGTGACCCAGATAGTTTGATGATCCTCCATTTGGATCACCTTATGTAGTTTCAGACAACCCAGCTCCTTCCTTCCGGAGTCTGTATCACTTTTCTGTTCGTCTGAACTACTCTCCGTCACCTTATGTACCTTCTTGTACTTCTCCTGTGGAGATTTCTTGCTGTTGGTTTTCTTTCCCGACCTGCAGACTCTTGCTATGTGTCCTACTTTTCCACACTGTCTGCACACTTTGTCCTTAAACCAGCAATCATTATGGTCGTGTGTTGTTCTGCCGCAGCGATAGCACTTCACTGTTCCGTATGACATTTCATTTGTGCCATATTCTTGCGGTCTCCATTGTATCTCTGCAGCGCCCCGTGCAGCTGCTTCATGTGATACTGCCATGCTGAAAGCCTTGTCCAGTGTAAGATCCTTTTCTGATAGAAGCCGTTTCTGGGTTCCTTCACTTTGAAGCCCACACACAAACTTGTCCCTTAAAGTATCTGCTAGTCCCGTTCCAAACTGGCAGTGTTTCGATAGCTTGCACAGTTCCATTAAATACTCAGCATTACTTTCATCTTTATGCTGGTTCCTTTGTGAAACTTAAATCTTTCTGCTATCAGCAGCGGTGTGGGGTTTAAGTGGTTCTGTAGGATTGACACTATGTTTCCAAAATCCTTGTCCACTGGCTTCTCTGGGGTTACTAGGTTTTGCAGTAAGCCATACGCTTTTGCACCCATGGTATTCAACAATACCAGCGATTTCCTCTCATCTGGCACTTCATTCGCCTTGCAGTACACTTCTATGCGTTCGACATATGTCGTCCAATCTTCGACTTCATTGTCGAACGCTGTGTTGCTGCCACTCTTCGGCATCCCTGGGTGTGGTTAGACTGGCTCAAAATGGCGTTTTCTCGTGCTCTCCCTTCTTCTCCGCTGCGGCTCAAAATGGCGTTTCCTGCGCTCTCCCTTCTTCTCCGCTGCGGCTGCTCGGCCCTTGAACACCGGCTGCGCTCTGCGCGTTTCCCTTTCTTCCCCACTGATGCTGCTCGTCCCTTGAACACCGGCTGCGCTCTGCGCGTTTTCTTTCGCGCCTCTCTCTCTTCTCCCGTCGACGCCGTTCGGTCCTGAACATCGGCTGCGCCCTGTGCGCTCTACCCTCTCTCTTCTCCCATTGACGCCGTTCGGTCCTGAACACCGGCTGCGCTCTGTGCGCTCTACCCTCTCTCTTCTCCCGTCGACGCTGCTCGGCCTTTTCTGTGCCGTCGGTCGGCTCTAGCCGCCGCTGTCCGGGAAGGGTCTGCACCGTACCTGTTGTCAGCCCGTTTCGCTGGACCACCGTGACTGGAGAACCAAGCCCAGCTCTCAACAGCCTCCCCTGCGATGCTCAATCTCTGCTGGATGACTGGGCGGTTGCTCGTGGTCGACGCCCGTGCTTCTGGCCTCAACTTTCTTCCACTGTTCTCCAGGAGCGAATCCCTGGGAGGTAATGCAGAGTTGCAGGTAGGTTCGAATCTGCCTCGTCGCCACTGTTAGATCCGTGTATTTTTGATGTTGTGTGTCCTTCAATAACCAGACACGAGACTGCAGGAACAATCAACAGGTATTTACTG
Source organism: Somniosus microcephalus (assembly GCF_052327205.1). Classification (NCBI taxonomy): domain Eukaryota; kingdom Metazoa; phylum Chordata; class Chondrichthyes; order Squaliformes; family Somniosidae; genus Somniosus; species Somniosus microcephalus. The sequence continues at coordinate 32,792,296 of NC_141009.1, forward strand.
GATGAGGGTTACTCTAAAACTAAACGTACAGATCCCTACTCAGGGTTTATATACAGGTGTGGTCACTGCTGGTACTACAGTATACAGGAGCTGTAAAAAAGTAGTTCTCCCCTTAAAGGTACATACACTACAGGGGGGGAAGACTAAAATCGAGGTGGTCGACTTACTGGCCCGCTCCCGCTCCCGGCCATATTTTTGGGGCCCTCCGCTGGGAGGCCCAGGATGCTCAGCTCCTGGCCCTCAAAATGGACTGGACCTCCCACCTGCCACAGTTAGGCGGGCGGCCAGGCCCAGCGCTCTGGTCACCCGATAGTTAAAATCTCCTCATGTAACTCCCAACAAGCTCGTTCACCTGAATGACTTAAATCAGCAATCAGTATTTCAAAGTTTGAAAAAATTAATAGGGAACATCAAGATGTAACAAACAAAAGTCCGATCGAGTTATGCACGCACACACACACACACACAATTAGGCTCACCAACCCTCCAGGGTTATCCGGGAGATTCCAGGAATTAAAAGATTAATCTTCAGAACACTGGTGTGAGCAACCCGGGAGATTATGTTACCCACTTACAAATCTCAATTCCTATCTTTTTATGTCACTCGAGGACACCATTGGAGGCCAATTTTTCATCCATTATGTCCTGCAGCTGTCGGTGTTTTCGCCCGGCGATGCTGCAGGGGGCAGAAATGAATTTCAGGTCCGGGGCGATGCGCAGCCGGATGATGTCACGATCTCCGGGTGCAGGATATCGTGGCGCTAGGGGTTAGTGCGGCTGCAAACTGCCAGGTGAATTTCGCGGGCGGCGGTAACATCGCCGCACTCGAGCGTAAAGTCCTTAGCGCCCTGTAATCGCCCCCTCGGAAGCGCTAACGGGAGGCGCTAAGGCACCAAACTTCTAGCCCTTGGTGTTTATAATAATAAAATAAAAGAGAAAATACTGGAAATACTCAGCAGGTTAGGCAGACTCTGTGGTTCCAGGTTGATGTACTTTCATCAGAACTGGAAGTTAGGGATGTAACAGATTTTAAGGAGGTGCAGAGGCAGGGAAAGGGGGGAGAGGAGGAAAGAACAAAAGGGAAGGTCTGTGATAGGGTGGAAGGCAGGAGAGATTAAATGACAAAAGGGATGATGGTGCAAGACAAAAGGCAGTGGTAATGGGACAAGTAAAGAAACAGAAAATGGGTCTAGAGGAGGAATAAATGGGAATGGCAGAATCATCACCAACACCTGCTATCCGAAAAAGTGGTGGTTATGATTTGAAATTGGTGAACTCAATGTTGAGTCCGGAAGGCTGTAAAGTGCTTAATCGAAAGATAAGGTATTTTAATAATAATAATTCAACTTTATTGTTATTGTACAACGAAATGTGATCTTGCAAGCTCCCATGAGTCCAGTACAAATAACATTAACATTAAACGTAAATAGCACCGTCCTGGGAGAAGCAAAGCCACTGCGTCGCTGCGCGCCGCCATTCCATTTCCACCACTCCTCCTGTCCGACAATCTTCAGCCCAACGCCCAGGCCTGCTCACCAGCCGCCCCTCCCGGGGCTCCTTCCGTGACCTTCTCACCAACCGCCCCTGCTCGGGGCTCCTTCCGTGACCTTCTGTGTAAAGTCTGTGAGTTGTTTAGTTAATTAATACACAGACTACCAGAGTAACTTAAAACAGGACTTTACTATTCGAAGGTCAGGGCGAATCTGCCAAATAAATCCTGACACAGCACTTATATACCGGTGTGGTCACCGTCGGTATTACAGTATACAGAAGCCAACAAAGTAGTGCCACACCTAAAATAGTTCTCTTAAAGGTGAACGGTTACATACAATGGTTTTCTGAAAGGTAGACGGATACATACACTACACTCCTCCCTTTTTAGCTTACAACATACTTAGTCCCCCATTAAACATAACATATATTCAACTTCATGTAAAACAATTCACAGGTATAATCTATGCGGGAAACAGTTTACAGATTCAGTCTCTGCGGGAACAGTTCACAGATTCAGTCTCTGGTCTTGACTCGGTCCGAACAACATCTCTGTGGTGTAGCCGGTTCACATTGCTAGCGTGACTCATCCAATAGTCTTTCCCTTGACTTAACAGCTTGAACTTCCGTCCTGCTGAACCAGCAGTGCTGACTTTTACAAACAGCTGGACTGCCTTGGTAATTTTTCCTACTTGCCAACTGATTTGGCTCCCTTCGTAGGGCCCACGTACATGATCTGGTAGAAGTGATAATGATTTAGATGGTTATCACTTTCTGCTTCGTCTTTTTCTTTTCTGCTTCTTGGAGACTCTCGGGGCTCCCTTATCAGCTGCCAGCTGTAGCGCCACCATCTCCCTATGTTCCTTAGACTTTAAGTGCTTCATCCTGATTTCTGCACTTTGGGAGTTTTCATCACAAGCTGGGCAGACCAAGTCCTCGTAATATTCCGTGTCACTCAACAGGTCATGGTAATATTCGGTGTCGTCCTGAACTAGTCTAGCGAGAGGGCCTGCTACTTCTTCCTTACCCAACTGGACGTTAGCCGACTGTTGTTCCCTCCCTAGACATCTTTCCTGAAGAGACTTCTTCATGCGTTCATATTCATCCCGCTCTTCCTGGGTTTCCTGCAAATCCTTCACTAATGACCTCATTTGTGATTTCAATACTTCCCCTTCCATCGGGGATTGATTGATCGGGCTATTCAATCCTTCTACTGGAGCAGCTGTTTCAACATTCTGTTGTTCACATAGACGTGATTCAGCGTACTTTTGGCATCCCAGTAAAATCTGTGTTGCAACCTCAGCTATTTCCATAACTTTTGAGAGCTCCGAACTCCTTCCCTTTGAAGATTGAAGCTCGTGTTCAGATTGTTCCCATTGCAGAGTCTTGTCCCTCAGCATATGAAGGAGTTGGCTGACCGTTAACTCTTCCACGGGAACACTGTGGATCAGAGTCTTCTCCATTTCATCCACCTTTTCCTCCAATGCTTTCACCTTCTTTTCCTCTTGTACTTTGGCTTTCAGCGCTCGGAGAAGTTGCGCCTTGATGCTCTCTAGCTCATGTTCAGGGGCCATTCTTACAGTCTCTGTGTTTCTTACAGTTTCCTTTTCTTCCACTGAAAGGATTCCCAGTTGAATCTGTTCTTCAAGTTGTTGAACCTCGGTCATTGCCGCCTCATATTTGTCTTGGGTTTCCTTCAATATTTTTATGAGTTCTTGTACATCTTGTCTTTCATGTTCTGCCATGTCTTTCACCTCTAATTTCTCATCTATGGATGGAACTTCTACCGATGAGTCTGTCTTGGCCTTGAGCTCATCAAGAATTTCCTGCAGCCTTTGGACTTCTTGCTCATGTTCAACCTTTAGTTGCTCATATGCTTCTACTGAAACTAGCTTTTCGGAGGTTGCCGAGTTAATCCCCTCCAGGATTGTAGCCTGGGCCTGTTCATACTGTTCCTTCAACTTCTCAAACTCTGCTTGTAAAGAGTCGTAGAGAAGAACGGGAATAAAATCCTGGCTTCCTGAAGATTCCTCTTCATTTGCTCCTTCCTGCAAATATTCTAACTCCTGAACAGCATAAGGGAGATGTGATCGGTAATTGGTCACAATGGCTCTATGGTCGCTCTCTGCTTGAGCTAGCTGCTTCTGTTGTCTTTCCAGATTCTCCCATTCGGTGTCATAGAACTTTTTCATTGTTTTCATCTCTTGTTCGAGACGGTAACTCACTTGTTCTACTTGCTGTCGTAATTTGAAATAAAGTTGAGTCCGAGCTCGGTGTTCGTCAGTCATGGATATGTCCGTAAACTGAACAGACTCAGAATTCTCTGTCAAACTATGTTGTCGTTGTTCGGTGGAGTTCTGTTCTGAAACTTTGTTCTTCTCTGGAACATAAGCCTTTATGCATGCCTTCGTTCTTCCAACCTTAGTCGGCAAGTCCATTTTAGCCTTGTCTTTCATATTTGGGTTGGTCTTATCGTCATCCGTTTCAGAATCTGAGCTGATTGTCTGCACCGAGCCCTCACTTGTTATGGCTTTTAGATAGTGCCATTCCATGTCTATTTTCTTGATCCACTCCCGTCCCAGAAGTGGTGGTCCTCCCTCAGGTAGTACGTATAAGTTCATTCTTGGGTGTTCTTTACCCCCATCTCTCACCTTGACTCTTATCTTCCCCATGGGGTATACTTTATGCCCCGTGTATGTCTGCAATACGAACTTGGTATCTCTTAAGGGTATATGTGAGAATAGCCGGTGGTAATCCCTTCGATTTATGACTGATAGAGCTGATCCAGTGTCCAACTCCATTTTCACTTGGACTCCAGCTATTTTTAGCATGACCCAGATAGTTTGTAGGTCAGCTTCCTTACTCACATTGTGAATTCTCAGACTGCCCAGCTCCTGGCCGTTTGGGTCTGAGTCCGAATTCTGTTCATCTGAACTCTTCTCAGCCACCTTGTGTACCTTGTTGTACTTTTCCTGTGATGGCTTCCTTTGGTTGTTGGTCTTCTTCCCTGACCGGCATACCTTAGCTATGTGACCCAGTTTGCCACATTTCCTACATTCCTGGTTCTTAAACCAGCATTGGTTCTGGTCGTGTGTGGTCTTCCCACAACGATAGCATTTTGTTGTACTCGAGGTAATTTGATCCACACTGAGTGCCGCTGCCTTTAGCTGCATTTCCGCAGTTCCCTTCGCTGCGGCTTCGTGCGATGCTGCAATAAGAACAGCCCTGTCAAGTGTAAGGTCGTTCTCTTCGAGTAGTCGCTTTTGCGTTCCTTCCTTTGACAACCCGCACACGAACTTGTCTCGCAATGCCTCTGTCAGATTCCCTCCAAACTGGCAGTGTTTCGCTAGTCTACGCAGTTCGACCAAGTATTCTGCGTTGCTTTCGTCTTTCCTTTGCGTTCTCGCATAGAATTTGAATCGTTCCGCCAACATCAACGGTGTGGGGTTCAAGTGATCCTTCAGAACAGTCACAATATCATCGAAAGTCTGATCCGCCGGTTTAGCTGGTGCTAGTAGATGCTTCAAGAGCCCGTATGTCTTCGCGCCCATCGAGTTTAGCAAGGTTATAGCTTTGTCATCTTCTTCTATTTTATTGGCCTCACAATAGATCTCAATGCGTTCCATATACGTGGCCCAGTCTTCTACCTCGGAATTAAAATCGTTGATGTTACCACGCTTAGGCATCTTCCTCTCTTCCTGATAACACCACGAATTATTTCTTTAAATTTTCTTTTATTTTTTTTTCCAAGATGGCGGTTCCCGCGAAAATGGCGGTTTCCCGCGCTTAGCTTCTCTCCCCGCCCACTTCAATGGCGGTTTCCTGCTTCTGTCTTCTTCCCCGCCTAATGGCGGCTTCCCGCGTTTCTTCCCTAGCGGGAGGGGTACACTTTCCCCACGGGCGACGGCCGCTGGCTTTCAGGTTCACAGCCTGCGCGTCGGCTTCAGGGCTTTCCCTTTTCTCGGCAGGGCAACCGGCGCTGGGTACACCCCGTTGATGGAGAACAGTTTCAGCCGCTGGACTGGCTCTCGCTCAGTTCCCCCTTGGTCGGCTCTGCCTCTCCCGCTCACTCGGCTCCCAATCGCGCCTCCCAGCCCTCTCGCAGTCCGGTGCTTCCCTCCCCGGCTGCGGCTGAGTTTATCTCTTCCCGCGCCTACGCTCCCGGTCGCAGCGCTTCGTGGCTTCGGTCGCTGCCCGGCCTTTTTCGCCGGTCACGGTCTAGCTGTCTCACGACGCCATTGCGTCCCCCAGCCTGTCTGTACCGCGGCTTCCTTGCTCCACGCTGCCCCAGTCTCAGCGCCTCTGGACCCGACTTCTGTCCGGCTCCTTTCCCCCTCGACCGTGGTCGAGTGCACCGCCCTTATCCTCCGGTTATTCTTTTTACTTTCCCTTACTCACAGTCACCGTGGCCGCCTTGCTTCTCGTGCTGATCGGCTCACTCCTCACCGTGGCAGAAGGGACAGTCAGTGCCTGTTGCTGATGGAAGTCTTTGTCTCTAACTTCTTCTTCCTTTCTAGTTCTGCAGCCTCGAGTTTTCTCCCAGCAGAATGACGAGGGCGGTTGCCTCTTCTCGGCGCTCGTTAACTGCTTCGGAAGTATTGTTGCCGCAGGGTACGATCGGACTCGTCGCCACTGTAAAGTCTGTGAGTTGTTTAGTTAATTAATACACAGACTACCAGAGTAACTTAAAACAGGACTTTACTATTCGAAGGTCAGGGCGAATCTGCCAAATAAATCCTGACACAACACTTATATACCGGTGTGGTCACCGTCGGTATTACAGTATACAGAAGCCAACAAAGTAGTGCCACACCTAAAATAGTTCTCTTAAAGGTGAACGGTTACATACAATGGTTTTCTGAAAGGTAGACGGATACATACACTACATTCTGCACCTGGTTTTCCCTGATAGTCACCCCTCCAGGTACTAACCAAGCCTGGCTCTAGCTTAACTTCTCAAGCCTTGCCAGTGACCCTGTCCCTAGTCCCAGGAACAGGCTTCCTCAAACTTCCACTGAGCTTCATTGGAACATTGCAGGAGGCTGAGGTCAGAGTGGGAGTGGGATGGAGAATTAAAATGGCCTGGTCTGAATAATGATGCTTTTTAAAAAGGTTATTGATGGTGATACTGGCTCTTTAAGAATGCTTACAAACGGCTGCGACATATTTTCTGGCTCTTGAGCTTTTGGCAGCAAGGGAGAAAATGGGCCTTTATCTATTCCAGCCTGCATGCAAAAACATTCCCATGCATGCATGACTGGTTCACAATCCTGACATAAGGTACAATGCCAAATACTGAACAGAAAAATCATCAAGAATGCAACCATCTCTCCACTGAGGAAGAGAATCAAACTAAATGCTTGGTGCTGTTGAAATGATTCAGGACGGGGGCGACAAAGTATGATGTAGAAAATCTTTAATATCACAGAACACGAAAGTTTTTTTTTAACTTATTAAGATGAAACTGGTCAATGCTGCCAAGCTCCCTTTAGCACTAAAACAATATCCCGTTCTTAGAGATGAGAGACTCACAAGAATGCTTCTGTGAAAACAATTGCACGGCTGGGGTTGTAAAAGCAATGTGACAGCTACGGGTGGCTGAAGCTTATGTCCCAAGATAAGCAGACACTTGGAAAGTTTTCTACTGCTATTTTTTGAAGTCAGCGGTGGAAAATGTTTGCATTCCTTCCTATTTTTGGCATGTGGAGAGGACTGATGCGCAGAGTTCTATTTTTTTCCCTTCAACAAGCTCCACAGTCCTAATTAGCCGCATGATATTCTTGAAGTTGATAATGGAGTTGAGTTTTTATATTGATCTGTGGTAATGAGCACATCCTAATTTTAAATGGAGGCAAGTTCGCTTGCGGCAGTCACATCTCTGCTTATTCATTCAGTTGTCAAAATGCCAGCGTTCGAGAACATTCAGCGAAGAAAACATTCGAAATGTTTACGTGTCCTGTGCTGAGGAATGCTAAATGCAAATAAAAAAAAGGAAAGCCTGCGAGTTCCTCCCCAATAGCTCAACTGGTCATGGCAGCAGGTGTCCGAACCAAAGACCAGGAATGTCCCAGATTCGATCCCACTCTATGCCGAGTTGGCTGATTTCAGCTGAGTGGTGATCTCAGTGCCCATGAGTTAGGGAACAGAAAACGTGTCACATTCCTGGTCGCTATCCAATGGCCACTTGCTGGAATTGCATGTGCGTGAAGATCAAATGGAAGCAGTATTGACCTCACAGCTGAAAAGCCTACAACACTCACTCTCACACACGGATAATAGACAGTTTGGTAATGTACTGGAAGGTGCCCCTGAAACCATACCCCAGTAAGAAGTCAATGCATTCAGAGGAGAATAGGAGAAAATTGATGCGTACAAAAATACATCATACAGTAAAACACAAGTACTTGATGAATGTAATCTTAGCTGTGAATCACATGGTATTTTGTTTAATATCATTCTTCGGGATGTGGGCAAGACTAGCATTTATTGCCTGTCCCTAGTTGCCCTCGAGAAGGTGATGGTTGGACTTCTTGAACAGTTCCAGTTTTGAAGGTAGTACCACAATGCTATTTTCTAATGTGCACGTTTTCTCTATATACAAAAAGTGCATTTTTAAAAAAGCATATTTTGTTGAGGTTACAGTGAACATTCCAACAGAGTGAATGAACTGAAGGATGGAGTGCGAAACAGCAGTAAAGGAGTAGGATTCCACAGCAACTGAATAGCTGTCACGGACTGTGATATATCACAATAGAAATTAAACAATGTTACGTTATTCTTGAGTGTTCCAATTTTGCAGTGTTATACAGTGCCATGTGGAAGTCAGATGATAGAGAATGCATTTCTGTTTTTATCACTGCAAATTAGACTAACCACTCTCAGGGAATACAGCTAGTGCTACCTCATCACATGGACTAAAATCACTACCACCAAGTCAAACAGGCACCGTACATAGAAAGCATTGCATCACACAACCCTTGCGGTACTTTCCAGACGAAAGGCAACAGTTCCCATTTATGATACTATAAGTAGACCTGGGAAATTTTCTATTTGGTTCCCCGTGACAATTTGTGGAAAGGGGCCTACAACACAGAACTGTGATCAGGAATTTTGGTGAGTAAAATGTGGGCTGATCACAATCATATGTCCTGGGCTGTCGTTTGTGTGCTCGTGGGGGCAGGGGAGGGTGTTGGATTTTCCTGAGGCTCAAGAGCACACGTAGTGACCTGGCGTAAATCACAGAAATTCTGAATTACTGGACGCTAAATGCTGAAAGTTCCCAGGTATGACGTGTTGGCTCAGAAATATGCCTGCACAAATACTTCAGAGAGAAGTGGACGAAGGTGTCTACAATGGAGGAGCCATTATTCCTTTGTGTAACATCTTAGATAGGCACAGCCGGAGTTTTAAATTGCACTGCACCTCCTGTACATCGAATCAGAAGCCTCGGTTTTAACCCCCCACCCACCCCCCTCGCCCCAGCAAGAATGGTGCACGGGAGGGGTTAAAATTAGGCCGAGTCAACTTACCGGCCTGCCCGCTGCCATTTTATCTTCATCGACTTTTAACCACTATTAACCCTCAGAGAGCCCTTCATAAATTTGAAAATCTCAGTTGGATCACCCCCTTTAACTTTCTCTGTTCCAGTGCAAGAAGTCCCTATCTTTTCTTACTAACTATAACCTCTTATTGCTGGTATAATGCCTAGAATTTCTGTAAAATTCAGCAGAATTTCCCAATCTTCCACCATAACCTCAGCGGAAACCCCAGAGAAATGGCCATGTAAACAGAAGTTACAGTGGCCGTTCAGGAAAAGCTCAAAAAAATTCTACCCCTGATTCTGGTGAATCTTCTTTGGGCCCTTTCCATGGTTCTAATATCCTTCCTTCAATGGGGTACCCAGAACTGCATGCAATACTCCAATTGTGCGCTAACCAATGCCTTGTACAAATTCATACCACGTATGTTGTCATACCACAAAATATTGTTGTATTCAATATTTAGTGGAAATCTGCAACACTCTTCCCCAAAAGGCCATGGATGGTGGGTCAATTGAAATTTTCAAAACTGAAATTGATGGATTTCTGTTAGGTAAGGGTATCAAAGGGTATGGAGCAAAGGTGGGCGAATGGAGTTGAGGTGCAGCCGTGATCCGATTGAATGGTGGAACTCGCTCGAGAGGCCTACTTCTGTTCCTATACTCAATTCCATTGGTTACTACTGCCTGTCCCATGGTAAGGCTCAGTTGCAGGTAAAAGTTATGTTGCTGCCCCTTTCCAGGGGAAATGGATGAACTGAGCAGTCTGTGCAAATAGGGCACCTGTGACTTGCATGATGCAACTGTGCAAGAAATCATGGATTGGAAGAAATAATAGTTTGTTACGGGTTCCCTAGATCAGCCGTTTGCCTAAGTTGATGACACAGAAGGATTCCAGTCATGTCAGAAAAAGAGTTGTACAGAGAGCTGAATTACAAGGTCAGTACACAAAAACAAGCCTTCAAGGCATAGCTATGCTGATAAGGGATTTAGCAAGGATCCGTAAAGATAAACAAGCTGTCTCTTGAAAGGGCAACAAGACATTTAGAACAGAGATAGGGAAATAGCTGACCTCAGCAAGATGGGAGGTGGTTGGGGGGGGGGGTCTGTCACAGGGACCCTCTCCTTTGTAATGGGACAATGGGATGAGTAAAAATGATTGACGCCAGATATCCACCAGCCCATCAAAATAAGGTATAAAAATGGGCGACAGAGAGGAAAACAGGCAGTTAGGGGCGAAGGCTTCCCCGAGGTGAATGCATGCTGGCAACGGCCTACTATCTTGGTCAAGTTTAGCCTCCGAGGTGGATCAATGCTGGCTGACGGCCTAACACCTTCAACAGCTCAAGGGACAACCCAATGGAAGTGACCGCTGCCACAGACTGCAGGAATCCACCCAATCCGAGACCATCGTACTGCCTCACCGTCCATCCGGTCATTTCATTCTGTTCCAGGGCCATAGGTCGCTCTCATCTGTCACGGGTTGTATGTCTACTGTATCTATTTCAATCACATGTAGTATCTGATTATGCTCAAACTGTAGCTCTTTAATAAAATGCCTTACAACTCCTAAGACCCTCTGGGTAATGTGTGTGTGACCTGTGATCCAAATCTTACAACTGTGCATTGCAGGTTTGGAGACTTGGCAGACATTTCCTGCTAGTTCGAGAGCTGTCCCTATGCTGAAACTGGTTACCAGGTGTGGTTACAGAAGTATTCATATTTAGATGACTGCTTCCTTGGAAAAACTATAGTATCTTCAAGCAGGCGCCTTCCTCCATCTACATGGAGGAATGTCTGACTGTGTACAGATGAGTGATAACCAAAGGGTGGATCCTACCACAGCGCAAAAGGTGCCAACATACCTACCTGGCTCCTTTGATCTCCTCCTCCAAAGCCTGAAGTGAAATGCCCACAGCAACACTTGTGCATAGTATGAACTGACCCTCTGCAAACAGGCTGGGCTAACAGATGCAGCGCAACTTGCAGGTCCAAGGACCTTTGGATCTTATAGAGTCATAAAGGCACAGAAGGAGGCCATTCGGCCCATCGAGACCATGCTGGCTCTCTGTAGAGTAATCCAGTTTTTCCTTACATCCCCCTGTATCTCTTGCCCAAAACCTTAAATCTGTGTCCCCTAGTCCTTGTACTATCAACTAGTGGGAACAGGCTTTCCCTGTCTAGCCTATCCAAACCCCCATCCCCGGAACCATTCTGGTAAATCTCCTCTGCACCCTCTCAAGGGCCTTCACATCCTTCCTAAAGTGTGGTGACCAGAACTGGACGAAATACTCCAGTTGTGGCCTAACCAGCTCTTTATAAAGGTTCAGCATAACTTCTCTACTTTTGTACTCAATACCTCTATCTATGAAGTCCAATATCCCATATGCTTTGTTAACCACTCTCTCAATATGTCCTGCCACCTTCAGGGATGTATGCACATTAACTCCAAGGTCCCTCTATACCTGCACACTCTTTAAAACTGTGCCATTAATGTATATTGCCTCTCCCTGTTCCTTCTACCAAAATGCATCACCTCACACTTCTCTGTATTAAATTCCATCTGCCACTTGTCTGCCCTTTCTGCTAGCCTTTCCATGTCCTGTTGCAGTCGATTGGTATCATACTCAATGTTTGCCACACCCCCAAGTTTGGTGTCTTCGGCAAATTTAGAAATTCTACTCTGTATTCCAATATCCAGGTCATTTATATGTATCAAAAAAAAGCAGTGGCCCCAGCACTGACCCTTGGGGAACACCACTGTCTACCATCCTCCAGTCTGAAAAACAGCCATTTACCACAACTCGCTGTTTTCTGTCCTTAAGCCATTTCTTTATCCAAGCTGCCACTGACCCACCTATTCCATGAGCCTCAATTTTGTTAACCAGCAATGTGCTACTTTGCCAAATGCCTTCCGAAAATCCATGTAGACAGCATCCATTGCATTACCTTCATCAATCCTCTCTGTTACTTCATCAAAAAATTCAATTAGATTAGTCAAACACGATCTGCCTTTTACAAACCCGTGTTGACTCTCCTTAATTAGCTTAAACCTCTCCAAATGCCCGTTAATTTTTTCCTTGATTATTATTTCTAAAACTGATGTTAAACTGACCGGCCTGTAGTTACTAGGATTGTCCTTACACCCTTTCTTAAACAATGGTGTCATATTTGCCACTTTCCAATCCTTAGGCACCTCCCCCGCATCTAGGATCTTACCACCAGAATAAACAGACTAGAGTTCTAAAGCTAAAAACAACATATATGAGCAGGATATGGCATCCATTTGGAAAGGCCCAATTTGCAAAGCAAATCTAAACACTGTTGAACGAGGTCTCCTTTTGCAGTGCCCATTTGAAACTGGCACTGATCGTCTGGTGTGCTGCCCATGTGCTCAAGACTGTGGGGCATGCTCACCACCCCGACCCCCCACCCTCAATTACAGTAACTTAAAGGTCACAATAAATCTTGTGCATAGTTTGTACTCAAAGCACTTCTTGCCAACATTGTCATGCAAAGTGTGCATCGGGCACTGAACAAGCTTCAACACCCAATAATATGGGCATTGCATCCAAAGTACAACAATGTCATGGACCACGTTACTGGTCCAGTAATGTATACAGCATGATTCTTGTTTCTTTTCTTAAACATTTGCACCATCCATTGTAAAACTGGGCCTGTAAAGGAGTCTGTTGCGTATACAACTTGTAGCAGAGTTCCTGGAACTGCATCACCGTACCAAAATAAATTGATTAGACATCTAATTAAGCAAATTGGCCTTTTGGATTAAAAGAGGAAACATCTCCATGAGTAAGGACTGTTGATGATACTCGTAAACCCTACATCTTTTTTGTTTTAAACAAACTGTCACCTTTCAATCGCATGTATGAGTATAATAATTGGTTAGGAGGTACTTGTGTGACATGATGGGGTTATTTCCCATTACGATGTAGTGACAATGTCACATTGAATATTATAGCTCTTTCAATGTACAGGTATACTAAACTTGAATCAAATTTAATCAATTGACTGCAACATGGAGTACAGCATAACAGTGTACTTTATGTGTGGGGGAGCAGCTGGACATGCCGATAGCCTGTGGCTGAGATTATTACAGTCAAGCAGTAGAATGAGTGACAGTAAGTGGACTAGGTGGGGAAAAAAGAGGGGAGTTAATATGGAAGCGAGGCCACAAAGCAGAACTACATTGAGGTAGAGGGCTGGATTTTCTGAATGGAGACGTGTTGGAGGCGGGACTGCTGCTTGCCGGGTCTCAGTCCTGCCTCCATCATCTTCTGGCCAACCAGCGGGATTTTCTCCTGATTGACCTTGTTAAGCCCGCCCTGCGGGCTCAGCAGGCCAATTAGGGGGAAGTCATTGACAGAGCACATCAACGCCTGACGTGCCATCTGTCAAGATTTCTTGAAAGAAGAAATGTCAACGTTTGACAGCTCTGTGAAGCTGTCAAACACTGACATTCTGTGTAGTTTGATGAGGCCTTGTGTTCAGGACCCCTCAAACCTTTCTACTTTGCAGAAATCAGCTGGCTGTTGGTTTGGAGGATCCAACAGCCAGCTTCACAGAGCTGTCAAACACTGACATTTCTTCTTTCAAGAAATCTTGACAGATGGCACGTCAAACGTTGACGTGCCCTGTCAGCTACTTCCCCCTAATTGGCCTGCTGAGCCCGCAGGGCGGGCTTAACAAGGTCAATCAGGAGAAAATCCCGCTGGTTGGCCAGAAGATGATGGAGGCAGGACTGAGACCCGGCAAGCAGTTGTTCAGCCTCTAGCACATCTCCATTCACAAAATCCAGCCCTCTATCTCAATGTAGTTCTGCTTTGTGGCTTCGCTTCTGTTGTGTTTTGAGTTTTGCTTCAATTAAGTTTGTCCCAGTTCCCGGGTGTTACCTGAAGGGGCTGCTGGGGGGCTCGGTTTTACTTTGTCTTTCACTTTCAGTTTCGGGTTCTGCCATGCAGACAATGTGCTGTAATGTCCACCCATTTACTCAGTAAATAGTAAAAGGTACATTCCGTCTCCTCTATTCATTACTGTTCGGTCAAGATGCAATACTGGCGACGAGGCGGCTGTTGAACTCTCTAGAAGGACGGAGATAGACATGCGAACCTACAGCCGTGATATTGGAAATTGTGACGAGCGGGCCACTCAGCTAGCAACATCAAAGGCATTTTGATAGTTGGCTAGCTGCGACGTAGACGGTGGACAGAGTATTGTGCGGGCCAGGCAACTACCGTGAGTGTAGCTACCGTAACTCTGGCCGGAGGAGAAAAAGAATTTTTTTTTAAAAGAAAAAAGTCCGTGTATCTTAAAGGGACAGTGCACATTAAAACTATGACGACCTTGGGACGTATTGAAGAGTTCTCTGGGGATAAGGACAGTTCATGGGAGGAATACGCAGAAAGACTGGGGTGTTTCTTTGAGGCCAATAATATTGACAAAGAAGAGAAGAAGCGCTCAGTGTTGCTAAGTGTATGCGGAGCTGCTACTTACTCCGTCCTGCGTTCATTGGTGGCTCCTCGTAAATCTAGTGAGGTGGATTATGCTGGTTTGATTGAGAAGCTGCAGAAACATTTTAACCCAAAACCCTCAGAGATTGTGCAGCGTTTCCATTTTCACAATTGTAAACAACAGCCTGGACAATCTATTTCAAGTTACATTGCTGAGTTGAGGAAACGCTCATTACATTGTAATTTTGGTGACCAGTTAGACAATATGCTCCGTGATCGGATTGTGTGTGGAGTGCTGGACTCGGCATTGCAGAGACAGCTGTTAGCGGAGAAGGCCCTGACGTTCCGACTGGCCGAGGAGAAGGCTTTAGCAGCAGAGGCTGCATCGATGAACACACGTATGCTCCGTACAGAGGCAGTGCCATCTCAGGCTGCCGAGGAGGTGCACAAGACCACACACACAGCTGCTGCTGCGAGAGACATGGAGGCAACTAAAGAGACAGGAAGAAAATGTTTCCGCTGTGGGGCTCTCCATGGTTCCACTACATGCAAATTTGTGTCAGCGGTATGTCATTTCTGTAAGAAAAGAGGACACATAGCTCGTGTCTGCATGAAGAAAGCTCAGGCTGCTGCAGCAGAGCCAACACAAGCATCGCAGACACACACCCTGACACTGGAGGACAACGATTAGTACACAGTGTATACCACGGAAGCTGAGCAGCTACCCCACGGACGGTGGGGATACACGGCAAATGTGATCATGAATGGGGCACCACTCTGCATGGAGGTGGATTCAGGCTCAGCGTGTTCATTGATAAGTGAAGAGACTTACAATAGGCTGTGGCCAAGTGAACCCCCGGCGATGGCTCAGGTCAGTGGCGTGCTACGGCAGTGGTCCCAAGCTCAACTCCAGGTGCTGGGTATGATTCATGTGGAAGTTAAGTATCAGGCAGTCAAGGACACACTTCCACTTTATGTGGTGGCGGGGCAGGGCACAAGCCTGCTGGGCAGAGATTGGTTTGAGCCCCTCGGTATTGAAGTGACAGGAGTACACACGGTACAGTGACAGCCCATAATGCCTATGTTGGAGAACTATGAAGAGATTTTTGGTGAGTTCGGGGCCTGTCGGGGACCGCCAGTCTCAATCGAAATGGACCCAGGGGTAGCGCCTAAGTTCTTCAAGGCGCGACCAGTTCCTTTTGCGTTGCGCAAGAAGGTGGATGAGGCCCTGGATAAGCTGGTGAACCAAGGGGTTCTCTTGCCAGTGAAGAACTCCCGTTGGGCCACCCCTATCGTGCCCATTGCAAAGAAGGATGGGGGCCTGCGAATCTGTGGAGATTACAGATGTACGGTTGATACTGCTGTGTTACCAGATGTGTATCCCTTACCAACAGTTACAGGGCTGTTTTCAACACTGGCTGGAGGCACTCTGTTCACCAAGCTGGATCTCAAGCAAGCATACCAGCAACTGGTCCTGGATGAAGAGTCAGCCGAGCTGTTCACAATCAACACCCACAGAGGACTTTTCCGAGCCACAAGGCTGCAGTTTGGGGTGTCTACGGCTGTGGCAATCTTTCAGAGGTTCATGGACACCCTGTTGGCTGGTGTTCCGGGAGTTCAGCCTTACTTGGATGGCATACTGATTGCAGGCAAGACACAGGAAGCCCATGATGAGCGGCTGCAGGAAGTACTACGCCGGCTGGCTGAGGTAGGACTACGCCTTCAGAAGGAGAAATGTGTGTTCGCTGCCAATGGGGTGGAGTTCTTGGGATTCCGAGTGGACAAAGATGGTGTGCATCCGACTACGGAGCAGGTGGAGGCTATCAGGAGCGCTCCCACCCCCAAGAACAAGACCGAACTGCAGGCATTCCTCGGACTGTTAAACTTCTACAGTTGTTTTCTCAAGGGCAAAGCCACAATCTTAGAGCCACTGCACAGGCTGTTAGACCAAGCAACAGTGTGGAACTGGACCTCAGCTCATGAAACAGCCGACAGACAGGCAAAGGAACTGCTACAAGCAGATAAGGTTCTGGCACACTATGATGAAAACAAGCCATTGGTGTTGGTGTGTGATGCCTCACCATACGGGCTGGGAGCTCTGTTGGGTCACATAGAGCCAGATGGCCGGGAAGCGCCTATCAGTTTTGCCTCAAGAACACTCTCAACAACAGAACGTAATTACTCCCATATTGACAAGGAGGCCCTAGCCATCATATTTGGGGTAAAGAAGTTCAGCCAGTACCTGTTAGGGAGACAGTTCGTCATCTACACAGACCACAAGCCACTCTTGGGGCTCCTGCATCACTCCAAGCCCATGCCCCAGATCATCTCACCGCGTATGCTTCGGTGGAGTCTGATGTTGGGGGCCTACAGTTATGAACTTTGCGACAGGCCTGGGAAGATGCTGGTTAATGCTGATGCTCTGAGTCGCTTGCCTTTGAACCGGCCGATGGCTGAGACGCCACCACCCCTGGAGGTGCTGCTACTGGAGGAGGTTCTGGAGGCCCCACTCCATGCCCAGCGGATTGGCAGCCTCACACAGAAAGATCCAGTCTTATCACGGGTGCTACGCTGGCTGCTGCATGGCTGGCCCTCTGAGGTCCAGGAGGAGCATTTCAAGCCCTTCATTCAGAGGCACCATGAAATGTCTGCACACAAGAACTGCATGCTCTGGGGAAGCCGTGTGGTGGTTCCTGCCGCCGCAAGAGAGGAGGTGCTGAAAATGCTGCATGACTCACACCCTGGGATTGTGCACATGAAGGCGTTGGTAAGAAGCTACGTCTGGTGGCCGGGGTTGGACCGAGACGTGGAGGAGGTGGTAAAGAGCTGTGGGACATGTCAGCTGACTCGCCATAGCCCATCCAAGGCTCCCCTTCACCCCTGGGAGTGGACCACTCGTAAATGGTCAAGGCTCCACATTGACTTTGCAGGGCCATTTCAGGGGAAGGTCTTTTTGATAGTGGTGGATTCTCATTCGAAATGGCTGGAGGTGGCTATCATGAGCTGCATGACATCCAGTGCAGTGATCAACGCGTTGCGTTTGCTGTTTGCCACACATGGGGTCCCCGATGTGCTGGTTTTGGACAATGGAGCAGCCTTCACGTCAGCAGAGTTCAAGGCTTTTGCAGGCAGAAATTGGATCCGCCACGTGACCACAGCGCCCTATCACCCCTCCTCTAACGGGCAGGCAGAGAGGATGGTGAAAACCACAAAAGAGGCACTGGTGAGGATATCGGTGGGGGACTGGCAAACCAGATTGGCCAGGTTCCTGTTATCACAGCATACCACACCAAACTCAGCAACGGGGAAGAGTCCTGCCGAGATGCTGATGGGTCGCCGGCTGGCGACTGCACTGGACCGGCTACACCCGGACTACAGGGATGAGATGCACACAAAGCAAGAAGAGCTAGCTAAGAAGCACCAGGGCACCGCCAGGCAGTTCGAGCCGTCAGAGACTATGTTTGCCCGTTGCTATGCAGGAAGAGACAAATGGATGCCTGCCGTGGTGGAGCAGGCCACGGGTCCCCTGTTGTACAGCGTCCGTACACCTGATGGCCAGCTACACAGATGCCACGTAGACCAGCTACGGGGTCGTACTCCGGTGAGAGTGACAGAGACGTCACAGGCTAGGCCATTGTCTCCGCCACCTCTGCCAGGCAGTGACGGCCTGCTTCCTGCAACAACGACGGAAGCCACATCGACAGAAGGTGTCACGGAGTCATCAGCCACGGAGGAAGGTTTTCCTGCGGCTAGCAGTGGCACCCCGACTATGCCTGTCCAGCGGCGCTCAAGTCGGGTTAGATTCCGTCCCAGACGCCTGGAGGACTAAGGGGTTTTATCTGGGGGAAAGGAGTGTTGTGTTTTGAGTTTTGCTTCAATTAAGTTTGTCCCAGTTCCCGGGTGTTACCTGAAGGGGGTGCTGGGGGGCTCAGTTTTACTTTGTCTTTCACTTTCAGTTTCGGGTTCTGCCATGCAGACAATGTGCTGTAATGTCCACCCATTTACTCACTAAATAGTTAAAGGTGCATTCCGTCTCCTCTATTCATTACTGTTCGGTCAAGATGCAATAGCTTCCACATTAACTCCCCTCATTTTTTCCCCACCTAGTTTGGAGGATCCAACGGCCAGTCTGTGAAATCTACAATGAAGATATTGGGACTCCCGATCCAGAGCGGCTGAAGGCTGTAGGCAGAAACAAAGGTAAGTGAACATTTTATAACACTTTACACTCACCTCACATACTTACCACTCCACACTTGCACCCATCACTCACCTCTACATTGCACTTTGAGGCCCCTCCAACCCCCGCAGACCTCCTACTCACCTCCTATGCCCCAGTGGGATTCTCCAAGGTAGGGAAGATTGCCCTTGAAAAGGTAAAATGGGACTAATCCTTTTTTCTGCCTGTTAATTACCTGTTAACAGGCAGTTGAACGGATTTAATCCCTTTCCCACCTCGAGGAGACGGGACCCGGGCCAGGACGGTTTCCCGCCTCCTGGCAAAAGGGCACGGAGGTGGGATGGGGGCGGGTTTGCCAGCCGCCCCCACTTTCTGCAACTTTACCGGCTGTCCCGCCTCCATACCCGCCTCCTCGGGGCTGAGAAAATCCAGCCCAGAATCTTTCACAAGCTTCTATTTAACGCCACTTTGGACTATCTGATAACAGAACAAGGCAACATCCGGATAAAAAGTCACCTAACATAACTGTTCTAATTTCAAATGCTATGCTGCAACTCAAGTTTGGAGTGTTGTCACGTCACTCTGCTTATTGTTCTTGACGGTGCCATCCTAATAATCTGCAAGAGGAAATGACTAAGACTTGTGTTGTAACTCTAGTTTAGGACTAGAGGGTATAGTCTAAAAATTAGAGCCAGGCCTTTCAGGAGTGAAGTTAGGAAACACTTCTACACACAAAGGGTGATAGAAGTTCGGAACTCTCTTCCACAAACAGCAATTGATGCTAGGTCAATTGTTAATTTTATATCTGAGATTTATTTATTTTTGTTAACCAAAGGTGGGTATATGGAGTTAGGTCACAGATCAGCCATGATCTCATTGAATGGCAGAGCAGGCTCGAGGAGCTAAATGGCCTCCTCCTGTTTCTATGTTCCTATGTTCCTAATTCAGTTTCCCAAATAATATGACACTTGTTTAGAACTTAAAACAAATATATTCAATTATTTGACTGGAGTTATGAAGACGTGTTTATACAGTGTAAATTTCAAAGTTATGACATAGCTGAAGACAAAAATCATGTTGCACGTTCTGCCCACAGGGTGATGCCCAGGATTGGAGTAGATCTTCAGCAGGTGATTTTCAGGCTGTGGTGTATGACGTCAATATGACACCTGAGCCATTTTGATGGCAAGGCTTCATTTCAATGTTATTAGCAGGCTGGCCTCGCATTTAAAAAAAATTTTTTTTTTCATTGATGGGATGTGGGCGTCGCTGGCTGGCTAGGCCTGCATTTAGTGCCCATCCCTAATTGCCCTTGAGAAGATGGTGGTGAGCCGCCTTCTTGAACCGCTGCAGTCCATATGGTGCAGGTACACCCACAATGCTGTTAGGAAGGGAGTTCCAGGATTTTGGCCCAGCGACAGTGAAGGAACGGCGATACAGGTCCAAGTCAGGATGGTGTGTGGCTTGGAGGGGAACTTGTAGGTGGTGATGTTCCCATGTGTCTGCTGCCCTTGTCCTTCTAAGTGGTAGAGGTCACGGGTTTGGAAGGTGCTATTGAAGGAGCTTTGGCGAGTTGCTGCAGTGCATCTTGTAGATGGTACACACTGCAGCCACAGTGCGCCGATGGTGGAGGGAGTGAATGTTGAAGGTGGTGGATGGAGTGCCAATCAAGCGGGCTGCTTTATCCTGAATGGTGTCGAGCTTCTTGAGTATTGTTGGAGCTGCACTCATCCAGGCAAGTGGAGAGTATTCCATCACACTCCTGACTTGTGCCTTGTAGATGGTGGAAAGGTTTTGGGGAGTCAGGAGGTGAGACACTCGCCGCAGAATTCCCAGCCTCTGGCCTGCTCTTGTAGCCACAGTATTTATATGGCTGGTCCATGTTGTATCCGTGTGTTAATGGAGACACGGAATGCAGGAGTTGGTTTACAGGTGTTTACTGAACAAAGTCTGGAGGTGAACTAAAAGATACAAGACACTTTACAGGCTTATATAGCCCGAGTGGCCACTACCGGCATTACAGTACACAGGGGCTCTTAAAGGCACATACACCACAATTCCTCCCCCTTTAGACAACCAGTACATAACATTTTAAGTAATCATTAATTAACATGTTTACAAGAACAATAATCTACACATTTGCTGCAGTTAATCAATTATAAGTCAGTCTCTCTGGAGGCTTCCTGACTCGGTCCGGATAACGCCTCGGTGGTGTAGTAGTTTTCGGTGGTGTAGTAGGTTCTTTTGGCAAGGTCGATTCGGTTTGAATGCCAGTGTTGGGTTCATCTGGTTCCAGTATCACCGGATCGGAGGTAGATACTATGGGTATCTCTGCTCCATCATTAGGCATATAGAGTTGTGGTGTAGGTTGTCCCTTTTTGGATGACTCTATGATCTGGTCAGCATGGCGCCTTATTATGCTTTCTCCAATGTCCACGGTATACATCAGCGGTCCTAGTCGTGTGCAAATAGTTCCAGGCTGCCATTTCTCGGTACGGTAGTCCCGGGCCAAAACTTGTTGACCTATCTGGAAGGTTCTAGTTGGTCTTTCATTCATGCCTTGAAATTGTCGGTTCTCTACGTCCCTTCTGATGTTTGGCTTGATCAAATCCAGCCGGCATCTTAGTCTTCTATTGAAAAACATCATGGCGGGAGTTTGGTTTGTAACCACATGTGTTGCATTCCTGTATGCAAACAAGAAGTTATCTACCTTATGCTGTAGATTTATGTCTTCATTACCCATGGCCTTTATGGCCTTCTTGAAGGTCTGGACAAACCTTTCAGCCAATGCATTGGTGGCGGGATGGTATGGGGCGGACGTGTAGTGCTTAACCCCATTGTTTTTTAAGAACTTCCTGAATTCTTCAGACACAAATTGCGGTCCATTATCAGAACAGATCTGTTCAGGCAGCCCATTCCTGGCAAATATGGTCCTTAATACTGTGATGGTTTTTTCCGTGGTGGTGGAGGACATCTTTATTACCTCCGGCCACTTGGAGTGTGCATCAACTGCGATTAAGAACATTGAGTCCATAAATGGACCAGCAAAGTCGATGTGTACCCTTTGCCATGGAGATGAGGGCCACTCCCATGGATGTAGAGGGGCTTGTGGTGGGGCGTTTTGGACCTTCTGGCATCCTAGACAGCCCTTGGTCATTTCTTCGATGTCTCCATCGATACCTGGCCACCACACAAACACTCTGGCTAGGTTCTTCATTTTCACTCCACCCAGATGCCCCTCGTGAAGCTCCTTTAGCACTTTATCCTGCAGTTTGGGTGGAATCACCACTCTGGATCCACACATCAAGGTTCCTCGGCACACTGACAGCTGTTTCTTCTTTGCGAGAATGCTGGCAACAGTGGTTCGCCATGTGCTGGCCATCCCTTCACCGTTAAATCGTAGACTCGTGAGAGAGTCGGGTCATTTCTCGTTTCCTTTTCAATGGTAGAATTTGTTACTGGTAGACATTCCACTATGGTTGAGTGGAACATCTCCACTGGGTCCACTGTAGGTGCCTCTTCTACCGTTGGCAACGGTAGACGCGATAAACCGTCAGCATTTCCATGCTGTTTTGATCCTTTGTATTCTATGTCATATTGGTGTGCCCCTAGGAAAAGGGACCACCTCTGTAGCCTTTGCGCTGTCATAATGGGAACGCCCTTTTTAGGGTTGAATATGGAGACGAGGGGTTGATGGTCAGTCAACAAGGTAAATTTTTGTCCGTGTAGGTAATGGTTGAATTTCTTCACTCCCCATACCAGGCTGAATGCTTCCCTGTCGATCTGGGCATAGTTACGCTCAGCTGAGTTCAAAGAGCGTGACGCAAAAGCTATCGGCCGCTCCGAGCCATCAGGGAATCTATGCGATAATACCGCTCCTACGCCGTAAGGGGATGCATCACACGCCAGTCTGATTGGCAGTGATGGGTTGTAATGAGCCAGAACGTCCTTGGATGTGATCAAGCCTTTGCATTTATGGAACGCACGTTTACAGTCTTCACTCCATTTCCAAATTACTCCCGTTTGTAGCAGTTCGTTAAGAGGGTGCAGAACAGTTGACAAGTTCGGTAAAAATTTATGATAGTAATTTATCAATCCCAGGAACGACCTTAATTGTGAGACATTTTCAGGTGCTGGGGCTTTTATGACCGCTTCAATTTTTTCAGGTGACTTATGCAACCCTTCTTCGTTAATTATATGGCCACAATATGATATTTGTTTCTGGAAAAATTCGCACTTGGGGCGATTTGCTCGTAGGCCCCGTTCTCTCAGCCTAGTGAGCACCTGCTCCAAATTGGCAAGGTGCTCGTTGTCGTTTTCTCCTGTTACAAGGATGTCGTCTAGGTAGCATTGAGTCCCCGGAATCCCTTGCAGGACTTGCTCCATAGCTCTTTGCCAGATAGCTGCAGCTGATGCTACTCCGAAAACCAGTCGATTGTACTGGTACAGGCCTTTGTGTGTGTTTATTGTGAGATACTTTTTAGAGGCCTCCTCAACCTCCATCTGTAGATATGCCTGTGCCAAGTCAATTTTGGTGAAACGTTTCCCTCCGGATAGTGAGGCGAAAATATCTTCTATCCTCGGAAGAGGATACTGTACCATGTGAAGGACCGGGTTTACAGTCACCTTGAAGTCCCCACAGATGCGAATTTTTCTCTGTTCTTCAGATTTATCATTATTCAACGTTTTCTTCATGACCGGGACGATGGGTGTTGCCCACTCGCTCCAATCTATTTTGGATAACACGCCTGCCTTTTCCAAATTCTCCAGCTCTGCCTCGACTGCTGGACGAATTGCGTATGGCACCGGCCTTGCCTTAAAAAACTTGGGAATTGCCGCATCTTCCACTTTTATCGAGGCGGTGACGCCTTTCAAGGTTCCTAGTTCTTGTTGAAACACTTCTTTGGCGTTGGCCAAGATGTCTTTTAATCGTTCAGGTATGACGTCATCATCATTTTTTTTCTTACTGGTCACCGTTAGTGCCTGAATGGAGTGCCAGTCTAAACGTATCTTCCTGATCCATTCACGTCCCAACAGCGGTGGACCACCATCTTGCAGAACGTATAAATACAACTTCTGTATTTCCTTGCCGTTGTATACAACAGGCACCCTTATTTTCCCTCTGGGGTATACTTTCTGCCCCGTATATGTTTTCAAGATAATGGATGGGACTTTCAAAGGTATATGCGGAAATAGCTGCTCGTAATCCTGTCGACTTATGACGGTCAGAGCTGATCCTGTATCTAGCTCCATTTTAACTGGGAACCCCGCTATCGTGAGGGTAACCCAAATGGTCTGGTAATCTTCTTTGGCAATTACATTATGTAATTTGAGACAGCTTAGTCTCTTGTTTCCGGAGTTGCTATCGCTCTTCTGGTCTTCGGAGCTACTGTCCGTCATCATTTGTACCTTTCTGTACTTTTCCTTATTGATTTTTTTTTCTGTCAGTGGATTTTTTGTTTCCAGATCGGCATACACGTGCAATGTGTCCCATCTTTCCGCATTGCCTGCATGCTTTGTCCTTGAACCAGCAGTCCCTCTGGTCATGGGTGGATATGCCGCAGCGATAACATCTCTCGAAACCCTGCGTCATTACATGGGTGCCGAAGTCCTGTGGCTTTTGCTGTATCTCTGCAGCTCCTCTTGCTGCTGCTTCGTATGATACAGCCACACTGAAAGCCTTGTCCAGTGTTAAATCTTTCTCAGAAAGTAGCCTTTTCTGTATTCCTTCACTTAGGAGACCGCAGACGAATTTGTCTCGAAGAGAATCTGCCAGTCCTGCCCCGAATTGGCAGTGCTTTGATAGCTTCCTTAATTCGGTGAGGTAATCAGCGTTACTTTCATTCTTGTGCTGATTCCTCCTGAAGAATTTGAATCGTTCCGCTATCAGCAGTGGTGTTGGGTTTAAGTGCTCCTGTAGGGTATCAACAATTTCCTTAAAATTCTTGTCCATCGGTTTGGCTGGAGTGATTAAGTTTCGTAACAGCCCGTATGTCCTTGCGCCCATTAGATTTAGAAGTACCGATGTCTTTTTATCATCCTCTATTTCATTCGCTGTGCAATATACCTCCACTCTTTCCACATATGTGGTCCAATCCTCTACATCACTATCGAAAGCAGTAATATTGCCAGTCTTAGGCATCCTGAAAAAAAATGGTGCCTCCTGCGCTTTCCTTTCTTCCCTGCCGAGAAAAAATGGCGCCTCCCGCGCTTTCCCGCCGCTGCCGCTGCTGACAACGCTGTTCTCCGCGGTTTTTATTTATACAGATTTTTTTTTTTAATAGTTGGAGACTCGTTCCCGCCGGACTCTCTGGGACTTTTCCCTCCCTCTGCTTGGTCCGAACGCCGACCTGCTTTGCAGCGCTGGCCGTCTCCTGAGTGCTCCACCCTCCGTCTCTGTTTGCTACCACCTTCGCTGCTCGGCCCCGCTGCAGAGCCAGCCGATCGAGCCCCAGCCCGCCGCCCAGGAAGGATTATTGCAGTACCTGCCACCAGCCCGGCTAGCTGGTGAAACCACAGCTTTTTCTTTTTTTTTTCTTCGACCTTCGTCTGAGGAATCGATCTCCTTGAGGTGCTGCCGAATTGCAGGTAAGTCCGTTTCCAATTCGTCGCCACTGTTGTATCCATGTGTTAATGGAGACACGGAATGCAGGAGTTGGTTTTCAGGTGTTTACTGAACAAAGTCTGGAGGTGAACTAAAAGATACAAGACACTATACAGGCTTATATAGCCCGAGTGGCCACTACCGGCATTACAGTACACAGGGGCTCTTAAAGGCACATACACCACAGTCCAGTTCAGTTTCTGATCAATGGTAACCCCCAGGATGTTGATAGTGGGGGATTCAGCGATGGTAATGCCATTGAATGTCAAGGGGAGATGGTTAGAGTCTCGCTTGTTGGAGATGGTCATTGCCTGGCACTTGTGTGGTGCGAATGTTACTTGCCACTTGTCAGCCCAAGTCTGAATGTTGTCCAGGTCTTGCTGCATACGGACTGCGTCAGTATCTGACAAGTCTCGAATGGTGCTGAACAGTGTGCAATCATCAGCGAACATCCCCACTTCTGACCTTATGATGGAGGGAAGGTCATTGATGAAACAGCTGAAGATGGTTAGGCCTAGGACACTGCCCTGAGGAACTCCTGCAGTGATGTCATGTGATTGAGATGAATGACCTCCAACAACCACAGCCAACTTTGATGGGCAGCCCACTCAATTGGAGGGTGGGATTTCCGATGGGCCCAGTGCCTACTTCAAGCATGCCGGCACGTTGTAAAGTATGGGGTCCTTTTACTTGCTGGAAATTCTTGCTGGTATTGGGAGATTTGGGCTGCAACAAACTCTCAGGCAATGGGCACCTCAATTCAGTGACTCCGCAGTGGAGGTCCATGTTGAGCAGATGAGGGAATGCAGGCAGTGCCACTTACCCACAAATGGCAGGCCGGTGCCCAGGTAGACTCTGCAGCAAGCTTGGAGGGAGGTGGTTAAAATGTCAATACCAAGACCATCGCCCCTAGGACATGGGTTCAGTGCCGCTAGAGGTTCAATGGTCTGACTCGGACATCAAGGGCTGGATTGTCATTGAGGAGTCGGGTAGGAGGCTGGACTACAACTTTTGGGGTTGTAGTCCCGCCTCCATCGAGTTCTAGCCAGCCCACGTGATTTTGACTTGATTGACCTTGTTGAGCCCACCCAGCGGGCTCAGCAGGCCAATTAAGGGCCACCCGGCAACAAGTGACGTCACAGATTGAAATTTCACCTGTCAAGACCTTTTGACAGATGAAATATCAGCGTTTGACAGCTGTTTGAAGCTGTCAAACACTGACAATCTGTACTCCAGGTTAATTCCTTCCTCTCGGGATGATTTAGAGATCTCCCTGGAACAGAAAGCAGAGGCTGCAGATTTTGACAGCTGGCGGCCATTCTGCTTTCTGTGCCGGTGAGATGAGGGACTCCCGAGACCTGAAGGAAGGAAGGCTGTAAAGGTAAGTAAAGGTTAGTAGAACCTCTTTAAACACTTTACACAGACTGAACACACTTACTTCTGCACTCATGCACCCATCACTCACCTGAACACCGGACATCTCGACCCCTCCAAGCCCTTCATCCCGACGGCCCACCTCGATAACTTAGCGTGGTTTGGAGCCATCGGGAATCCCACATTTCAACAATAAAAATGGGGATTAGGCTAAAAACTGCCTGTTAACTACCTGTTAACAGGTAGTTAATTGGCACTAATCCCCTTCCCGCCTCGGGGAGGCGATCCCAGTGCGGGTCGGGTATCCGCCTCCTTTGAAACTGGCATGGAGGCGGGTTGGGGGCGGGATGGGGTCGGGACCCCCGATTTCGGGATTTTAAACCCCCACACGCCTCCAATCCAGTCCCAAAGGTAAGAATAATGTCTTGCTATATCTATTCCTCTGTATTACACCTATGTGTTCTCTGTCTTTTGTCCCAGGAGGAGTCGGAGCTCATGTGGTGGGCACTATTAAACTGTTTGCCTGCCATGTCCATTAGGTTTTGATTTGCATCAGAAAACGAGAGATTAGTGTTGTGCCAGTTGCACAAACTTGATGTGAATCCCCCAAGGTGGGAGTTCTGACTTGAAGCTCACATCTCAGGAAATAACTTGGTGCATTTTTCCATTACCACTTTCACTGTGAATCAGCAGCACAGTTTCATTTGTTGTGGAACCTGTAACCGTAATGAAATGATACATTAAGAGAGGCTGTGCAGACCCCCTTGCACAGCAATGGTTCCCTTACACACTGAATGAACTCCATTAGTGTTTGTTTCACAATAGACCATCTGATCATTCAACAAAAGGTTATTCATTTGGTTACGGCAGGTGCACGAAGACACAAAGAATTATAAACAGGATCAACTTTTGTCATCAAATGGTACACGGAAAAGGCTGATTTTATTAGTGAGTCGCAAGAACATGTACTGAATCTGAAATATAAAGCACTCAATTTTGCAGGTTGAAACCGCTTTTGAAAAATAAACCTAAATTTGGCCCAGTTTGTTCTCTTTGGTCAACCTGCTGTGTTTCAAAGTCTAAGCTATGAGTATACAGGGAGGGACAAACTGTCCCCTGTATGTGCTGTTTTTGCACTGTGTCAATTTTTCTGTTTAAACAACAAACAGCGACAACACTGGGATATTTTGTGACCGGAATGGATGCAATTCAAGCTTGCCGACAGAGATAACAATGAGACTGCTTCCTTTTCAACAAGCCTTCAACTGCAATTAGAAACTCAGAAGGAACTGGGTTTTCTTTATCATATAGGCAGGCTGAAATGTCCCCGTTAAAATACATTCATTCCGGCATTATTAAAAGATAATTAAGTTTAGACAGCAGAGGCCAATTTCAGGAAGGCGCACTCTAGTAGCCTTGTCAATGGCCTTTGGACCATCACCTGCCAATAACAGAGCCAAACACAAGGCCAAAGACCAGAGCTCAGCGGTATTGGTGTACTGAGTTTGTTTACAAAATTGATCATAGTTTTAAGTGCGTGAATATCTTCCGAACAGATAAAGTCAAGTAGCCAGCCTTCTTACTGCCAACCTATAAATCAGAAAGGGGCATTTGCGGCAAGGAACTTGAAAAATAGGTTTCCGTATCATTTTTTATCTAATTACTCCCTCTGTGAAGTGCCTTGGAATATTTTTCTACGTTAAAAGGCACTATATAAATACAAGTTGCTATTAATGTTGTTGTGGTGTAATCCTGGGTTTATCGGCTTCTTTTTTCCTCGAAGCAGTAACTGATAAACTGCAGAATGTGCTTTGTCACCAGAAAAACTCAAGTATAGAACTATACAATAGCTGTCATAAAAACCCAGCAACAGGTCACACCATTAAAAAAAACCCATCAATTAAATCAGACCAGAGTAAAATTCACACCTCTGACTTTTTCCAACAGATCTTTGGAATTCTCTGCCCCAAAGGGCTGTGGATGCTGAGTCATTGAGTATGTTCAAGGCTGAGAGAGATATGGAGATCAAGCAGGAAAGTGGAGTTGAGGTCGAAGATCAGCCATGATCTTATTGAATATAATCTTCCAAAAAAGACCTTCATATCAAAGTCCTGCTTGCTGAAGGTTCTTGTGAAGCGTTACTGTTGCAAGGGTCACTGAAGATCTCCATGCTGGTACCATTATACTACAGGAAACTTTTGATTTACCGGCACCTAAATAACTGGAAATCTCTGTTAACCGGCAAAATTCAGGAGTAGGTTCATACTTCACATTACTTGCCTTCCTCGATCTGTTGCTGTGCAATCGGGTGTGGCTGCAGCTGTTGCTAAGCTACAGAGGCGCTTGGAACTTGTGGCCATTGTTCTGCATCTGTTGCTAAGCAACAGGGTTTGTTGCTTTATACTGAGCTCTCAGCTCTCCGTATCTTTTACCGTATCGGTTATCCGGAATTTTTGATGAACCGGCACCACGTCGGTCCCATCGGTGCCGGATAAAAAAAAGTTTCCTGTATCTCGGTTTATGAGAGTGATCTTTTACCACTTAGCTGTGGCCAGTTAGAAGGTGCAAGAATTTGCAACCAGCTAAATGGTAAAAGATCACTCTCATAAACCAAGATAGTATAATAGTACCAGCGTGGAGATCTTCAGTGACCCTTGCAACAGTAACACTTTACAAGAACATTCAGCAAGCAGGACTTTGATATGAAGGTCTTTTTTGGAAGATTATGTTTTGAAATGCACCGAAACTGTTAATATTGGAAAGATCTCAGTGAATTTACATATCCTATCTTTAGCTTTGATATCACTAATCTAACCTTTATACCTGTGCCAATTATAGCACTGGCTGTTGTCTCACTGTACTGCTCCCACACAGCTAAATTTTGAAAAGCACATTCCTTGTAGATTGTTGGCAAGATTTGTACCAGAGTTATAGTTCTTGATAAAATACATCTGTTTTTGGTTTACTATTTTTAAAAAGATTACATAAG
Source organism: Somniosus microcephalus (assembly GCF_052327205.1). Taxonomy (NCBI): domain Eukaryota; kingdom Metazoa; phylum Chordata; class Chondrichthyes; order Squaliformes; family Somniosidae; genus Somniosus; species Somniosus microcephalus. The sequence goes on from NC_141009.1 coordinate 32,821,939, forward strand.
TACTTCTTCCTCCATATTTTAAAGCAGCTCTATGGCCTAGAAATTCGGTTGGTAGTGCCGGCGCTGAGCGCCTAAAGAGACCTAGAATTGGGGCGATGCCCTATGTTGGGGCGGACGCTATGAAGATAGCGACAACTCAGGTATTGACTATACATTTAGCGCCTGCGCTAAGTGTTTGCACGCGCCCGCAAGCGCAAGCAGATCATGACGTCATTTCAGTGTGCAACGCCTTCTAGGAGCGCCTGAGCGCATATTGGGTGGCGCCCGGAGCCTTAACGCCTAGCGCTATTAGTGACAGTTCGAGGGAGGGCTAGCAGGCCCTTCTCGGAGTAGGGGGGCGCTATTTAAAGGGGACAGCTCTAGTGCAGAATCCTCAGCCACTTGGCCTGTTCATTGCGATCGCTGCTGGATAGAGTTGGCGAGCTACTGTGGAGCGGAGTTTTGGGAATTGAGCTTTACAGCACTTGGGACCTTCAAACCGAAGCACTTGCAGCACTACACCTAAAAGCCTTTTGACCAACTTGCATCGGAATGAGAGCTTCTTTGTAGGGTGACGGCCTCATCACCCAACACTGTGAAGGGGCAGAGAGACGGCGGGAGAGAGGGCCGGGATTGGCCAGAAGGAGGAGGGGCAATGGAGGTCGGCCAAACCGACGGGATGCTGCGAGGGTCTTTAGGCAGCAGGTGACAAGCCTTGACATGTTGGAGGAGCAGTGTTTGGGAAGGCTCCGATTCCGGAGGGACATTGTTACTGATCTGTGCCACCTGCTTGGTCAGGATCTGCAGCCGCGTGAACGGTGCAGAACCTCTCTGTCCGTGATCGCTAAACTGACTGATGGCCTCAATTTTTATGCCAACGGATCCTTTCAGTCAGCCATTGGGGACATTGCGACTGTCGCTCAGGTTGCAGTCCACTGTTGCATCCGGCAAGTTACAGATGCCATTTATAGGCGAAGGCGTCAATTCATGACCTTGCCTCTGACCCTGCACAAGCAGGCGGAGCGTGCAGGGTATCGCTTCTATTGCGGACTTCCCCATGGTGCAGGGGGCGACTGACAACACACACGTAGCTCTGAGGGCGCCATACCATCATCCTTAGGACTTCCGCAACCTCAAGGGGCTCCACTCCCTCAACATGCAGCTGGTCTGTGACCACCGCCAAATCATCATGGCAGTCACCGCGCATTTCCCAGGGTGCAGCCACGATGCCTTTATCCTGCGGTTGACCTCAGGTTGTAACCTTTTTGAGGGGCTGGCTCAAATACGAGGCTGGCTTACTGGGGACAAGGGCTATCTTCTCTGGCCATGGCTGATGACAACACTCCATGTGGCCGACACCCCAGCAGAAGAGCTGATCAGCAGCGGCCATCAGGCGACCAGGCACAGTAAACAGCACACTATTGGTGTTCTCAAAAAGCGTTTCCGATGTCTGGAACATTCGGTGGGATCCCTGCAGTACTTGCCGCAGCAAGTGGGACACATCGTCGTCGTCTGCTGCATGCTCCACAACTTGGCGAATCGACGCACCCAGCCAATTCCAGCTGTCCCTCAACGACCAGCAGAGCAGGCAGAGGAGGAGGAGGATGAGGAGGAAGAGCAGGTGGAGGAGGAGGGTGAGGAGGAGGAGGAGGAGGAAGAGCAGGTGGAGGAGGAGGAGGAGGAGGAGGAAGAGCAGGTGGAGGAGGAAGAGGAGGAGGAGGAGGAGCAGGTGGAGAAGGAGGAAGAGCAGGTGGAGGAGGAGGATGAGGAGGAGGAGGAGGAGGAAGAGCAGGCGGAGGAGGAGGAGGAGGAGGAGGAGGAGGAAGAGCAGGTGGAGGAGGAGGAGGAGGAGGAGGAGGAGGAAGAGCAGGTGGAGGAGGAGGAGGAGGAGGAGGAGGAAGAGCAGGTGGAGGAGGAGGATGAGGAGGATGAAGAGCAGGCGGAGGAGGAGGAGGAGCAGGAGGAAGATGGAAGGGCTGCTGAAAGTGGAAGGGCCATACGTCAGAGGCTCATCTGGACTCGTGTCGAGACCCCTGTGGCGGAATGATGAGAGTCTTAACTCATGCGCACTTTGGATGTTTGACGGCCTCTGAATGCCAGCATCACTGAAAGTAGTCACGTGCACCATGCCACATTGAAACTTCTGTTCATTGGCACAAAAGTCTTTCATTACAGCTAAACAACGTAATGTCAACAGAAACCATAAGTTACTAAATAACTGTGAACTCTTCTGCAAAGCCGCAAAACTCAACAAACCTTCTGCAAATATAACAACAGGTGAGGGTGTCCTTGAATTTGGACAAAGAAACGTCTCAGCACCTCCCTCTACAACTGGCCCCTTGAGGGAGAACGACTTCTCTTTCGCGCCCGGCCCCTTCCCTCCCTGCTGCTCCTACGTAATTGGACCCCAGTGGCGGGCTCAAGGCTGGGGGACGCCTGCTGACTGTGTGGAAGCGCAGAAGCCCCTGAGGTACGGCCTGGCCGACCTCTGGGCTTGGAAGGTGCGGACGCAGGATGCTTGATGTGACCATGGCTGGAAGCAGTGTGCCCTGCAGGTGGTGGCAGCTGCAATGCAGACGTCCCAGCGCTGCCATGTGCAATGGTCTCCTGCCGAGAGAGGACACCTGCACCATGGTCGGACGACACATTGGCTATCTGAGGGGAGCGGCTCGGCTCATCCACCACAATCGCATGCTCCACTGATTCCTGGCCTTGTATGGGACTGGAAGGGCCCGGGGTGATCCTAACTGATGCAAAGAGGGTGGCTGCAGTGAGTGATCGCGTTGCCTCAATCTGGGTGTGGAGGAGCCCAGCAAGTGACTGTGTGGCAACAGTGAGGACCTGTGAGCCAGGTGCCAGTGCTTCGGAGAAGCCCTGGACTGTTCTTCCCATTGCTTCGGACAAGGCAGGTGCCGACCGGTCCACTGCCTCGGACAAGCCCTGGACAGACCTTTCCAGGGATTGTCCGAAGCCCTGAACAGTCCTTTCCATAGCCGACTCAAAGCCGTGGACAGTCCTCTCCATTGTTGGGCCAAAGCCCTGGATAATCCTGTCCATTGTTTCCCCGAAGACCTGGAGAGTCCTCTCCATTGTTGCCCCAAAGCCCTGGAGAGTCCTCTCCATTGTTGCCCCGAAGTCCAACATACTCTTAGCCAATGAATCTATTGACTCAGGCATCTTCTCCACTGCAGCCATCAGCTCCGTGTGTCTGGCCCGGGCCTGTTTGCTCATTTCAGCCAGGCGACGCACCTCATCTGCACTCTGTGCAGCAGTCATGACTACCTGCCTTGCCCTCCGGGGAGACGGTGGCCGAACTTGCCTATCCCCCTTGCGTTGCTGCATGCCGCTTGGTCCGGCAACTGGTTCATCCTCAGAGCCCCCCCATCTCCCCTCCAAGGGACTACTATCCCCAGTCTGTAGATGTATCCGCTCCCCGGATTCTGCAACGGCTGGTCCGGAGTCCTCCTGCTCCTCGCCTCCGGTGGCACTGGCATTGGCAGCTTCAGTGCGTTGAGCCCGAGTTGATGCTGCTTCATCTGAAAGTGGGAGGTGGAAGAGTGGCTTTAGCAAAAGGACAGGTTTGCTGAAAGGCATGCCAGATTGCGGCAAGGCTCTGACATGGCTGCACACTGATGATGCATGCTGGCGGGGGGACCAAGTGGAAGGCAACAGGTGAAAAAGGTGAGAGTCTTACCCTCGCTGTCGGAAATGGGGTCGGCAGATGCAGTGGTCACAGGACCAGACAGACGTCCTCCAAGAATCTGGTGCACTCTCTCCTCCAGATCCGTGAGAGTGACCACTTGTGGAGGACCGCCACCGGTTCGACACTGCTCCTTTCGGATCGTCGCCAGCTTGGACTGCAGGGGAAAGAAGGGGAAGTTCTGTAACATGATGCCTTGAGAGATCATCGCATGCCCCCCATGGTGCAAGAGCCCTTACATGAGGCCTTGAGAGATCATCGCATGCCCCCCATGGTGCAAGAGCCCTTACATGAGGCCTTGAGACATCTGTCCATGTGTGTGGCCAGAAAGGGCCATGGGTGCTTGCTGGTAGATGGCCATTGGGGCATCATTGCAACAGGGTGCCCGAAGTCACCTGCAGATGGAGGGAATCAGAAGTTTGGTAAACCATCACTCACCCTAACGATCCGTGTGAGGTCGTTGAATTTCTTCCTGCACTGAACAGGGGTCCTGATAGCCATGCTGCTGGAGTTGACCCTCACAGCAACCTCCCTCCAAGATCGTCGGTAAGCCTTCTGATTCGGCCTCTTTCCATTGTCTGGATACAGGACATCTCGATGGCGCTCAACTGCAGCCACCAAGTGGTCCAGAGCCTCAGTGCTGAAGCGCTCTGCTCTCTGTCTAACCTTCTCCATGCTCAACAAGTTTCTAACGCCAGAGAAGGGCGAGCGCCGATTCTGAGGCCTACAGGGCATTGGGTGTTGAAGCTCAGGCTGACTGACCCACCCCTTTAAGAGCCGGCCGGCGCCTGGAAGTCTCGTGGTTTCCCGTAATTGAGATCACCTGCGCTGCGCCCGTCCGCGTCGATATTGAGTAGCGCCTGAACTTTTGCGCCTTAGGAGCACCGTGCAATGGCTGAATTAGCGCCTCAATCCCCTTTGGGGGCGATGCAACCCAATATCGCGCCAGGCGGCGATAAGTTTCGTCTGTCTATAAACTTTGCGCTCCGCCAGTTCTAACGCCTCAAGCGGGGCTATACCCAATTTCTAGGCCATTATATTTCTTAGCCCTACCAATCATTCACCACTTGTTTCACACTCAATGTCAGAGTTAGAAATGCTTATTGAAAAAAAGCTGCAAGCTATATATCCTGATGAATTGAGCATTAAAATATATAAAATATTATCCTTTTATATTCCTTTTATATACTATTCCTATTATATACTATTCCTTTATATTCCATCTTTTGAATTTATGCTAAATTGTTAACAATTGTTTGATTGTCCTAACAATCGAGAATATTATTTCCCCTTATAGCTTTGAAGGTGATCCACAAAGCTTGGTGTTGTACTGAAACATACAAGTGAGCAGATTGGGCCTATACTCTCTGGAGTTTAGAAGAATGAGAGGTGATCTAATTGAAGCATAGAAGATACTGAAGGGGATTGACAGGGTAGATGCTGAGAGATTGTTTCCCCTGGCTGAAGAGTCTAGAACTAGGGGGCACAGTCTTAGGATAAGGGGTCGGCCATTTAAGACTGAGATGAGGGGGAATTTCTTCACTCAGAGGGTGGTGAATCTTTGGAATTTTCTGCCCCAAAGGGCTGTGGATGCCGAGTCATTGAGTATATTCACGACTGAGATAGATAGATCTGGAGAATCAAGGGATATGGAGATCAAGCAGGAAAGTGGGGTTGAGGTCAATGATCAGCCATGATCTGATTGAATGGCGGAGCAGGCTCGAGGGGCCATATGGCCTACTCCTGCTCCTAATTCTTATGTTTTTATGTGAGGTAGGGTTACCAACCCTCCAGGATTGTCTTGGAGTCTCGAGGAATGAAAGATTAATCTTCAGGACACTGCTGTAAGGAACCCAGGAGAAAAATCATAGGGCCATTAAAAAAATTATATTTTCTTTTGCTTATTAGTTAGAAAAATATTGGAGGTGGCAAAAAAAGGGTGTTTCACTGAAAGTCAAGAATCATCCATTCAGGTAATGAAGACTGTTTGCTTTCCAATTGGCCTGGGGAAGGAGGTTGGACATGTCGGGCGACCAATGGCGGGAGTGTGAGGGCAGGTTGGTTGGAGGCAAGAGGTCATGTGATGAAAGCTCCAGGAATATGTCCAAGCAGAGTTGGCAACCCCACGGTGAGGAAGGTGCCAGGTTTGATTCCTGGTCTGTACTGAGATGACTGATTTCACGAGAGTGACAATTGGAGCACTGCAACTGGGCTAAGGAAAGAAAAAAAACGCCAGGGTTCCTGCTCCTGATTGCTATCCAGTGACTCCTGGCTGCAAAGTGTGCTTGTGTGGATGAACAGGGTATTGGGCCCTGTGACGTCTCTTATGATTGATTAAGCAGGCAAAACTCACCGCCTGTACTCACACACTTGGAGAAGGTACTAGAGTGTTGCCTATATGTGTGCAACTGTACGTCAGTGCCGTGAAGAGAGAAGAGAGGACAATTTTGTCTTCTGATGGAAATTGATCCTCGGGCCTTGGAGTGAGCTGTCGCCACTGGCAACTCACTCAAGCTAAGCAATGTCGGCGGCCCGACATTGATATCTTTGCTTGGCGCAACACCGAGTCTCGGCCCATAAACAGGCCCAGACTGGGCCTTACCGTCTCAACTCGTGTGTGAAGAATGGCTACTTGAGTGAGATACCAGAGTACAGCTCACACCTGTGCAATCAAATCTGAACAAGGGTTGTTGCCTTAATGACACGAAGGGAGTTAAATAGTGCCAGTCCTATTGTATATCACTGTATTTTAATGATTTCATTTCTTCTGAACAGTCATTCTTGCAATGAAATAGAGCACTGGAAAAAAGATGATCATAAATCAAATGCAGTTTATCACAGGTGATTTACAAAAGGCCTGTCAAGTCTCACTCGTTTTGATAAATCTTTCTGCGAGGCTCACTGTGGGAAAACAAATAAGCAGAGCATGCAGACAGTGACAAATCACACAATGTTGCCCAATTGAAATGCAATTCCAAATCACCTCCATGCTGGAGAGTCCATTTATTTCACTGGGTTTGCAATCTGTCTCGGTGTGTTTCTCTCATATAGTTTTATTGTTGGCAATGAGCTGACATTGGGAAATAAATAGAAGTGGGTCAGAAGCCAGCAGGACATGCAGAAGGCATTGGTAGGAAAGGGAGGGGGACAATACTTCACCCACTGGTGCAGTCAGAGTCTGCATCACGGACATTCATGGGTCAAGAGGCAACTGGGTCATGGAGAATAGCACCGTAGAAATACATTAGCAGAGAGATAGTCAGACCACAATCTAATACATGGAGAACCCATGAGCTTGGTGCCGGGTTTGAGGTCCTGGTCTTCAAACACTCTCTTCCTCAGGCGACCGAAGGCGGTGTTGGACTTCGTCGTCGACACCTGCCCTTGTTGACAGTAGGCTCCCGAGGTATGGAAAGTGGTCCACGTTGTCCAAGGCCTTGTCGTGGATTTTGATAATTGGGGGGCAGCACTGTGTGGCGGGGGCAGGTTGGTAGAGGACCTGGCCTAGAAATTCATTAAGGCGCTGCCAGCTTTGCGGCCAGTTACCGCCTAAAGAGGGCTTCTGCACCAAAAAGGAGATTGCGCTGATATTCAGCGCAGCGGTATTGGCGGCGGTAGCCGTTAGCGCTGCGCCGGCACTGATGACGTCATCGGTGTGCGCAGTGCCCCGGTTCCGCCCCGAAACCGGCCCGATCCCCATATTTAGTTGCGGCCGCCTCTTCCGCAGCGGCCGCAAACAGCGACCAGAAAACGGGGCCGTACTCTAGCCTTAGTGGGGCGCTTTAAGGTGGAGGTGCGGCCGGCCGCTTTTTCGGCGGCCGCCTGCCCGCACCTCCTTCCCCGGCCTCCTCCACCCCCCGCCCCGCGGCATTGCCGGCTGCTTTCCGCGAACCCGGCACTTCTCCGAGGTGCCGGGCTCATTTGCCGGCACTCTCCAGCGGCGATCTCCCCGTTGCAGGCAGCTCCCCCTTAAGAGGAGGAGGAGGCCTGCAGTACCGCAGCCTGCCGCTCCGCAGCGGCTGGCGCAGCGGCGCCAAGAGCGCTGAAATTCAGTTTCAGCGCCCCAAGCGGAGGCGGGCACACCCTGGAATAGCGCCCGGTTCCGGATTGGGGCGCAGAAGCCGAATATCTGACGGTCGCAAATGGCTCCGCGCCCAGCGCTAACTTTTGGGCGCTAGCCAGCTGGGCGCCCCTAACTGAATTTTTATGCCCCTTTGTCTTACGGATGTTTAGTGTAAGGCCCATGCTCTCGTACGCTTCGGTGAAGGTGTTGATGATGGTTTGGAGTTCGACCTCCGGTTCCGAGGGACTGCCCAAGCTGAAGCTGAAACATGGAGAACAGCAAAAAGAAATTATCAATAGGCAGCAGCCAGGTGTCTAAAACAAAATTGTTCATGGCCCAGTGAATAAGCTCACAGCTACCTTCAGTGCCTCTCTCAGCATTCTCCAACGGTCCCATCAAGACATTCGGCGCTGCCTTTTTACAAGCAGCAACCCCAACTCTCCGGCCTTCCATCCTCCAGGCTCTGTAAGCTCCAGCGTATCCAAGATTCAGCCGTCCCTATCAAGTCACAGTTACCCATCATCCATGTCCTTGTTCACCTATATTGGCTCCCGGTCCACCATTTTAAAATACTTATCCTTGAGCTGGGACCCAAGAATAAGATGTACAATTTGGCAGTCAGCATTTGCCTGATTATGGCTGTTGTTTGTTATTGTTGTTGTTTGGCAGCTAAACAGATGGTGCATTGGCCCTGTATAACCAGTGCAGGTCTCTCCTATATCCTACACCACCAGCTTTACCTTTTTAAGCTACATGAACTGCACAAGAATTTTCTATTATCATAATTAGAGAAATGTAGTCCTTGTGAGCTGTAAACATTCAACAGCAGCACTTTTCAACCAGTGTGTGGACATGATTACACAACTGAACCCAGACCCCCTTTCAGCATGTGGGAAAACCACAAAGAATTTAAGTGAGCAAATGTCAAACACCTAATCCTGGCTTTATTTACCAAAAATGTGCTTACATAGCTCTTGGCTTCACTGCTTTACATATTAACTCTGATGCAAGATCTTTACATAATTTCAGTAACTTAAAAAATATTTGACAGAAATCGATAAATCAACATCACTGAGAGGCGCCTGGAAACCTCACCAGTTTATCCGCGTGCTTTTCATATCACTTAATTGCCTCTAAAGCTCTGAAAAGATCCAGAAACACACAAATTATTCATTTTGCTTCTCAGAGCATTACTATCCCTTTTCCTTGATTTTATTGACGCCATTGTTCTTCCATGTGGAATGCTATATGTTGCACTGGTAGCAATCTTCCATCACTTTCCCGAAATCTGGTCCATCCCAACTTACCTCTGATAATAATGGTTTCACATGTCTGAAATGGTCATTGGAGAGATCAGGCGTGCATGGTAGGTGTGCCTTGCAACTTCTGGTCCAAAATAATTCTGTAATGGGGTAATTGCTAATCCTGTAGCACACTACTCTGTTCACAGCACACATAGGGTTTATGTTTCAAACCATTAGAGACACAGGTCTTCCTGTGGAAATTGTATTTGGCTCTGAAAATCAAGAGAGAGAGAGAGAGTTGGGAGAAAGCCTGAATAATGACGCCAGGGCATATTGCCTCCACTAAAAAGAATCCAAGTTTCTCCAGTCTATCCTCGTACCTTAATTTTCTGATGCTAGGGATCAGTCTGACGGCTCATCTTGTGCCCACTGCTTCTTATTGTTCAGTCGCTTTTTTGTCCATTCCTAAGTTTTATCCTCAATCTCCTCTGCGGCAACTTTGTTAAATGCTTTTGAAAGTTCCGCAGGGTGGTGGGGAATTCTCCTCTTTGAGGGGGGGGGGGCGGGAGTTCTGGCAGAATGGGACTCCTGCCTGCCTCTCTGTATCCAACCCAACCCCGACCCATTTTCCTGCGCCGGGGATAATTCCACCATTATGAGTGAGCCCTCCAATATGAGGGCGGAAAATCCCAGTAATGCAGCAATGGGGACGCCACTCCAGCACTATAAGACGTGTTGAGGGACTGTAAAAGGGCAGAACTGTCTGAAAGTTGACAGCAAGATTGCCAGTGAAGGCCTCAGCCAAGACAGAAGCCTTCAGCAGATAGGTGACTTGAAGGAGGCCACTGTATGGCCCTGTCCTTCCAATGGGGGTACCTCAGACTGATTACTGCTATTTCCCTGAGCCATCTTCCACATGGCAGCCCCCAGGAATCGACGAAAAGTGGAGGGAATGGGATGAAAATCCACCAGAGACACAGCCCCCCCACCCCTGCTGCTATTTTCAGGCAGTGGGCAAGCAAGGAGCAGCCAGCAGAGGTCCAGATGGGGGCAGGATGGAGGAAAATCCTGGTTGAGGCAGTGAGGCAATGCTAGGGATCACCAGTCGCATATACAGGTATTGTCATTCTTAGCTGCGATCACACACGATTTTGGGTGGAATCATAGAGAATTCCCTTCACTAGGACATAGGTCTTTCCACAGTCCACTTGGGATGTAACTTACAAATAAAAATCAAGCAGTAGCTTACCCTCTGAATACATGCTGACTGCTGTTTACTTGGCGTTATCATATTGATGATCTGCAAGTTCAATCCTGATAATCAAGTCCATTATTTTATCCAGCATTGAGCTAGTAGTAGCCTGGGTGTGTTTTCTCAACCTTTTTAAAAAATGGGTGCCACTTTAGCCTGTTTCCAATCTGCTAGGACCTCCCCAGTGTTCAACTCCTTCATAAAGCCTCATAAATTCACCTCTTGTCCCTCTTAGTCCTCGAAGATAAATGTCATCAACCCCTGGACATTTTTGTTCTGAGCCATTTTAGCTTGTATGGAGTCCCATGCCATTTATATTGGTCATTAATTCAATTGGATTATTGATATTTATGGAGGACATATTGCTCATCTCTCCTATAGTGAATATCTGCAGGAAGTAATCATGGGATGTATTAACTATCTTATGCCTGACCTCTTCCCTGACTGCTCTCTTCCTGTTAAACTATTGTACTTTGACCTCTGAGCGCCCTCTTAACATGTTTCTGTATATTCCTGTATTTACCACTTTACATTTCTCCCTGCAGTTTTAGGAGTATTTTTATTTCCTCCTTATCTCATATCTGATTAATTTGTTGATCCATGGTCCATTTTGGGTTACACTTATCTTGTCTGCACTTGCTAATCCTCGGTATCTATTTGTGCCGCAGGCTCGCATTACGTCTTTAAAGCATTCCATTTGTCTGCTGCTAAAGTGTTGTTGAAAGAACGAACCCAAAACAATTTGCTTAAAAGGACAGACTGTTGATCGAATCGTGAGATAATCAAATCACAACTGGAAGTCGGGGAGCTGCAGATCAGCCAGTTTCGATATCCTCACTTTTGTCGATATCATCTCATTTCCACAGACAATATTGTATGACAGAAAGGCATCCCATCACTGTGGAAGGAGAGAATAATATTAATTGACTCAGACAGCTCAGTTCACACCAGAAGTGACATTGACAGCAATAGCAGATGAGTCAGATTCTGAGCCCTCCTTTCATTCTTTCTGGCAGATGATGCATAGTGGCAAGCAGCGTGCCAGGGGAGGAGAAAAAAGGCAAATCGTAAGGACATCTCCTCCTTAAAAATACTCAATCAATACTTTTTATTATGAATTTCGATGGTTGGAAATACTACAGGTAGACTATCCTTTATCCGAACTTCTGAAAACCGAAACCCTCTAAAAACCGAAGGTTTTTTCGTTCAGCGTAAGTCGTGCGCACGACATGACCAGAGTGGCGCACGACTTATGCTGAGCAGGGCAGAGGGTCACTGAGTTCCCTCCTGGGTAGGAGATTGCAGGCCGAGCCGGGCAGTTGTGAAGGAGGTATACCGGGAGAGTGAACCCAACAATACAGCGGCCTGTCTGATATTCTTTTCTCCGCCCCCCCCCGACCCCCGACCGACCCCCACCCTTTCGGATAAGGGATAGTGTATCCTTTATCCGCACTTCCGAAAACCGAAATCCTCTGAAAACCGAAAGTGTTTTCGTTCAGCGTAAGTCGTGCGCACGACCCCGACCCCCGCCGACCCCCACCCCGACCCCCACCGACCTCCACCCGACCCCCCGCCGACCCCCGACCCCCCGCCGACCCCCGACCCCCCGCCGACCCCCACCCCCGACAAATTTCCCAGTCTTATAAAGTACCTTCTGAAATCCGAAATTTTCCGAAAACCAAAACACGGCTGGTCCCGAGGTTTTCGGATAAAGGATAGTCTACCTGTATAAGTATTACAAAATGCACATCCTTCCTAAAATAGAAATGTCCTGTTTCGTCATTTTATGTTAGTTCTTAAATTATTGTTTTACATGTTCACAGAATGCATTTTTAAATATCACTTGTCTCGGAATGAGCACATCCTACGCTAAGTGTGTGCATTTCCTAATACTTGAGAGTGTCCCGATTTCTTTCCTGAAAATCTTTCCCACACAAAAATGGCAATTCCCATGACTCAAAAACAGAGTAATTCTAAATAGGTTTTAAAAATCTGTCCTGCTCTTTTAGGGATTTAAGAGTGGTTCGATTTTAGTTTATAAGCATATGAGATTTAACTTGACAGTTCACTGCAAAATGAGCTGTTTCATATGAATGGATGTTCATGCATCTCTTTTTTTATAATCTAGGCTGTGACTGAGCACTGGATTGAAGATGAACTATCCAACATCTGTTGTGTGGCTTGGCACCAGTGCTTCACTTCCATTATATAAATAGAACAGTCAGCTGGAAAATGCAAATCCTCAGAGGAGAGTTTGATGTTTTAAATAGATTAGACTAGTAATTTTAAAAACTACACTTCTGACAGCCTCTTTTCAGGAGATTTTTTTGATCGGGTCAGGGGGCGGGGGGGGTGGGGGAAGGTGAGCAGGTGTGACTGGAGACAGACAGTTGAATCAAAAGAAAGAATTGCATTTATACAATGCATTCATTATCAACTCTCTCCAGACACATCCCAAAGCACTTTGCGTACAATGAATTGGTTTGATATGCAGAGACTGCTGTTTTTGTCGGTAACTGTGGCAGCCCCTTTACAGCGAAGCAAAGTCCCACAACAGCTATGAGATGAATGGCCAAATTAATCTGTTTGGTGGTGATGGTTAAAGGCAAATGTTGAAAAAGACACTGGGAGAACTCCCTGTCCTCCTTTGAATAAAATCATGGGATCTTTAACATTCACCTGAGCAGCAGAACAAGCAGATGCTTCATTTGTAGAACAGCATCTCCAGCAATACAGCGTTCACTCGGTACTGCACTGGAGAGCCAAGCTAGATTACGTGCAACAGTCCAGGACCAAAGCTAAGCTTGGGCAGCAGCTCGGTTTGTTCAACAGGTTTCATTGAATTAATTTTGTAGTACATTTTCCTTTCAGCAGTTGCTTTACAAATTCCAAACTCCAAGCATGAGCAGAATTTACACTAACCGGTGTCGTATTAAGACAATGAACACATGTCTCACTATAGCAATTGCAGACCTCAACAACGCTGTATACACACTAACAAATGTATGAATCATCTCCAAGCACTGATTTACCACACAATTAAATGACATGAAGGCTTTGTAATCCCAGATGTTTATTGTTACTCTGGGATTTTGCAATTTAATTTTGTATGAGTTGAGATTTAAGGATAGGGACCAGGATTACTATTTACTGTCATAGAATAATAAACTCTCTGATACAGATTAAAATACATGCAATAAATAAAAGTCTATAGGATGGATCAATATATTTTTTTCCATAATCAATATAAGGCTCACCACCAGCTTCTCAAGGGATGGGCAATAAATGCCAGCTTTGCCAACGATGTCCACATCTCAAAAATAAATAACTTTGTATTTCTGTATGCTTAAAAATTCATGATTCTTCTCTAATCAGCACATCAGATCAAAAGGATTGAATGGCAACACATCGATCCAACCTTCTACTCCACTGTCACAAGATACAGTAACGCCAAGCCCAGTGAATTAAACTATCACCCGGGTCTTTAACAGCCTACAACATTCCATCATCAATCATCAACAACTTCTGCCTCAAGTCTCTCCCTCTTCTGGCCCTATTCACAGAACCTTCGGCATTTTGCCTTATATACCCAACTTTCCCCTTCCCTTTGCCAAGGGTGGGGGAATCCACAACTGTGCCACCTCACAGCTCAGCCCCTTAGAATCATTACACATTAAGTCAAAGCCACATCTTCAGATTGACATTAAAGATCTATTAAACAGCAGGAAGTTCTCCCAGTGCCCTGGCCAAAATCCCTCACTCAATTCAATTCAATTCAATTCAAATCGCTTTATTGGCATGATAAGATACATCTTATGTTGCCAAAGCATCGAAAAACATTTATGGTTGAACACATAAATGCAGATCTATTCATACAATGTATAAACAGATATATCCTTGAGTGTATAAATATACATTCGTATAATTTGTATATACTCTTTTCTTAGGTTTACTGGTTGTCCCTCTGTTTATGGCAAGCTGTAACATAGTGTGCCGCTAAGGTTACACAGTTTCTCTGTTCCCCTAGTAGGTATGGGAGTTTTTGGTCGTCATTCAAATTTCTGAATTCAGGGCATATTTGTGAGAATTTTTGGTAGAAATTCTCCCTGATGCCCTGATATTTTCCACAAGCTGTGAGGAAGTGCATCTCTGTCTCCATCACTCCCTGACTGCAGTGAGAGCATATCCTGTCCTCTCTTGGCAGCCGGGTCTGTCTGTGTCTGCCTTTTTCGATCGCCAGGCTATGTTCACTAAGTCTGTACCTTGTCAAGGTTTTTCTCAGTTTGCTATTCTTTACCATGGTCAGGTATTCAGCCATGTTGTATTGTCTGTTTAGGGCCAAGTAGCAATTGAGTTTGTTTTGGGTTTTTGTTGTTTCTGCCCAATATGACAGGTATTTTTCCTTTTGCTTAGTGACAATTGTGTTGGGTCGAATTCTCTGTGCTACGATGTCACTGTCCTGGGGCTGGTTATTGTTAGTAGTGTTAGTGGTTGCTTCACTGAGTCCCAGGACTAGTTGACTGAGGGTATTCTTCTTTATGGTCCTCTCTTGGCATTTCAAGGCTTCGTAATGATACTCACTCAATCATTATCACTAAACATAGAAATAAATGGTCATTCATCTCACTTGTTGCTTGTGGAAACTTGGGGCAAGATTTTCCCTGCGGAGGCGGGATGGCGGCGGGAGAGCTGGTTGGCGGGTTCCGGACCTGCTCCCGCCTGCAGCCGCTCTCTGAATTTGATTTTCCGTAGATTGGCCTTGTTAAGCCCGCCCTGCGGGGTTCCCAGCCAATTAAAAGGAAGTGGATCTGAAAACGTCATTTGATGACGCGTCATCAGCTGGTTTCCTTAAAGGGACCACGGCCACATTGATTTTGACAGTTTTGTATAGCATTGAGGTGCTGCAAACACTGACAAGGACTGCACAAAGGTGCACGGCTGCACCCAGGCTCACGCATGACTCCCCCTCCATATGCTTATGGAGGGAGTCACAGCAGGCAGGGAGGTTCTCTTCCCTTCCCATGGGCGGAAGAGACATCCCCAGGACACCAACGCAGCCTGGTTGCACATTGAACAGGAGGGCAAAAGCAGGGATGTCATCAGGAGGACCAGGCTGCAGTGCACAAGCTTTTCAATGATCTCAGTAGATCATGAAACGTTACTGCAAAGCCACACTCAATCTCATCCTACTGTGCCACTCATCACATCCCCATCACTCTGCCTCCCCTACCCTACTCCTGCACATCCTTACTCACACCAACTTACCTTGCACCTCCACCCATTCCTTTATATCTACATTATCACTTCCCCATCTCACGAGCCACCCCTCACACTCACCCCCATCCTAGTCCAATCATACCAACTAACAACACACAAGGGTAGGCACTGGGATGTGTTATGCAATGTTCATGTAAATTTTCTGTTAATGTGTTGTCAAACATTGAAATCTTTATTTTCAACACTTTGCCTTATTGTACAGATCTGTGTTCACCTTAGGAAGTGTCTTAGTGAGTTGCAGTGAATGGCGAGCCATAACGGTACCCCCCCCCCCCCCCACAATGGTGATGAGTGTAAAAGGAATGGCTTGGATATTGTAGTGATGCTTTATGGTGTTGGTGTGGGGTGGTGCCAACCTGGTGCATCATGTGGCAGCCAGGGTGTACAGCATCAAGTGAAGTAAATCCCTGGCCTCCCAGGCAGCAATGTGGTTGGGTGCTGACGCCCTGTGTCCTGTGCAGCATCGGGTGATTGCGGAGAAGGTAGGTGTTGTTGTTGGTGCTGCTGGTGTGCCTGGTGATGTTGGCGTTGGGGCTGATCGTTGAGAGATTCTGAGGACCAAGGTGAGATTTTTTCAAGGGCACCGATGCTGCTGGAATAGATGGCAGCTGAAGTTGAGATGGCAGAAGCGATCTGTCAATGGTGAGCGAGCTTGCTCCAAGGAGGTGACAGTGCATATAAAGTTAACACCACACACTTACAGCCTCCAGCCAGATCAAAGATGTCATCCAAATGCTGAAATCAGACTGCTCTGACATTTGAAGGTGAACAGATGTGAGAGTTCAGCTTTTATACTGCAGTTGCAGCAGTGAACTATGCAGCTCACTGTTACTCCAGAAATACTTACCTGACGTGATCTCCGAACGTCGTGAAACCCATTTAAAACGTGGGAAAATAGGAATAGGCTGCCCAAATAGCAATTAACAAGCATTTAACAAGGAGTCTTAAATCCCTCACCCGCTGCTTGGTGTTGGATCTGTTCTGAGATCGCAGACCCGACTCTCTTGAAACTCACACGGAGGCAGGATCGCGGCGGGTTGGCAACATGAAAACTACCCTGTAAAAGTAACCAATAGTTTGTGAAGCTCTTTGAGGTTGCCCGAGGACAGGATGAAATCCCTCAGCAATGCAAATTCCTTATTTTTTTCTGTAATTATACAAGTACCTGAAAAGTTGTGTGTTTAAAGATTCATGGAGAAATTCCTCTGAACAAAAATAAACTAAGGAAAACGTGTGATTTTGAGAGTGCAATTTTGTTTGTGGGTCATCAGTCACGGAGGAAAACAGGCATTCTCCTGTATTTTCTTAAGAGGATTTTTACCCTTCCTGAGTAATCTCACTTTTTCCAATCATGTTATGAATTTATTTCTAATCTGAATTGCTGCGAGTATCTCCAAACTATTACATATTTCTTTGGTCAGAATAATCAATGGTCAATTATTCCGGCCATCTGTGTTTCCATGACACATTCTCTGCTAAGAATATCGAAAAACGTTCTAATGAAGGACTCACACTTCCTGTTTCAAGCTTGTCCCCACGACAACCACTTTATTAACGCTTTTTTTTTGGCTGAGACCAGAGGAATGAGAAACAGCTGGAAAAAATTGACACTAATTGGAAGTTGAGAGGAGCGAGTGTTTCAATGAAAGGAAAGGCTTCAACGCTGGAGTTTATTCCCAGCCTAGCACAGGTTCCAACAAATAAGCGTTCATGTGGGCACAATGCAAAATTCAGTTGGAAATGTAGACACTTGCCAGCTAATGATCTCCAGAACTTCCCCCTTTCAACTGATTATGGTTATTAGATAAAAAAAGACTTGAAAGAAAGACTTGCATTTATATAGCGCCTTTCATGACCACTGGACGTCTCAAAGCGCTTTACAGCCAATGAAACACTTTTTGAAGTGCAGTCACTGTTGTAATGTTGGAAACCGGGCAGCCAATTTCCCACAAACAGCAATTTGATAATGACCAGATAATCTATTTTTGTTATGTTGGTTGAGGGATAAATATTGGCCAGAACACCGGGGATAACTCCCCTGCTCTTCTTCGAAATAGTGCCGTGGGATCTTTTACGTCCACCTGAGAGAGCAGACGGGGCCTCGGTTTAACGTCTCATCTGAAAGACGGCACCTTCGACAGTGCAGCACTCCCTCAGCACTGCTTAATGTGCTCAAGTTCCTGGAGTGAGACTTGAACCCACAACCTTCTGACTCCGAGGCGAGTGTGCCACCCACTGAGCCACAACTAAAGGCTTTTCATTTCCTTTTATCTTTTTTGGAAAAGAATGATTTTGTTGAAGACAAGTTGTGCAGTTACCCTGGGGTTAAAATGATTACATCCAGTCAGAACCCTCTATTTTGAATCCGGGTGCATTACTCCGATATGATTAACCCAGTTGTGGATTTGTTAATCATCTCCTTACTTCACACGGTGGCTATAGGATCAGAACACAGGGATTGACTGGCATTTCTGATAACATTCTCCCAAGTTTGGCTTTGCTATATGTTTCTGTCGGAAAATCACACATACACGCAGTCCACGGGTTCCCCGGTCAAATGAATGCATGGAAAATTGTGTTAATAAACAACAAAAGGAGAATATGGGGGAGATGGGGACAGGAAAATCAAACTCATTCTTGCAGCTCTACCAGCTTAACCCGACAGTTAAGAACTTAGCTTTTAGCTTCAGATTACAGTGTTGGACTTCCACCTCTGTCGATTCAATTGGATACAAACAATCTAACTAGCTCATCGGATTTACAGACATCTCATTGTTGCAAGGTATGAGGTCATTTGAGTTCAACATAGAAAATTGATTTGTGGTTTAAAGATTTTATTACAACATCATGGAAAAATCACGCTGGCTTTAAAATAGAATAGTAAAAAAATACATTTTTATACAAGCAATGACATATTTTTCCCACTGGTGCATTCAGCTGAATTCCAAAGAACTCCAAATGAATACTTTGCAAGACTACAACTAACTCTTTGAGGCTTGTTGTTAAGTAATGCCTTCAAGTCTGAGATGAAAAATATTAAGCAGCAGTCATACATTTTAGCAGCATTTTCTCAGTTCAATAATGATTTTATAATTTTACTCAACTAATATGAACATGACACTTAAATTACAAACTGAGATATCTCTACAAAACAATGTTTAATAATATTCTACATATACACTCACACTGAAAAGTTTATGGCCTAGAAATTGGGTTGGGGCGCCAAAGTGGCGCAAAAGTCGCCTGAGCGCAGGATTTAGTGCAGCGATCGGAGTGATACCGATCGCCAGAAATTCAGTTTCAGTGCCGCTCGAGGGACACGGGGCGAGGCTCGAGGCGCTCCGCGTCCCTCTTAGGGCGCTGAAACTGATTATCGCAGCACAACGTGCCGCAGCGCCACACGCTGCGGCATGGCACGCTGCGGTACTGCAGGCCTTCCTCCCACTGTTAAGGGGGAGGTGCCTGCAACAGCGTGATCCCCACTCGCGAGTGCCGGCAAATGAGCCCGGCACCAAGGAGAAGTGCCGGGCTCTCGGGAAACAGCCGGCAATGCCGTGGGGGGGTGGTTAGGAGGCCGGGGACGGAGGTGCTGGCAGGCGGCCGCCGAAAAAGCAGCCGCCCCACACCTCCACCTTAACTTGCGCCGCTGCCGGCACAGTAAGGCCCCGTGAACCGGGCGCGGGTAGCGAGCGGCGCAACTGCGGCGTTCGCTACCAAATATCGCGAACGGGGCACGAATGGGGCGCTGCGCACACCGATGACGTCATCGGTGGCGGCGCAGCGCAAAAGCCTAATGCCACCATTAGCGCCCCTACTGAATATCGCGGGAGACGCAGCCAGTGGCGCTACAGCCACTGACTGCCTCTTTAGGCGCTAACAGGTGGCGCTACTCACCCAATTTCTCCCCCTATATGTATATATATACCCATTTTTATTTCCACACTTAAAAATTAAGATGTTTTCAATTTCCCAAGTGGTATTTGATAAATGGTTTTGTATTATTCTTCATAAGAATAACTTGACAATATTAGGCACAAAATCGGCATTAACTATTCGATTTTGATATTCAATAAACAGCAGATTGAGTTTAAACTCCCATTCGGTGGACTGAGTTCACATTACAGGTTCAAATGTACAAAATTAATCCTTGGAATGCTGCCAGCAAATTTTCATCAGGGTACCACTGGGCTTCTGGACTACCCAAAAAGATCATTGATTCAGTAGCATTTCCTGCCAGATGCAACAACAACAACTATTTATATAGCGCCTTTAACATAGTAAAACATCCCAAGGCGCTTCACAGGAGTATTTTTAAGACAAAAAATTTGACACCATACCACATAAGGATAAATTAGGGCAGGTGACCAAAAGCTTGGTCAAAGAGGTAGGTTTTAAGGCGCGACTTAAAAGGAGGAAAGAGAGGTAGCGAGGCGGAGGGGTTTAGGGAGGGAATTCCAGAGCTTAGGGCCCAGGCAGCAGAAGGCACGGCCACCAAAGGTTGAGCGATTATAATCAGGGATGCTCACGAGGGCAGAATTAGAGGGGTTGTGGGGCTGAAGGAGATTACAGAGATAGGAAGGGGCGAGTGAACGTCACATCAAAAGATGAGCCAGGTGCACCAGCTGGGTGAAGATAGATACAATGAGGTGCATGCAGCGACGAGGAGATTAGTGAACACTCTGTGAGTGTCCTGAAGCAGAATCCCAAATGCCTGGACAGATTAGGGAGGTATTACCGCACAGCCATGCCAGGATCTCCAAAATTATAGATGTTGTTTCCTGCTGTGCAACATTGCCATTCAAAGAGGCCCAGCAATGGAGGAGGGCCACTTGCAGACATAGGCAGAACAGGACTATGGCAATGGCCCAGAAACTATTCTTTTTATTCATTCACGGGATGTGGGTGCCGCTGAATATGGCCGCCGCTGGATATGGCCAGCATTTATTGCCCATTCCTAATTTCCCTTAACTGAGTGGCTTGCTGGGCCGTTTCAGAGGGGCAGTTAAGAGTCAACCACATTGCTGTGTGTCTGGAGTCACTTATAGGCCAGACCGGGTAAAGACAGCAGATTTCCTTCCCTAAAGGACATTAGTGAACCAGATGGGTTTTTACGACAATCCGATAGTTTCATGGACACCATTACTGATGCTAGCTTTTTTTTTTAAATTCCAGATTTATTTATTAACTGAATTTAAATTCCCCAGCTGCCGTGGTGGGATTTTGAACTCATGTCTCTGGATCATTAGTCCAGGCCTCTGGATTACTAGATATTCCTGCTTAAACAACTTTGCAGCTTGGAAGAATCACATGCCAGTCTCTCATGGGTGAGACTTTGATCGAAGTGTTTGATGTGCCCAACAGTCTTGTTCACATGGGCACAGTGCATTAACCAAATATAAATTCACTGACATTGTCCTCAATTACCATGAATACCCAGCCATTGATTGATCTGCTGATAGCTCATTATACAAAATCAGAAGAAAACTGGACAGCCGAAATTAAGTGCAACCCAATTTATCAGCCGATAAGTGATAGGTGATGGAGGACCAGGAGACACACGTATAAGGTATGTAAGCATGGGACTATGTCAGGAGGCTTTTCCTTTCACAGAACGAATTGCTGTCTCGTGCAGTGAGTGTGGATTCACTGCAAACATTCAATAGAGAGCTGGACAAATGGATATGTGTCATCACTATAGTATTTTTTATTCAGTAACACTTCTGAGATTGCCATTATTTGACTCTTTCCCTTTACAACTATGCACAGACACAAAATTTGGGATAATAGTCACTGAAGGGCGTCACTAATCTTCAAGGCTTTGGACTGGGTCGATAGTGACATACAGTTTAACCTAGCCCATTGCTACTACACGAGGTTCAGGTTTTCTTGAATTTGTGCTCAAGTAACTGTACCTCAATACCACCTTACTGGACCTACATCATCCTATTTTTGCACTGGTGTTGGGCATTCGACTGTCATTTTTATTAGTCAATACCTTTCCAAAAATTGAATCCTTAGCACTTTTAGGTACAGGAACTTGGAATAGAGGACAAGTTTCTAACTGTGGCTGACAACAAAGCACACAAAAGACAGATGGGGTATTGGACGATGTGTTTCCTGGTTACTGTGGTCTCCTGGAACTGGTTTGATCACCTTCAGTGGTCAGAGCGGAATTTTTACTCTGTGTTTTTTGCTTCTCACGGCAGATTGGAAAGGGGATCAGCGATGTGGTCATGGAGTTAAGTTGCACCATGACAGTATGGGGTAGGCTTGATGGATGAGCTGATCTTTTTCTCTGGACATTGAACACAAAACCTAGACTAACAATTCAATACAGTACCGATGGATCGCTGCATTGTCAGAGGAGCCATCCTTCAGATGACACATTAAACTGAGGCCCCGTCTTCTGTTCAGATAAATGTAAAAGACCCCATGGTATTATATGAAGAACAGGAAGCTATCCCTGTGCACTGGCCAAGATTCGTTCTTTCAAGTGGCACCTTGCTGCGTGCCCATTAGCTGCTATGTTTGGCTACAAAACAACAGTATAGGAAACATTGGTTTATCCGAAGGTTATATGTCCGGAATACTCGATCTAACGGCAAAAATCAGGAGCCGTTTTCTATAAGTTTTTTTAGTTCTCGTTGCTTTTTTTTTCCCCAGTCAAGCACTGCAAGGTCTGTAGCTATAGCAACAGCTTCAGCTACAGACGCTTGCAGCTGCAGCCGACTGTTTTGAAGCTGTTGCTAAGCAACAGGGTTTGTTGATTCACACAAAGCTTGTCAGTTCCGTATGTTTAAACATTAACTCTGGTATGTCCGGCACTTTTGATGTTACGGCATCAGCTCGGTCCCGTCAGTGCCGGATATCAAAAAGCTTCCTGTATTTACACTTCAAAACAAATTCATCGGCAATGCGGTGCTTTGGGACATACTGAGGGCTTGAAAGACACTATACGAATGCTAATTCTTTCTTTCAAGGAACAGCATTTTTGGGCCAAACAATTTTTCCTAAGCATATCGGAGCAGATCTGTCTTCAAAAAGGAGGTTGCCATCTCCTGTCGGCCAATCTGCAACCAACCAGCTGTTCCCATAGGTGTGAAAATCACTACTGCATTACACTCTCACTAACTGGGTCCTTCAAAGCCACCACTGGTGGTGATGACACGTGCCAAACCAGTCACTTAGCTGTTCAAAGATGCATTCTTCTTCTTCTTAGGCAGTCCCTCGGAACCGAGGATGACTTGCTTCCACATTAAAAATGAGTTCTCAGGTGACTGATGAGTCAATGCGGGACCTACAGTCTCTGTCACAGGTGGGGCAGACGGTGGTTGAAGGGGCGGGTGGGTGGGGTGCTTGGGTTGACGTGCGCTCCTTGCGCTGCCTGCGCTTGGCTTCCGCTTGCTCCCGGCGAAGAGACTCGAGGTGTTCGGCGCCTTCCCGGATGCTTCTCCTCCACTTTGTGCGGTCTTGGGCCAGGGATTCCCAGGTGCCGGTGGGGATGCTACACTTTTTCCAAGGAGGCTTTGAGGGTGCCCTTGAAGCATTTCCTCTGCCCACCTGGGGCTCTCTTGCCGTGCCGGAGCTCAAAGTAGAGCGCTTGTTTTGGGAGTCTCGTATCGGGCATGCGGACAATGTGACCCGTCCATCGGAGCTGATTGAGTAGCAAGTAACAATAGGCCTTGTTTGCAAGGTGCAACACATTCGTCACCATCACTGCGGAAAGAGCTATTAGCTTGACAAAGCACAGAAACTTCCTCAGATGCTTGGGTCCCAAGAGTGCAGAGCATCATATATGACATGAGTGTACTCAGCAAAGCTTGGCTACCAGTTGCTGACAGTTATGGTGCATTGCTGCCCTCTGGGAATGTTACTGTGCTGTGGCAAACAGTGCAGCCCTCCTCATACCTCTTTTATACAACAGAACATTCACTTTGCTCACCATCAAACAGGGAAATGGGAGTTGCATAGCTCCGCCAGGTTCCGTTTTAGGCCTGCACACTGGGTTTCTTCTCACCATTTCTGCCTCAGACTTCTTCCTCCTTCTGAGCTTTGGCAAAGGCTGACAAATAATTAAAATGCATTTTGAGCCTTAAGTAGGCACATCCCTTTAAATTTGAACTGCTGGCCTGGTTTTTTACGTCATCCATTCAGCTAGTTGACAGCACAAAGCCAAGGCTGTGCTCGGAGCTCATGCCAGTTATTCAAATGAGTCGAAAATTATGACCACTTTGTTTAGTCTGATTGTGGCTAGCTTTTTACTAGCAGCTAGCCATTGCCAACTGCACTTCACCAGGATTGAAAAACCAGTCCTTATATGTAAATAAAGCCAAACTGATCCACACACTTAATGCAATTGGCTGCAACTCAAGAGCATTCTCGATAAGCCTGGTTGGAGTTAATAACCACACAAATTTGCCAGAAAAAAAAATATTGTGACGTACAGTCTGAAATGTCTCCAAAAATACCGTGCTGAAATGTTATCCTAGAAAAATTCATGAGGGTACAATTTTGGAGGCTCTTCTCCCAGCACAGAGTCGCACTCAACAGTTGCAAGGATCAGAGAACCTGGTATGGAGGTCATCACCCGATTCATGGTCCTCCTGATTTTATGGTTGTAGTGTCCGTGTGTAGATAAAGACACTGAAGACAGGAGTTGGTTCATAGGTATTTACTAAGCAAGTCTGGGGGGGGTTCTAAAGGATATACACAATACACAGGCTTATATAGCCCAAGTGGCAATTACCGGCATTACGCACACCTGGGTCTCTTAAAGGCACATACACCACAATTGCTCTTAAAGGCACATACACCACAATGGTCATCAGAGTTAAGAATCGAACAGAGAATCAGAAGCATGATAACTAGTGTGGGTTGACCTCTGCTCTTAATTCTTCAATCTGACCATCTGTCAAAGGGTGCTCTGCTCCGAAAGTTACAGGATTATCTTTTTCACTATGAAAGGACAATCGAAAGTTTTGAGCACTAAACTAAAAAAGTAATGCTGCATTGCAAGCTTTGAAATCCTGTTTGAAATTCGACATGGTCGAGTTTAATGCTTCTCCTCTAAAATTCAAGGTTGAATGGTAATGCAATTTCTAAGTAAATTGCTCATACACTGTACAAAGGAAACCTTGGGGAATCTGGTCTATTACAGGCAGCTGGTGGGTTTACTTACGTAACATGGTTTTCAATGTTAATTTATCATTGCAATGCTCATGACCATCGCTAATTCTCACTACTATTTAAGGCACAGGTTGTTTTACAATATTTCAGATGCTGTTTCTAAGAATAAAGATTTTTTTTTCCCTCAGGGAAACTATTTCACTTTGACCCCATTAAGTTTATTCCATTATGTTCATTAAGACTGCAAGGATTGGTGAACTCAGACTTCAGATGGCAATTATTAGAATCAAGTGACAGATTAAAACACTAAAATATATTCAACTTTGACCTTGCTCCCACCTCTTTCATTTGCCTCTCTTGCTCTGACAATGAACAGACTCCAAAATTAGCTGCTCTGTTTCTTAACTGACACATCCAAAAGGTTTTTGCTTACATTTCAAAACGGTTCACAGGTGAGTGGAGCTAATGCAATCATAGACATTTCAGCACAGGAGGAGGCAATTCGGCCCACTGTCCCAGTGCCAGAGCTCGCCCCACACCGGAGCTATTTACTCAAATGCTATTTCCATGCTCATTCCTCATGGACTTGAAATATTTTTCTTTGTTGAGATTTTTGGTGTTTGTCATTTATCTAATTCCCCATAAATGTTGGGATTGACTTGGGGGGTGATTTTCTCAATGGGGAGCTTTTGGAGGTGGGGCTCCCACTTGTCGGGTTTTAGTCCCGCCTCCATCAACTTCTGGCTAACCCATGCTATTTTCCCTTGATTGACCTTGTTAAGCCCGCCCTTGTGAAGCTGTCAAACAGTGACATTCTCTGAAGTTTGATGAGCTCTTGCATTCAAGATCTCATCAACCTTCTTTCTTTTACAGAAATGAGATGGTTGTTGCATCTGAGAATGCAACGGCCATCTCTCATCATCAACACGGAGGTCCGAGACTCTCCGCATACAACGCATACAAACCGACTGAAGCCTGCAGGAAGAAACAAAGGTAAGTACACTTTTAAAAACACTTTGCACTTACCTCAGATACTCACCTCTACACTCTTGCACCCATCACTTACCTTCACACCACACTTTTGCAGCCCCCACCCCCCCCGACCCCCGCAGACCCAGTACTTGCCTCGCTGAGCTGGCGGGTTTTGAAGCCTTCGGGAAGCCCGCACTTGAGGGCAAAAAGGGGATAATCCTATTTTCTGCCTGTTAACAGGAAGTTAATAGGCTTTAATCCCTTCCCACATCCAAGGAAACGGGACCCCGTGCAGGACGGCTACCTGCCTCCTAGGAAGATGCATGGAGGCGGGAACCCGCCCCCAAATTCTGCCATTTTTCCCGGCAGTCCCGCCTCCATACCCGCCTCCCCAGGGCTGGCAAAATCGCCCCGAGTTTCTATAACCACTTGTGATTGAGTCGTGCATAAACTCTATTCTGCTTCACACCCTGTAAGAAATGCAAAGATTTTATATGATTTTTTAGCTCAGCCAAGATGTTACAATTCAGGCTCATCCCAACACTCACAGCCTTAAGAACCTAAGAAATAGGAGCAGGAGTAGGCCATTCAACCCTTCGAGCCTGCTCCGCCATTCAATGAGATCATGGCTGATCTTCTGCCTCAACTCCATTCACCGGCCCTATCGCCATATCCCTTGATGCCCTTACTCTTCTTCTTCTTAGGCAGTCCCTCGGAACTGAGGATGATTTGCTTCCACATTAAAAATGAGCTCGCAGGTGACTGATTAGTCCAATGTGGGACCTACAGTCTCTGTCACAGGTGGGGCAGATGGTGGTTGAAGGGGCCGGGTGGGTAGGGTGCTTGGGTTGACGTGCGCTCCTTGCGCTGCTTGCCCTTACTAGGTAGAAATCTATCGACTTCTGTTTTGAAGCAGTTTCCATGGCCAGGCCTACACCTCCTATGATCCATAACTTATGATTGTCACCTGCGGGTTAAATGGGTCAGTTTGCTGCAGGATTAACAATTTCTCGAGCTGCTCATGGAAAGATGTTTGTGGGGTGTACGTCATACATCCCTGATAACTCCAACGGGTGAGAAAACATCAAGCAGTTTACTTTGATTTATGGGAGACACTGGCCTGCCTACAGAAGCTGCCTGGCTGCTGGGAACACAAATGGAGAGTGCTTTGGGGAGGAGCTGAATTGTCACAGCAGTAATACATTCCATAGTCTAAGAACCTTTCAAAGGAAAATGTTTTTCTAACCTCCCTTTTATGCTTCTAGTACTAATTCTAAACATATGCTCTCTTATTACCAATTCAGCAACCAGTGAAAATAAGCTTTCACTATTTAATCTCTCAAACCCTTTTAGAATTTTTAACTTTAATTAGATACTCCCTAAACTTTCCCTGTTTCAGTAAATATAGTACAAATTTATCAAGTTCCTGGTCATAATTATACACTCCAAAAATTAGTATCATTCTGGTGAAGTTAATTTGCAACCTTCCCATGGTTCCAATATCTTTTCTGCAATGGAGTGCCTTAGATAACACACAGTAGTTCAACCGGGGCTTAACCTACGTTTCGTACAGATTCTTCATCACCTTGCTTTTGTATCTAATGTCCCGAGACTAATTTTAGTTTATAAAAATCAAGAAGTTATTTCCTTTCGCTGAAGAAAATTTCTGAAAAGAATTTTTTTATATTTTACTTAGATACCCAGAAAGAAAATTTCTGGAAGAAAATTTCCACGGAAAGGCTTGGACTGAAATCAACAGCCTACTGCCATGGAACCTCTGTTTCCATGCAATCAGAATACAAGACACATCCATGCAACAGACAATTCCTTTTAGTTTTAGGAACTGTGTTTACTCAGTACTATGCTCATTTAAACATAATGAATGGGTTAAGGCTCAGGGTACACAGTCAGTTTTATTTGCATGCACATTTTGTTTTTAAAAAGTGTAAAAAAACTCTGCAAAAATATAACCTTCCGAGATGTGTTTAAAAAGCCACTGGACCTGACTTTGTGGTCGGAGGCTTCCCGTGGGCGAATGCCTCCGAGCTGCAAGAAAAATACAAACCTACCTGATGATCCCGGCGATTCGTAGACTCGGGCTCCTGTGCCTCTGCGCGTAGGCATGCGCAGAGGTCCACGTATCCCAGGGGTGCACGCGGTTTGCAAGCGCCCCTGGGATCATGTGGGCCAGGACAACCAATGAAAAAGGGGAATCCCCATTATGCTTATGGGGATTTCATTTATGTACGGAATCCCCATAAGCATGAATAGGAATCCCCTAAAAAACACACTTTCACCCCACTTAAATAAAAATAAATCATTACATGTTCCAAATTAATTAAAATACAATTAAATTAAACATTTAAAACAAAAATTTGATTTATTGAAAAATAAATTTTAACCTTTTAAAGGGGTTAAAAATAACCCCTAACTAATTTTAATGTTTTTTTAATGTTTAAATAATGTTTTTAAAATTATTTTCATATTTATTTAAACTCTTACACTGGTAAACGAAGGCTCTACGCCTGCTTTTACCAAGTGTAAGAGTTTCACGGGCATTCGCTGGGCAGTAGTTGGGCAAATATCCCAACTCTCCACCCGCAGATGTCCATTTCCCGAGGATGCGGTGGATCTCTCAAGCTGAAATTGATTTTTCTCACATACAGAAACCTGGAACTTGCGGGGCACTTACGGCCCCGGAAAATCCGAGCCATTATGCCTTTGTTTAAAACAAAGTTCATGCACTGTGGTTGTATTTAGACTTCTGTAACTGTTCTGTGCCAAGATTGATGTGTCAGGGATTGATTTCACAACTGTGTGATAACATTCTCCCAGGTATTGATTGAGAAACTCAGGTTAAAAACGCACTTCAGTGTGTAGAAATTCAGCTGTCCTCCGAATGTGTAGAGTGGACAATCGATTTGTGTAAATGATCACAGTTAACCTTTAGACTGCCAAGAAGGCTCATTAAAATGTTTGGCAAATTATCGGCTTAGAACACTGTGGGGTGAATTTTAACACCCAAAAATGGGTGGGTTCGGGTGGGGTCAGATATTAAAATGTAATAAATCTCAAACCCGACCCCAACCAGCCTACCTCCGGCTTTAGCGGAGGCGGGACAAGGGGCAGGCAGCCAACCCGTCCCCAGGAGGCGGGACAAGGGGCGGGCAGCCAACCTGTTCCCAGGAGGCGGAACAAGGGGCGGGCAGCCAACCCGTCTCCAGGAGGCGGGACAAGGGGCGGGCAGCCAACCCGTCCCCAGGAGGCGGGACAAGGGGCGGGCAGCCAACCCGTCCCCAGGAGGCGGGACAAGGGGCGGGCAGCCAACCCGTCCCCAGGAGGTGGGACAAGGGGCAGGCAGCCAACCCGTCCCCAGGAGGCGGGACAAGGGGCGGGCAGCCAACCTGTCCCCAGGAGGCGGGACAAGGGGCGGGCAGCCAACCCGTCCCCAGGAGGCGGGACAAGGGGCGGGCAGCCAACCCGTCCCCAGGAGGCGGGACAAGGGGCAGGCAGCCAACCTGTCCCCAGGAGGCGGGTCAGCAATTTCAATATTTTAATGAGGCTGGCAGCCTCTGAATTAACCTGCTTTACAGGTTTTACAGTGAGTGGCCAGCTTTCCCAGGCTTAGGGAAACCCGGCAGCTGAAGGGAGGCGAGGACAGCTTCGGGGAGAAGGTAAGTGCTTTTACATCAATGCTTGTGGGCCAGGAGGAGCAGGCATGCGTCCCCCCGGCCCCCCAAGCTACCTATCGCCCCATTCAGACCACACACCCTCCCCCATATGAAGACCCCCGGGTCAGGAATCAACCCACACCCCCCACCCCAGGAATCAGACCCTCGCCCCCCCCACCCCGCCGGGGTCGGGGATCGGACCTACCTGCTCTGGAATCCGCCCCGACCAACTGGAAGCCAAGTCTGTCAATCAGGCTGACTTCAGGGGTGGTGAACTTGTCAAGGATAACATTGTGGAGTTAAAACTCCAGGACTGCCGGCTTTCCCATCCAAAACTCCGCACCCTCCAGCCCCCCACCCACCTATGTAACCCGCCCCTGTTAGTATCCAGGCCTGTGATGCTGAAATTAACACTATTACAGCAATATGTCACTCCAATGGCAAAAGCAGATTGATCAATGCATTCACCCTACAGAACTAAAGCACCAAAAAAAATTAAGCACTTTGAATTTTCTTGTACCCGTCAGACAATTCCCAAATTCTCTCTGTCCTTTACTCATTTAAAAATAAATGAAACTTCCTATTACTTTTAGTCTCTAAACTAATCTGTTGTTTTTTTTCTAACCTGCACAGATAGCTAATTAAGCTTTAAATCTTTCTTTTGCTTTCTTTACCTCTCTTCATTTTGGAGGTGGCATCAGGTTTCTGCCAACTTTAAAAGGCAAGAGTTTCAGCGAATTGAAAGCCCAGACATTGAAGATAGACTTAATCACATCACGCATGCAGGTTGGTCAATCTTTGACATGTTTTCATAGGCCATGCTGCTGAGTATAGTCATTGGCAGCTCCTGAGCCTCTCGGCGCCTGGATCAGTAAATATGTTCACTGTACTGGGGCTGGAAGGGTTCACCTTAATTCAGAAATACCCATCTTCGAATAAGTCTCTTGTATTTTTGTATAACATTCAGTGCTCATGTTGATACTACTCCTGTGTCAAATGACTTTGATGCGCTAAATATAGTATGATAGATGGCTGGCAGCGCATTACAAAACGGCCATTCATTCAACTGGTTCCAGATGATGTCATCGACTGCCAGAGCAATGCTCAGATGAATCTGAGCATCAACAGAAGCATAAAATTGAATTAACGTCGAAAATTCATTCATCGCGTGTAAAAGAAGCTAGGACTGAGAAAAAAGGCATTTGATCTATCATGCTCACTCCTTCCACAGTCTATATATGACTACCTCAATCAAGGAGTCCGCCCACTGCAAAGGTTCTCTTGCTAAACCCCAAATCTAACAAATTTAGTAATTTTGTTAAAACCCTCAATCCCTTTTCTTGACAAGTATCAATCCATTTCAGATGTATGAATTAACTCATTGTACACTAGCCTGTAAAGGGGGGGGGGGAAATCCTTCTAATCTTCCCCGAGGTTTGTAAATTTTATAATTGTGCCCTTCAATTCTGTGCTCACTTTCCAAGTTAAATAGCCAGCTCACTTTGACTTTAGCTACGCCTTTTAATTATTCTAAAGATCTGCACCATTTCTTTTCAGTTGTTTTTTTTCGCCAGTCTATTTCTGGATGGAACTTTTTTTTAAACCATCTTTCAAAGTAGGACACGAGGTGTGCCACACAATCTACTCTACTCGCGTCGAAAACTAAAAATTTAGATCACTGCTTGGGGGTTTAGAGTAGGAGGCTGACCTTATGTATGAATCATTGCTGACACAGCAAGAGAGCCCCAGGTGGGCAGAGGAAACGCTTCAAGGACACCCTCAAAGCCTCCTTGAAAAAGTGCCACATCCCCACCAACACCTGGGAATCCCTGGCCCAAGACTGCACAAAGTGGAGGAGAAGCATCCGGGAAGGCGCCAAATACCTCGAGTCTCTTCGCCGGGAGTAAGCGGAAGCCAAGCGCAAGCAGCGCACGTCAACCCAAGCACCTCACCCACCCGCCCCTTCAACCACCCTCTGCCCCACCTGTGACAGAGACTGTAGGTCCCGCATTGGACTCATCAGTCACCTAAGAACTCATGTTTAATGTGGAAGCAAGTCATCCGTGGTTCCGAGGGACTGGCTAAGAAGAATCATCATTGCCGTGAATGGCGCCCTCGCTCACTGTGGGGAGCCCATTAATCTGCAACCAGCCCGATCCCCCAGTTCTGTCACCCCGGCAGCTCTCTGGTAAGCATGTCATTCTTCATGTGTGCTGAAGGTTCTACATGCTGCTAGCATGACAGGAGCACAAGTGGGGAGCGGGGAGAGCAGGAATTCAATGATATTAATCAATCTTCAGAATGCTAATCAAACCCTTTTCTTCCAGCAAAGGAGAATGACGCAATGTTAGATAGGGCTTTAAGCATAGCCATATATTCGAGGCTGAGAGCCCCAGAAATATTAGAGGTAGACCAGCAGCTGCAGGGATAACTACAGTAGCAATCTGAGATATTAAGAACATTAAAAAATGCGGATAAAGAAAAGGTCATTTGGCCCATCAAGGGGCAATTTTAGGTGGCCCTTTGAGCTCGCATCATAAAATTATTGAAGGCCTCTCACATGTTGTTGCTTGAAGGTAGGGTATGGAGAGGTAGCACCTACGATCTTGTTGTAATGTTAATCTTTGTTTAACCTGTGGGACATTAACCTTTATGGGCTAGAATGTAATATTATACATGAGTCACCATACGTGCAAAAGATATGGTGAGTATAGTAAGTGATTTTTTATCTTGTGACAAGAAGGTACGTGGTTTTCACCTTACAGTAAAACTTCCCCAGTCAGTTCCTTCTCTCCCCTGCACTTCAATTTTAATCAGTAGTATGTCTGAAAACACTGCCGTTCTGCTTTTCTCAGCTTGTCCACAAGTGAAGAAAGTTTCCAACTGGTTGTTGCATAGCTCACTTTCTCCACGGCGACCCCCAGAACACAGAGACCTTGCATAGCTCCTGAGATTCATTTTAGCATTTATGATTTTACTGGATGGCAATACCAAAACCGAGGTGCCCCCAAAGTTAGCATCTATGCCCACCGCAGAATGAAACCGGTTAGCAATGCTGGACAAGTGCCTGGACTCGTATGCCAGCTGTCTGACAACAAGGGGCAACTGAATCTGGACGTGGCGCATAGTGAATCTCCAAAACCAAATGGTTACTGTTGGAAAGTGCTCCACTCACCAACACTTGAATTCAGACCCTCATTTTAAACCAGTGAGCGAGTGTGCGCTAAATAGATGACCAGCTGTTGCACTGACCAGGTGGGAACAATCTTTACTGTTAGTGAGCCAAGAAAGGTGGAGCGTAGGCCCTTCAGTTTTAATCACTAGCATGTTTGAAAGGCCATTCGGGGGAGAAACTAATGGAGATTGTCCCATTCTTACAAGTCCCATTCCTCTCTATAATAACCCAGGCTGTTAAGGCGTTTGCAGGGGAAGTGCCTGAGACTTGCAGCAATTTTCACCATGCAAAATCACTTATCCCAATGTTATATGAAAGAATAATAGAGAAGATCACAACATAAATGGTAAAGGTGCATGATATCAAGCGGTTACAACAAAATGCTCACGCTGTTTGATCGAAAATATACTGTATATTAAAAAATATTAGTCTCTCTTCCATGATGTGGACACAAGGGCCTAGAAATTCGGTTTTGGCGCAGCGAGGGCTTTAGCGCCGGAAGTTAGTGCCGGCGCTAAGTCCCCCTGCGCGCGCCAAAAATTCAGTAGCGCCGCGCCCAAACGGCTGCCGGCGCTACTGAGGGGTCTCAGCGCCTCAAAACTGGCGCCACGCGCCGCATTGCGGCGCTATTCCGGCGCTGCGGCGCCCGCTGCGGTGCGGCAGGCTCGGGAAGTGCAGGCCTCCTCCTTCCGTTAAGGAGGAGCTGCCTGCACCCGGCCGCGGCCCGCGATAATCTTTTTAAAAATGAGCCCGGCACCTCGGACAAGTGCCGGGCTTGCTTCTGTTCCGGGGGGGGTGGGGGTGGTGGGGATGTCCGGGGAGGGAGCTGCGGCCAGGCGGCCGGCGGGAAAGCGGCCGGCCGCCGCGGGGCCTTTAATGCGCCGGCGCAAAGTTCTGTAAGGCACCTCTGCCAGAACGTTGCTTGCGGCTGCCACGGGCGAGGCGGCCGCAACTCAATTTCCGAGTTCGGGCGGGTTACCATGGCAACCGGGACGCTGTGCACACCGATGACGTCATCGGTGCCGGCGCAGCGCTACCGGCCTAACGCCGATTTAGGGCCCCTGTCAATTTCTAAACTGGCCATAACTTCGGCGCTCGGCCCTCTAGCGCCTCAAAAGCGGCGCTAAGGCCAGTGAATTTCTAGGCCAAGGTGTCAAGACTAAATTAGTCTTCAACTGAAGCAGGGTTAAGGGATAGGTGATAATTGGGCCAGGGTACACAGACATAATTCAGTCCACTTTTTAAAAGAGTCATATATTTTGTCCTTATTTTTATGTAATATTTGATTTTATTTATCTATTAATATGTGAAAAAAACACACGTCCGGTCAACTTTTTTTATTGTAAGTTCCTATGTCCACATTTAAAATGGCAGCTGTCTATGTAAACTTGTCACACTTTAATCCTTCTCGTGGTGGCACTGCAGCATCTCAGTTTTGTATCTCTCAGCTCCAGCGCTGCAGAGAAATTTCTTTGCTGCAACAGACTCTCCTACTCTTGTTTCCCAAATTACGCTAAGTTTTGTCAAAGTACTGTATACCAATAAAAAGGACCGAATATATAACTTTAAAAAGGGGACTGAATTCCATCTGGACACCCTGGTCCAATCATCCTCTATTTTCTAACTCCTCCTTACCTGAAGATTTCACTTGGTTTTCATTCCAAGTGTACGATGCCACGGGGGATCAACTAGTAATATCTTACAAATATTCTGTCTGCTTGCATTTCATGTTAGTTTTCCCATTACAAGTTCGTATGCCAACACTTATTGACATGAATCAGTCATTCATGAAAGAAAGACTTCTGAAATAATACTGAGCAGCCTGCGGGTGGCGCTGTCCAGGGAGAGTATAAATACTCGGGCACAGGCCCAGCTTGCGCAGGACATTCTTAACAGGAACTAGTGAAGGACACAACTAGACCTCCATGTTGTAAAACAGTTGATTAAAGCTTTGTTTAACGCTTAGACCAAGTGCCTAGTAGTTTTCTTATGTCACTTGTAATGGAAACTGACTCTGCAAACTTGTTACGCTGCAATTAGAACCCTCTGCCAGTGATGGCAGAATTTTTGAAATTGGTCTGCAACATCCAGTTGGGATGCATGGAAAACTGTGATGATAATTGTGAAAGATTGCAGGAGGACGCGGATAGGCTGGCGGGAAGGGCAGACAGGTGGCAGATGTAGTTCAACGTAGAAAAATGTGATGCCTGACATCAGTAGTAAGGAATCTATTATTAAGAACATGGTAACAGGGCACTTGGAAAATTCAGAATATGATTAGACAGAGTCAGCACGGTTTTATGAAAGGGACAATGTTTGACAAATCAATTAGAGTTTTTTGAGGGTGTAACTAGCAGGGTAGATAAGAGGGAACTAGTAGATGTAGCATATTTGAAATTTCAGAAGGCATTTGATAAGGTGCCACAGAAGAGGTTGTTACACACGATTAGGGCTCATTGAATTGTGGCTAATATATTAGCATGGATTGAGGATTGGTTAACGGATAGAAAAGTAGAGTAGGAATAAACAGGTCATTTTCGGGAAGCAGGGTGTAACTAGTGGAGTGCCGCAAGGATCAGTGCTTGGGCCTCAATTATTTACAATCCATATCAATGCCTTAGATGAGGGGACCGAGTGTAATATGTCCAAGTTTGCTGACAATACAAAGTTAGGTGGGAAAGTAAGCTAGGAGTGTTGTGTATGTACCTTTAAGGGAATAACTGGTCTTAGACTGCAGTACCAGCAGTGACCACCCCTGTATAAAAGGCCCTAGCAGGCTTCTGTAGTTTCAGTTTCAAGCAGCCTCTTGTTCAGTAAAGTACCTGTTAAACTGTTCTCCTGAAGTCCGTGTATTATTGAGGCACGGACTTTACAGTGGCGACGAGTAAGTTCGAACTCACCTGCAGTGTGGCATCATCTCACGGGGATCTCGCCTGAATGAAGGTCCTGGAAGGTCGTAGTCTGAGCAACGGGCGTCGACCGTGGGCAACCGCCCAAAGAATCCATCGGTGTTTGGAGAATTGCGGGAGAGACTGTGGTTCCAGCGAATCGTGCTGGTAGCAAGTAGCGCGCTGACCCTTCCGGACTGCGGCGGGCTCAAGCTCGATCGAGCGGCTCTACAAATCGGGCCGCGCAGCGTCGCTGGGAAAAGAAAACAAGAGAGAGAGGGTGGAGCGCACAGGGCGCGGTCGGTGCTCGAGAACAGGATAGCGGAGAGAAACTAAATGGGGGGGGAAGGAAAGCGAGACGCGCCGAAGCTGCAGGTCGCCGCCATTACCCCATAGAACGCTAGGAGCAGCGTGGCAGTAAGGGGAAGAAGCAAAAGCGCGGGAGGCGCCATTTTATCCCGTTGGGGAAGAAGCAAAAGCGCGGGAGGCGCCATTTTATTCCATTGGGGAAGAAACAAAAGCGCAGGAGGCGCCATTTTAAATCGCCCAATATGCCGAAAAGTGGCAGTATCACTGCTTTCGACAACGAGGTAGAAGACTGGACCACGTATGTGGAAAGAATCGAAGTGTACTGCAAAGCAAATGAGGTGGCTGATGGAAAGAGGGCGTCGGTATTATTAAATCTGATGGGTGCGAGTACGTACGGCCTATTGCGGAACTTAATTACCCCAGCTAAACCAATGGAGAAAAGTTTTGAGGAGATTGTTCATATCTTACAGGAACACCTAAGCCCTACACCACTGCTGATAGCAAAAAGATTCAAGTTCCATAAAAGAAACCAGCACAAAGATGAGAGCAATGCTGACTATCTTACGGAACTACGCAAGTTATCGAAGCACTGCCAGTTCGGAGCAGGACTGGCAGACACCTTACAGGATAAGTTTGTCTGCGGGCTCCAGAGTGATGGAACCCAGAAACGACCACTTTCAAAAAAGGACCTGATGCTAGAACAGGCTTTCAGCATGGCAGTATCCTACGAAGCAGCAGCACGGGGAGCTGCGGGAATACAACAGAAACCACAAGAATACAGCGCTAATGAAATGGCGTATGGAGCCGAAAAGTGCTATCGCTGCGGCAGAACAACCCATGAGCAGAAGGACTGCTGGTTTAAAGACAAAATATGCAGGCAATGCGGGAAAATGGGACATATAGCAAGAGTCTGCAGGTCGGGAAAGAAGACCAACATGACAAGAACAACTAAGGAACGGTACAGGAAAGTAAAGAAACTGACAGATAGTAGTTCAGAAGACCAGGAGAGTCATAAGGACTCCGGGAGCAGGCGACTAAGTTGTTTAAAGTTACACAACGTGATCGCAAAAGAAGATCACCGAACATTTGGGTCACCCTCATGATAGCAGGGTCCCCAGTGAAGATGGAATTGGACACAGGATCAGCCCTAACTGTCATGAATCGACAAGACTATGAGCGGCTATTCTCACACATACCCTTAAAGGACACGTCCATTGTATTGAAGACATACACGGGGCAAAAGGTCTACCCCAGAGGAAAAGTAAGGGTGCCAGTTGAATATAACGGAAAGGAAACACAGAAACTATACATGTATATACTACGAGATGGAGGACCACCATTATTGAGACCTGAATGGATCCGAAGACTACAACTGGATTGGCATTCCATTCTGGCACTAACTGTGACTGACAAAAAAGATGATGACGTCGCACCTGGACGTCTGTCACAAATTTTATCTGACGCGGAAGAGGTGTTCCAACAAGGACTTGGGACTCTAAAAGGAGTAAAGGCAACCATAAAGATTGAGGATAACGCAACCCCAAAATTTTTCAAGGCCAGACCGGTGCCATACTCGATACGCCCAGCTGTGGAAGCTGAACTGGAGAGTCTGGAGCGTTCGGGGGTGCTGTCTAAGGTGGACTGGAGCGAGTGGGCCACATCCATCGTTCCTGTAATGAAGAAAGCATTGAGCAGCATGCCTGGGGAGCCAAGGAAGGTTCGCATCTGTGGGGACTTCAAGGTGACTGTGAACCCAGTCCTGCACACAGCACAGTATCCACTTCCGCGGATAGAAGATATTTTCGCCTCACTATCTGGAGGGAAACGTTTTACAAAGATTGACCTGGCTCAAGCCTATCTACAAATGGAGGTGGAAGAAGCATCTAGGAAATACCTCACGATAAACACTCACAAAGGCCTTTACCAGTACAATCGACTGGTATTTGGGGTAGCATCGGCCCTGGCTATGTGGCAGATGGCAATGGAGCAAGTCCTGCAAGGGATCCCGGGGACCCAGTGTTATTTGGACGATATCCTGGTTACGGGCGAAAATGACAATGAACACCTTGCCAACCTGGAACAGGTGCTCACGAGATTGCAGGAATATGGGCTACGAGCCAACCGTCCCAAATGCGAGTTCTTCAGGAGACAAATCTCGTATTGTGGCCACATGATTGATGAGGAAGGGTTGCATAAGTCGCCGGACAAGATTGAGGCTGTAGTCAAGGCTCCAGCACCAGAAAATGTGTCGCAACTGAGGTCGTTCCTTGGGTTGGTGAACTACTACCATAAGTTCTTGCCGAATTTATCTACAATTCTGCACCCACTGAACGCCCTCCTTCAAACTGGTGTAACATGGAAATGGAGCGATGAGTGTAAGCGTGCCTTTCAGGAATGTAAATGCCAAATCACTTCAAAAGAAGTATTGGCCCACTACAACCCAACACTCCCGATTCGGTTGGCATGTGATGCGTCACCTTACAGCATTGGAGCGGTGCTGTCACACAAATTCCGTGACAGCTCAGAGAGGCCAACAGCCTTTGCATCGCGCTCACTAACCTCAGCCGAGCGTAACTACGCCCAGATTGACAGGGAGGCCCTCAGCCTGGTGTGGGGGGTGAAGAAGTTCAATCACTATCTGCACGGGCAGAAATTCACCCTACTGACTGATCATCAACACCTGGTCTCAATTTTTAACCCAAAGAAGGGCGTTCCGGTGATGACGGCGCAACGGCTGCAAAGATGGTCATTTTTTCTAGGGGCACATCAGTATGACATAGAGTACAAAGGTACGAAACAACATGGAAATGCTGATGGGCTGTCGTGCCTACCGTTGCCTACGGCGGAAGAAGCACCTGCAGTGGACCCTGTGGAGATATTCCATGCGACCATAGTCGAATGTTTGCCTGTTACAAACGCAAGTATTGAGAAGGAAACCCGAAATGACCCGACACTCTCTCGGGTCTATGATTTGATGGTGAAGGGATGGCCAGCATATGGCGACTCACTGTTGCCAGCATTCTCGCCGAGGAGGGAACAGCTGTCAGTGTGCCGGGGAACCTTGATGTGTGGATCCCGAGTGGTAATTCCACCCAAGTTGAGAGAGAGAGTACTCAATGAGCTTCACGAGGGTCATCTGGGAGGGGTAAAAATGAAGAGCCTAGCCAGGGTGTTTGTGTGGTGGCCGGGAATCGATAAAGAAATCGAGGATATGACCAAGAGATGCACAGGATGCCAGAAGGTCCAAAACACTCCACCACAGGCCCCGCTACATCCATGGGAGTGGCCCTCATCTCCATGGCAACGGGTACACATTATGGACTCAATGTTTCTAATCGCTGTGGACGCCCATTCGAAATGGCCAGAGGTCATTAAAATGTCCTCCACCACCACGGAGAAAACTATTGCAGTCCTAAGGACCATCTTCGCCAGGAATGGGTTGCCAGAACAGATCTGTTCCGACAATGGCCCACAGTTTGTGTCTGAGGATTTCCGGAGGTTCCTGAAGAATAATGGGGTGAAACATTACACATCTGCCCCATATCATCCAGCCACAAATGGATTGGCTAAGAGGTTTGTTCAGACCTTTAAAAAGGCCATAAAGGCAATGTATAATGACGACATACCACTGCAACACAAGGTGGATAACTTCCTGTTGCTTACCGGAATGCGACACATGCAGTAACCAACCAAACTCCAGCCGTACTGTTTTTCAACCGGAGAGTAAGATGTCGCTTGGATTTGCTCAAACCAAACATAAGACGAGATGTTGAGGA
The DNA here is from genome assembly GCF_052327205.1 of Somniosus microcephalus. Lineage (NCBI taxonomy): Eukaryota > Metazoa > Chordata > Chondrichthyes > Squaliformes > Somniosidae > Somniosus > Somniosus microcephalus. Next base: position 32,861,371 of record NC_141009.1, read on the forward strand.
TAAGCAGTTCCAGCACATAAATGAGAAGCCAACCAGGAGCTTCAAGATAGGGCAACCAGTCTTGGCCCGCGACTACCTAACAGAAAAATGGCAGCCAGGCACGATATGCACACAGCAGGGACCACTAATGTACACAGTGGACGTTGGAGAGAGCATCGTGAGATGCCATGCTGACCAGATTCTAGAGTCACAGGAACAAGCCAAACCTGTACCACAAGCATGTGCACCTGGTAATGAGCCCGAAGTACAGATTGCGTCTACCTCAGAAGCAGGGGTATTGGAAGCTGACGAACCAACCAATGACAATGAGCCAGAATTGACTCCACCGCCAGAACAGGATACTTGAGAAAGGCGCTATCCAGTCCGGATCAGGAAGCCTCCTCAAAGACTGAACTTATAAATGACTATTTCAGTTGATGTATATATTACTGAGAAAATTGTAATTGTAATTAGTTATTATTTAGTTGTTAAATGAATGTTATGTACTGTTTATCTAAAAGGGGAGGAATTGTTGTGTATGTACCTTTAAGGGAATAACTGGTCTTAGACTGCAGTACCGGCAGTGACCACCCCTGTATAAAAGGCCCTAGCAGGCTTCTGTAGTTTCAGTTTCAAGCTGCCTCTTGTTCAGTAAAGTACCTGTTAAACTGTTCTCCCGAAGTCCGTGTATTATTGAGGCGCGGACTTTACAAGGAGGAGGATGTAAAGATTCTGCAAAGGGATATAGATTGGTTAAGTGATTTAGCAAGAAGATGGCAGATGGAGTATAATGTGGGAAAGTGGGAAATTATCCACTTTGGTAGAAAGAATGGAAAAATAGAATTTTTTTTAAAAGGTGAGAGACTAGTAAATGTTGGGATTCAGAGGGATTTGGGGGTCCTTGTAAACGAATCACAGAAAGTTAACGTGCAGGTACAACAAGCAATTAGGAAGGCAAATGGTGTGTTAGCCTTTATAGGAGGATAGGTGGGAAAGTGAACTTGATGTAGAAATTCAGCCAGGATCTTATTGAATGGTGGAGCAGGCTCGAGAGGCTGTATAGTCTATTCATGCTCCTATTTCTTATGTTCTTAATATACTTGGAAGCAAAAAGTAGGGAAACAAAATGCACCTTAAATTCAAAGGGGGAAAAATTCGCTAGCGACCATTTTGATTCACTAAATTTAGCGCCCGGCGAAAGATAGCGCCGGCGATCACTAACTTCAGTTTTAGTGCCACAAGAGGGAGGTGGAGCGCTAATTCAAGCGCTCCACTTCCTCCTTAGAGCGCTAACCCCGAATATCGGGGCGGTGCATCCTGCAGCGCTGCGCATTGGGCCACGTTGCGCTGCTGCATGGAAGGTCTCTTCCCCTTATTAAAGGGGAGGGCCCAAGCCCACAACTCTGCGGGGCCCTACCTGGACCACCGGGCAGCGGGGTGCCATGCCAGCAGCCCGGCACTCAAGAGGAGTGCCGGGCTGCCAGATTGCGGCACGGACCCCGCATTGAAAGACGCAACGGGCCGCGACAAGTAAGTCGGCTGATTTCTCCCCCCCCCGCCTGCCACCTCCCCTTTAGTTAACCTGCCGCTCCGTTCCCGCTCCCTGAATGGGTCGCTGTCATTGCCCGGCGCAGATTTTGTGGGCCAATTTTGCAGGCAGGGCGAAAACGGGGTGCTGTGCACGGCAATCACCTGTGCAGCGGAGCAGGGTTGTACCAGTTACTGCCGCCGCTAAACTTCTGCTGAATTTAGCAGTTGTTGTTAGTGGCACCGCGCCCGGCTGAAAAGTTGTTAGCGCCTCTAGGAGGTGCTAATGGGGCGCAAATAGGAGGCACAAATGCACCGAATTTCTAGCCCTAAAGATTTTAATGGAGTAGAGAAGCCATAGTGAGCAGATATACATTAATAGTAAAGGAAATGATAGTCAGTGTCTCTGATATTTCATTCTTGGTCTGGTCAAAATCTGATGTAAACCATCGAATGCCAGTAATTTTCTTTTTTATATACCAATGCGACACATTTGATAGCACTTTCATCTCTGGGTCAGAAATTTGTAGATTTAAACCCTAGGCCAGGAATCAAGCACATAATCTAGTTTCACACATCAGTGCAACGCCGAGAACGTATTGCAATGCCAGAGGTACCATCTTTCATGCGAGACATTAAACTAGGATGTCGTCTGCCTGCACTGGTGGACATGAAAGGTCACATAACACAATTTAAAGAAGAGCAGGCAAATCTCCTGGTGCCCTGACCAGTATTATTCCCTCAACCAGCATCATACATAAAAAAAATTCATTGGTCATTTATTCCATTTGTTGTTCGTGGACCCTTGCTGTTCACAAAATGGCTGCTGCGGTGCCCTACATAATGACAGTGACTATACTTCAAAAAGTAATTAATTGGCAATGGAGCACTTTGCAATACCCCAAGGGCGTGATAAGGCCCTACATAAATACAACTTCTTTCTTAAGGTTGAATAACGTCTTCAGTGTCATTTCTCTTTTAATACTAACTTCCACCACCTGTTTTACACCCACCTCATTGTTCTACAATCCCAGTGTTCAAGAGGGGGGACCTGATTGAGGTGTACAAAATTATGAGGGGCATAGATAGGGTAGATAGAAAGGAACTTTTCCCCTTAGTAGAGGGGTCAATAACCAGGGGGCATAGTTTCAAGGTAAGGGGCAGGATGTTTAGAGGGGATTTGAGGAAAAACTTTTTCACCCAGAGGGTGGTTGGAATCTGGAACTCACTGCCTGAAAGGGTGGTAGAGGCAGGAACCCTCACAACATTCAAGAAGCATTTAGGTGAGCACTTGAAACACCATAGCATACAAGGCTACGGACTAAGTGCTGGAAAATGGGATTAGAATAGACAGGGCTTGATGGCCGGCGCAGACACGATGGGCCGAAGGGCCTCTTTCTGTGCTGTATAACTCTATGACGCTATAACTCCTCTGTGAAAATTGAGGCATGGTATTTCTGCAGCATTTCTGCTAATCCCTCACTCTCCACTGCAAGCCTACCTTCCTTAATTCCTTAATGGCCATTTCCTTATTTTGACCTTTATTTTATTAACATGCCTACAAAAAGCTTTTACGATTACCCTTTATGCTCTTTGTTAGTTTTCTCTCCTACTCCCTCTCAGCTCTTCTAACCTCTCTTTCTGTAGCTTTCCTACATTCTTTATATTTATCCTGGTTTTTGTTTTATTGCCCATCCTGTAAATGTTAAAAAAAAATTAAAGTTTCAAATTTGATCTAATCTCCCAATTCATCCATGGAATTCCCACCTTCGATAAGCTCTCTTTTTTCCCTAACTGGAATATATTTAATTTGTGTACTTCCGAGCTCCTGTTCAAACATTTCCTATTGCTGAAGTGCGGTTCTGTTTTTTAGTGCCCTATTTTAATATTTTCCATCACACTATCATTTGGTTTTTTTTCCCCCAGTCTAGTCCCCTTGTCCTTGATATTTCCTTCCTATTCTTACAAATGTCCACCCACGCCCTCCACCGCACCCCCCCCCCCATAGGCCCCCTACTTGTTGCACTTCGTTAGCCAGAATCAGGTTGAATAATGTTTCCATCCTTGTAGGAGTAGCAACATAATCACGGAGGAAGCAGTCCCGATAATAAGCACCTGGTATTTATTTCCTCCCGGAATTCCTTCTTATTTTTGCTCTGTAAACATTTACAAGATTTCTCGTGAGTAATAATTTGGGAATCTTACCACCAAAAACCTCATGCTGTGTCTGCTTCCTCATAAAGCTATATTAAGGTGCAATATTTTTTCAAGCATGTGTGACTGGATGATTTCAGTGTTCCCAATCATTTTGTTCTTCTGCACATTTCCCAGTAGCCTCAAGAATTACATTTTTCTTCAAATTATTTCATTATTTAAGTCAGGTATGAAGTTAAAAGATGCTGTAAGTTGGGCTATAAAACTGTCATCCAACAGCTCTGAGAGCCTTGTAAACAAATACACCAACTCAGTGTGGTGCTAAGTGATAGAGAACAAGAAAGTAGATTGACTCCTCAGTCTGTGCGGAGTTGACTGATCACAGCTGGGACTGAAGCAGGTGCACCACAATCAACTTCAACACAGGGCTAGAAAGGGGGGAGAAATTAGTTAGAATTCCTGCTGTTTATCACTAAATGTAGATGGTACTTGCATCTACAAGATGCACTGCAGCAACTCACCAAGGCTTCTTCGGCAGCACCTCCCAAACCCGCGGCCTCTACCACCTAGAAGGACAAGAGCAGCAGGCACATGGGAACACCACCACCTCCAAGTTCCCATCCAAGTTACACACTATCCTGACTTGGAAATATATCGCTGTTCCTTCCTCGTCGCTAGGTCAAAATCCTGGAACTCCCTACCTAACAGCACTGTGGGAGTACTTTCACCACACGGACTGCAGCGGTTCAAGAAGGCGGCTCACCACCACCTTCTCAAGGCAATTAGGGATGGGCAATAAATGCTGGCATTGCCAGTGACGTCCACATCACATGAATGAATAGAAAAAAACGATCCCATTACTGAAGTTGGAAAATGTGCATGTGTGGTCGTAGGTTCGAGGACCAGCTCAGACCATCATGGTTAGATTTGGTTGTGAACACACACTGTCCAACTTTATTTGAGTGAGGCACTGGAAAGGTACTGGTATCCCAATACAAGCCAGGAAGGGAGTAGAAAAAACTAAAATAAAAAGGGCCATCGGTGCACTGCACATCAACACACCATGTATTGCAAGGGAGAGTGAGCAGCATTACAGTTAAAATGAAGGAGTAAATGCTTTTGATGACATTGCCAAGGGGAAAAACTGTTTGGGTTGAAACTCCGGTGTCATTTGTTAATAGTTTTTGGTTGAGCAGTTGCCTCAAAATGAGCGAGTCCGCAAAATGGATTTTAATGGGTGGCAGTACGAAAAGCTCGCGGGAAGAAAATAGTGATAACCTCAAATGTTGCCTTCTAGGGGGAAAATAACCAGAGAAAGAATGAATCCCACGATATTACGTTGGTATGAGCAAAATGACCTTTTCGAATGGTCTGTCTCTTGGCTTTGACGCTGTGTATATATGTTACAATGCTGCTGATGTCTGGCGTAAAAATAAATAATGCCTTCCTGGCAGACAGATCAAACAAAACTACTGGAGAAATTACATTTTAGTTTGTTATTCAAAGCTCATGACTATGTTACAGAGCTCACTGCCTGAACAAGGTGTTACACAAATGGCCTTTTCAGAACATTTACACTGAGGGTTCCACACAGAGAATACCATACAAAGAAATCTCACTGATGGTTCATTCTAGCATGGGGCTGTGTGAGATTAAGAATATCTCATAAAGAAGATCTTGCTATTTTAAAACACCTTCAAGGCTTAATGTGGCAATGAATGGAGGAATGTATACCAGCTCTAAGATAAGTATATTAATGATTATGAGATATTATCATAGATCATTTCTGGCCAATGTCTATAATGTTGGTCAATGTTCAACACAAATAATTCAATTTCTCCCAGGAAAAAAATAATCAGATTGCTACTTGTGGGAGTGAAGTAAAGCTCACAGGACAGGGATTGATGTAAGTCCTCCCATTGCTGGAGGATGGGGTGGTTCTTCCCAGATAGGACAATCTTCACACATCCGAGTAGCAGAGTGTCATGAGAGTTTGGGTAAGTGAGAGAGTTAGGGTAAGTGGGGTGTTAGGTTCTGTTTTGTTTCTGGCCTTGTTTTTCCTGCCAGCCTCAGGATTAGCAGACATCGCGGAGGCAGAGCAGCGAGGCGAGGCCCATTCGAGGCAGCTGGGAGCAGCAGCGGGTGTTGAGTCGAGCCGAAACAGGCAACATTCCAAGGGGAGGTCAGAATTCAAAAGTGACATCACAGCCAAGCTGGTAGGTGATTGGCTGGTTGGTGAGTACTTTTCCTTCCCTTTTAAACCTTTATAAGTTGGTAAGTTCAATTAAATAGAGGTGTGATATTCATCATCTAGAATTGGGGCAGAGGGTATTTAAAAATAATAATAATAAATTTAATTAATTACATAGAATGGGAGATCAGGTGATGTGTTACTGTTGCAATAAGTGGGAGCTGGTGGACACCACTGATGTTCACAGTGATCACATTTGCAGTAAGTGCTGGCTGCTCGAGGAACTCCGGCTCCGTGTTGATGAGCTAGAGTCCGAGCTTCAAACACTGCGACACATCAGGGAGGGGGAGAGTTACCTGGACTCGGTGTTCCAGGAAGTAGTCACACCAATTAGATTAACTAATTCAGATGTAGTCCGTGGTCAGGGACAGGAGGGTGTGACTATGAGTGAGGCAGGTACGGGGATCCAGGAGGTAGTGTTGGAGGAGCCGCAGCCCTTGCTCTTGTCCAACAGGTTTGAGGCTCTTACTCCCTGTGAGGACGGGAACGGGGACTGCGGGGAGGATGAGCAACCTGGCCACAGCACCATGGAACGAGGGGCCATTCAAGTGGGGGGAGTAAAAAGAAATGCTGTAGTGGTAGGGGATAGTATCATTAGGGGGATAGATAGGGTTCTTTGCAGCCGAGAGCGAGAGTCCCGAAGGTTGTGTTGCTTGCCTGGTGCCAGGGTTAAGGACATCTCTTCTGGGCTGGAGAGAAACTTGGAGTGGGAGGGGGAGGATCCAGTTGTCGTGGTCCATGTTGGTACCAACGACATAGATAGGACAAGGAAAGAGGTTCTGCTGAGGGAGTATGAGCAGTTAGGGGCCAAATTAAAAAGCAGAACCACAAGGGTAATAATCTCTGGATTACTACCTGAGCCATGAGCAAATTTGGCTAGGGTAAATAAAATCAGAGAGTTAACTGCGTGGCTCAAAGAGTGGTGTGGGAGAAATGGGTTTTGCTTCTTGGGACACTGGCACCAGTACTGGGACAGGAGACAGCTGTTCCGTTGGGATGGACTTCACTTGGCCAGTGCTGGGATTAGAATCCTGGCGAATCGAATAACTAGGGCTGTAGAGAGGGCTTTAAACTAATTAGTGGGGGGGAGGTTTCAAGAGAGCGAAAAATAAAATTGTCAGCGGAGAAGGCAATAGAGCAAGGTACCAGTGGGGGAATTAAAAACCAGAGCATGTCAGGAAGGGACAGAATATATAAAGATAAAGGTAAAGTAGTAAAGGGGGTAAAAGCAGGAATAAATTGTCACAAAACATATTTAAAAGTTCTTTATCTGAATGCACGCAGCATTTGTAACAAAATAGATGAGTTGACGGTACAAATAACTACATATGGGTATGATCTAGTGGCCATTACAGAAACATGGCTGCAAGGTGACCATGACTGGGAACTAAACATCCAGGGGTATTTGACTATTAGGAAGGACAGACAGGAAGGAAAGGGAGGTGGGGTGGCTATTATAATAAAGGATGGAATCACTGCAATAGTGAGAAATGATATTGGGTCAAAGGGTCAGGATAGTTAAACAGTTTGGGTGGAGATAAGGAATAAGGGGAAAAAGTCATTGGTGGGCGTAGTCTATAGGCCTCCTAACAGTTGCAACTCTGTTGGTCGGAGTATAAATCAGGAAATAGTTGGGGCTTGTAATAAGGGAACAGCTATAATCATGGGAGATTTTAACTTTCATATTGACTGGACATATCAAATTGGGCAGGGCAGCCTTGAGGAAGAGTTCATAGAGTGCATTAGGGACGGGTTCCTTGAGCAGTATGTTACTGAACCAACCAGGGGGCAGGCAATCTTAGATCTGGTCCTGTGTAATGAGACAGGGTTAATAAAAAATGTCCTAGTAAAGGATCCCCTTGGAATGAGTGACCATAACATGGTTGAATTCCAAATTCAGTTGGAGGGTGAGAGAGTTGGATCCCAAACCAGCGTACTAGGCTTAAATAAAGGAGACTATGAAGGTATGAGAGCAGAGTTGACTAAAGTGGACTGGGAAAATAAATTAAGGTGTAAGACGGTACATGAGCAGTGGTGTACATTCAAGGAGATATTTCACAACTTTCAAGAAAAATATATTCCACTGAGGAAAAAGGGGCGTAAAAGAAAAGACAGCCATCCGTGGTTAAGTAAAGTAATAAAGGATAGTATCCGACTGAAAACAAGGGCATATAAAGTAGCCAAATCTAGTGGGAGGATAGAAGATTGGGAAGCATTTAAAAGCCAGTAAAGAATAACTAAAAGATTAATTAAACTAGCAAAAATATAAAAACAGATAGCAAGAGTTTCTACAGTTATATAAAAAGAAAAAGGGTGGCTAAAGTAAATGTTGGTCCCTTAGAGGACGAGACCGGGAAATTAGTGGTGGGGAACATGGAGATGGCAAAAACGCTGAACAAATATTTTGTATCAGTCTTTACAGTAGAGGACACTAAGAATACCCCAACACTGGACAAACAGGGGGCTATAGGGGGGGAGGTGCTAAACACGATTAAAATCACTAAGGAGATGGTACTTGGTAAGATAATGGGACTTAAGGCAGATAAATCCCCTGGACCTGATGGCTTACATCCTAGGGTCTTGAGAGAAGTAACAGTAGGGATTGCGGATGCATTGGTGGTAATTTTCCAAAACTCCCTGGATTCAGGAAAGGTCCCAGCAGATTGGGAAACTGCAAATGTAACGCCCTTATTTAAAAAGGGAGGTAGACAAAAGGCTGGAAACTATAGACCAGTTAGCCTAACATCTGTGGTTGGTAAAAAGTTGGAGTCCATTATTAAGGAAGCAGTATCAGGACATTTGGATAAGCATAATTTAATTTGACAGAGTCAGCATGGTTTTATGAAGGAGAAGTCATGTTTGACAAATTTGCTCGAATTCTTTGAGGATGTAACAAACAGGGTGGATAAAGGGGAACCAGTGGATGTGGTGTATTTGGACTTCCAAAAGGCATTTGACAAGGTGCCACACAAAAGATTACTGCACAGGATAAAAAATCACAGGATTGGGGGTAATATACTGGCATGGGTGGAAGATTGGCTATCTAACAGAAAACAGAGAGTTGGCATAAATGGTTCATTCTTGGGTTGGCATTCAGTAACTAGTGGTGTTCCGCAGGGGTCAGTGCTGGGACCCCAACTCTTTACAATCTATATTAACGATTTGGAGGAGGGGACCAAGTGCAACATATCCAAGTTTGCCGACGATACAAAGATGGGAGGGAAAGCAGTGAGTGAGGAGGACATAAAAAACCTGCAAAAGAACATAGACAGGCTAAGTGAGTGGGCAGAAATTTGGTAGATGGAATATAATGTTGGAAAGTGTGAGGTTATGCAAGTTATTATCTAAATGGAGAGAAACTGCAAAGTGCTACAGTACAAAGGGATCTGGGGGTCCTGATGTATGAAACACAGAAGGTTAGTATGCAGATATAGCAGGTGATCAGGAAGGCCAATGGAATCTTGGCTTTTATTGCAAGGGGGATGGAGTATAAAAGCAGGGAAGTCTTGCTTCAGTTATACAGGTACTGGTGAGGCCACACCTGGAATACTGCATACAGTTTTGGTTTCCATATTTAAGAAAAGATATACTTGCTCTCGAGGCAGTTCAGAGAAGGTTCACTCGGTTGATTCCGGAGATGAGGGAGTTGACTTATGAGGAAAGGTTGAGTAGGTTGGGCCTCTACTCATTGGAATTCAGAAGAATGAGAGGCGATCTTATCGAAACATATAAGATTGTGAGGGGGCTTGATCGGGTGGATGCGGGGAGGATGTTTCCACTGATGGGTGAGACTAGAACTAGGGTGCATAATCTTAGAATAAGGGGCTGCCCTTTCAAAACTGAGATGAGGAGAAACTTCTTCACTCAGAGAGTAGTAAATCTATGGAATTTGCTACCTCAGAGAGCTGTGGAAGCTGCGACATTAAATACATTTAAAACGGAGATAGACAGTTTCCTAGCTGATAAGGGAATTAGGGGTTACGGGGAGCGGGCAGGGCAGTGGACGTGAGTCTAGATTCAGATCAGCCATGATCCTATTGAATGGCGGAGCAGGCCCGAGGGGCCGTATGGCCTACTCCTGCTCCTACTTCTTATGTTCTCATGTACAGAGATGAGTCTCAGAAGGTGATTTTCTTTAGATTTAAAATATATTTATCCCTACTACTTCTGTTAGTTAATTTGTGAATGAATACTTTATAAGTTTCGAAAAGAAATCCCAAATTTCCTTGCATTCTAATAAATAATACTATTACATCACTGGCCATGACTTCAGTTGTGTGGAGCGAGTATGCCTCCAGACACCATAATTACAGGAAGCATCTCCAACTGATGCTAAACAATGTAACGTCATTTTAAGATTGTCACACTGTCGGATGTCTGCGGCAGTTTAAAACAAAAAACCATGCGATTGCATTGTTTGAACAGGATATGAGCCTTATTTTTTTTTAATCTAACTGTAGAAATGAATCAAAACGACATCCTACTACAGAACCTGTACATCAGTATGCATCAATGTTCAAGTAAAATCCAAAAAGCAATGCTGAAAAATCACTGCTTTTATTATTGTATATTTAGTATACAATTACATACTAAATATGTAATGAGTCAAATGACTGTTTCTAAATTAGTAGACCAATAGTAAAAAAAAACAATCTGAGCTGTTCTGAAAAGACGATGAGGAGGGATCTCTTTCAGTAATACAAAGAGGAAGCTATCATTACAATATGCCCCTATTCTACCGAAGTATTCAATTAAGAGTGGACATAAAATATGATGTAGTGTACACTTGGGTCATGTTAAGTAAAGGATATTTTTGCTGCAGGTATCAGGAGCTGCATGATGTACTTCGTAAGAAACACTAGTGGTGCAGTATGAAGTGTCAATGAGTGGTGACATAATAAAACTCACTACTCACTTGGTTTGAGTATAAAGCAAGACTTTAATCAACTTGTTTCAAAACATGGAGGTCTAGTTATCTTTCACTAGTTCCTGTTTACAAAATGTCCTGGGAAAGCTGGGCCCACACCCGAATATTTATACTCCTTGGACAGCGCCACCAGCTGGCCGTCCTGTGTTATTTCATGAGTCTTTCTTCATGGATCATATGATTCATAACAAGTGGTGCTGCAGAGTTGTACACTGTGTGTTCCTACCTGCAGTCCTCTTTGCAAGTGAATTCCCGCTGGAAGCTGTGGTGCAATTTTAACCCAACAAGCCCATTGGGAAATTGACGGGATCGGGTACAACACCCATTTTACGCCCCATTTACTCGCCATTGAATTCAATGGAGTGCAATATTGGGTGGGATGTAAAACGGCCGTTCCTCCTCATCCCGTGGGTTTCCCGCACAACGAGCTGGGTTAAAGTTGCCCCTACTGAGTGGAGACTGGGCATTTCTTCTCAGTTAGGGATGGAAAATCAGAAGGAGGGTTATTCTCAGAGCAGGACTGATAGACCCATTGTAGCAGATCACCCTCTCTGTCATGGATGATGTGCAACACAGCGAAACACAACTTGTAGGGATGGCGGGGGCGGGGGGGAGGGGGGCAGCGGGAGATATTTTAAAAATAGAAGGAACCAATAGGGTCAGGGATAGTGACAGTGGGCGGACAGATCCAAATGCATTTCAGGGTCCAAGTTTCTTTTGCAGCAAAACTAGTGTTATTATTATTTCCTGGACATGGGTTAATGTAACTCAGATTTAAACCATCAACCCCAAATTACGGTATATCACTTATTCGAGAATATGTGGGATGTCCACGCTCTCGCATCACCTCTGATGGTGGAAAACTATATGGCGCTATATCAGAGTGCAGGCTAAACTACTTGTTCAAATTTATTTATTGCTATAACAATATATAGAAGCAAAAATATTTACCAACATATTGATGCAGTATAATAGTCAAACTTACACTACATATCAACTACTGTTTAAAAGAATAAAAGGACAACACTGAAATCCTTGTGGCTCTTCTGAGCCAATCATTAAAATAATGGCAAAAAAGATTATGATGGAGGGAATGCATTGAGGTTGCAGGTCAGAAGTTTTTTCTTGTATCCTGTCAAGGAGTGGAACAGAGGTGATACAAGAGGCTCCCCAGATTTGGGAGGAGTATGCAACAGATTTTGTAGAATTGTTCAGGGAAGAGAGAGGAAACCAAGCTTCTTGGAGAAGATATTGAAGTTTCTTTTGAGTTCAAAGGAAACAGTGAGACAAAGAATACCAGTAGTTGAGGTGGGGGCTATCAAAGATAAAAGGTTAAAGATTATTGGTTAGACTTGCAAGGAACATGCAGAAATTGTATCTTCAAAGTAGTCTCATCCTCTCCTACCTCTGCAACTTCCTTCAGCCTTACATCCCTTCTCTTGCCCTCTGTGTCTCCAACTCTGGCCTTCCAGGCATTGTTCATACACTCCCATGCTGTATGGTCCATCACTAATGGCAAAGTTTTCAAGCTCTCTGGAATGGCCTCCCTAAATCCTCCACCTCCACAACTCCACCTTCAAAAACTTTCTCAAACGCCACCTTTTCAACTAAAGTTTTAGTCACTTCTCCTAACTGTCCCACCAAAGTTTGGTATCTCTTCTTTTGTTTCTTGTATCTACTTTCTCCCCTCTGTAAAGCGCCTTGGATGCCTTCTATGTTAAATGTGTTGTAGATATAGAAATTATTATAGAAACTGCATTCAGTTATCATTCGCAAGATAAGGTTATAGTAGCTCTGAACTGGTTACATCCCATAATAGCTTTACATAGCTTTATAGTACAGTAAAACACTTCCTCAAGATCATAGGCAGGAGTTTCTGCTTTTGCAGAATGCCAGTGCACCTTGGTCAAGGCAGTAGTTCCAACTGCCCTTAACCTCTGCTCCTGACCTTGGCCGATTTTCCAGGATCACAGCACTTTGCATATTTGAGGTGGCTTCTGCCATGGAGGCTACCTGGGGGCCCGGAGAGTGGTTGTGGCAAACCACAGTGGCCTACCACAGATCAATATTGCTGGCGGCGTCTTGGCTGGCTGAAAAAATCTGCAAAGCTTTTCGTTACAACAGAACCTTTGTCTGTGCAGTTGATCACTCAGGCTAAGGGGGGCCCTTGGATTTTACATCCCCCCTCCGCCGACATAGCATTGTTGCATGCCAGGAGTGAACAGACATTTCTAGTGCCATATTTGGATGAATATTTTGTGACTTCCAGCAGAAAATCTGATAACTAGCGGGGCAATCAGAGAACCAGTAGAACGGTTGAAGAAACTTCCAGCACATTCTGCTCCAGCAGAAAATCTAGGCCCCTTTGTCTATAAAGACCAACAGTCCTCATTATGAGAAGCTTTGACCATTCTTTGTTATATATCAAGAAAAGGGTTTTTTTGCACATTTTTGACAAATATCTGCAGACGAAAGTCAGCTGTCTGTGGCTGGAGCCACAGCGAGATTGTTTATGATTTTGTTTTGTTTCCATTATTAACCTCTCCCCTTCAATTCTCTTGCAACTTAGCCAGACAGCAGAAAACGCCTCCTTTCAGATTCAAACAATCCAGTCAGGTAACTGCATTTTTGGCTTCAATCATTTGATTGGAATGTTTAAACTTAAACCATCCAGTCAGAAAACCAGAATTTCACAAGCCTGCAGCTGGTAACTTGTTATGGAGTAGAAACTTAGTATCACTCAGTTAAACTGCTAGTGATACTGTGGAACTCATGTATGGGGCAGGTGCAGATCAGCAGATGTTTAATCAGCTGTACTGATGAGCAGCTATGAGGACGAATATGAGTCGATAGTCAATAGTACTGTGCGGGGGAATTGAGAGAAACACTTTCAATGCATTCCCCTCACAGCCTGTCAAAAGTAAAGACGTGTATTTTTCTTTTCTTGCGCGTGAGGACCAATTCCAACTGTTCCCAGGAACAGAAAGCGGCCATTTTCTTGAGTCATGCAGCCAATGCATCGGTGGGTGGCTCACAGTGGGAGTACAGGGTAGCATCCTGTTTGGTTCTGGGCGTCAATCCCAGAATTTAATCTTTTAAGGGGGGAGAAAAGAAAATCACTGCTGCTATTGGTCTGGGATTGGGCTAATATTTATAAAGGATTTCCATACTTTTCCCAATGAACTTTTCAACATCACAACTGTTGAGCAGAACTGATGAGCCTAAATCTGCTGGCTGTTCATAGCCAATGTGGAAAATCTAGTCCCTTGCGCAAATTAGGTAACTGTGCGTCATTTTCAGTTGACTAAAAATAACCCATCTGCATAGATTCTTTTAATATCCCTGACATTGGAATACAGCAAGACATTCCGCCTGTTCAGTGCTTGCAGCAACTTGCATAATGAAACACCAGCCACTACCTTCATTATCTGTCAGCTTTAAACAACTTCTAGTTCATTCACTTTTCACAACGTATTTATTTATTTATTTATTTTAAAACTTAGCGCCATTCAAGGGAGGTTGTTCTGCTGGACGCAACGGCTGCCCACGAAGTTGAAGGAGTGGCGCGTGCGGTTTCGGTGGTTTTTTGGCTGTTCGTGAGCCGAAAAGAAAATATTGTCACCATTACAAAGAAAACACTTCCAGAGAGAAAGGAGGGGCGGGGGGCGGTGAAAAAAGATCGCTGCTGCCGAACAGGGCCGCGTCAGGGAAAGAAAATCTCCACCAGCAAAACACAGTAAACCTCCATTGTTATTAATTTTCATATTTTTATTAATCTATCTTCTCCTTTCCCTTCACGCGGAGCTTGCACACCATACAAATAAATCACCGCAATCCTCCCCCCGCGAACATATCATACATTGATACTTATACCAACCCGCGCTATTATTATATGTTATTAAACCAACCCATAGCTTCATAGAATCAGGCCTGTGATATGACTATTATTATACATTCATACTTAAATTACCACAGATTTGTGTGTAGTGGGGGGAGGGGCGGTCACCTGACTATAAGGATAATTTCCTCTTCTCAGCAAACATGATGAAGACAAGGATGACCCTATGTTCCCCCCCACCAGCCTCCACATCCAATGGATCATCCTCCGCCATCTCCAGCACGATACCACAAAACACCCGTCCCTCCCAGTATTCCGAATGGACCATTCCCTCCATAACACCCTGGTCCACTGACGAAAGGTCATTGACCTGAAACGCTAACTCTGTTTCTCTCTCCATGGATGCTGCTGAGTTTTTCCAGCATTTTCTGTTGTTATTACCAATTTTATCTACTATTTTGATTTATTTCATCGCAAGAAAATCTTGTGATGTTGCTTTTCAGCCTTGACCAAGAGGAAGTGAATAGAAAGATTGTGCCTTCCTTTTATTTTACGCACAGAGTATTCTTGTTCAGTCAGATGCCAAGCCACTGACAGACGTTCACTGACTAAAAATAACTAAGGGCCATCACGTGTTCTTTTCATTCGCCTTTCGATTATGGTCACTGAGCTGAGAAAAAATATGCAACATTGCTGAACAGGTCTTAGTACAATGTACTAATTCAGAGAGAGTCTGGGACTACTGACAACAATGGAGGATGGGCATTTGATTTTATTTAGTCTACAGACTTGACTTTGAAGGACCCCAATTTTATGTCGTCTTAAAGGCACAGCTAAGGTCATATCACCATCAAATGCTGGGAGCTGTTACTAAACGACCAGCAATGCCCACAAATGTCTTCTCTAAACCATCCGAGACCCAGCCAAATACTGCGACTGGATCCCTCATAGGCATCAGCACGTACTGTTATACCATCAGAGACCCAGCCAAATACTGCGACTGGATCCCTCATAGGCATCAGCACGTACTGTTCTACCATCAGAGACGCTGTCCTCCTCTATCAGAGCACCATAGAATATAGGGACTGAAAGAGTTGCATACTGGCCCAGTCCCAAGAACCCAAGGTTAGCAGAATAGGTGAAAGCCCCATACTAGCCCACAAAGGAATCTGACACATCAGCATTATACTGAAGGCACCCTCGCTTAACTTCGAACCACAGCACAAATGTAACATATTGTTTGCTTTTTCAAAAATAATATTAAATGCTCCTGCCAAATAATATAGTGGGTAAAAGAGCATCCAATGCTTGGCTATGAAAAGAGCATTTCACATCCTTCAGGGTTAGATTTCTCATCGTTTCTGCTGACTGTCATGGTTTTCCCCCGGGGACCTCAGCGAGGTACCTTGGGACATTTTTTCTATGTTAAAGTGCAATATAAATTGTTGCCGTTATTATTATTGCCAGATCATGTTCTTCTTGTTCTAGTAGAGGCATCCCACCCCCACCAGTTGAACAGTTGGTATGCATCTGTACTTTCCTTGGTCTAAGGAGTCCTGTGGTAATGATGACGGAGGGGAATGGAGAAGAGCTAGCAACTTGAGCTGAGCTTCAAATCTTATATCCTTTCCATCACAAAGACCATGTACCTCCACCTGTGTACCATTGTCCGCCTACACACCTGCCTCAGCCCATCTGCTGCTGAAACCCTCATCCATGCCTTTGTCACCTCCAGAATTGACTATTCCAATGCTCTCCTGGCCGGCCTCCTCTCGTCCATGATTTGTAAACTTCAGCTCATCCAAAACTCTGCTGCCTGCATCCCAACATTGGCCCCTTGTCCCCCAACGCCATCAATCTAAAATTCTCATTTGCGTATTCAAATCCCTCACGGCCTCTCCTCTCCCCATCTCTCTCTAACCTCCTCCGGCCGTATAACACCCCAGAGCTCTGGTGCTCTGACTCTGGCATCTTGTGCCTTCCCCCCCTTTGCCCCATCATTGGCAACTGTGCCTTCAGCTATGTAGGCCGCACATTCTGGAATTCCCTCCCTAAACCCCATCGCCTCTCTGCATGGAAGACCCTCCTTAAAACCATCTCTTGGACTAAGCTTTTTGTCGTCCCTCCACCATCTCCTTCTCTGGCTTGGTGTCCATTTTTGTTTGCTCACACCTCTCTGAAGTTCTTTGGAACATGTTTCTACTTTAAAGCTACTATATAAATGTAAACCATTGTTGTTGATGTAACTAGGTTGTCATAAATAAGGATGGTTAGATTTTACTAAATGTGCCATTGGGCCATGCAAAAAATGTGGTTGAGGATCTGACTTGTATACAGATTAATAATTGTATGTACTGCAGTAAAGCTCATTAGGGAATCTAGCAGAGCAGTGAACACATTTAATGAATAGTCCACGGAAATGACTTGTTATCGAAACTCTTAAATTCTCTTATATGCACCAGTGAACGCAAAGTACTTCTCAGTGCAATACGGTGATTCAACAAGTCCCAATGCATACCAGCCTCAAGAGGTTAGTAGGAGTGAGATTAAGAGAAGGTTTGAGAGTTTCCTGTACTTGCTGTGCCCAAGCACAGGACCTTGTAAATTTTACCCAATATTCCTAGCTAATGTTATATTTAAAAAAAACCCTGCTGCAAATGTCACCCTTTTTTCGATGCAAAACATTCTTAAATGTCATGCGTTTCTGAGCCTGAAACTGACAAGCACCTTACAAACTGCAAATAAAAACAGACAATGCTGGAAATACTCAGCAGGTCAGGCAGCACCCGTGGAGAGAGAGAAACAGAGTTAACGGGCTGGATTTTGTGAATGGAGACGTGTTGGAGGCGGGACTGCTGCTTGCCGGGTCTCAGTCCCACCTCCATCATCTTCTGGCCAACCAGCGGGATTTTCCCCTGATTGACCTTGTTAAGCACGCCCTGAGGGCTCAGCAGGCCAATTAGGGGGAAGTCACCAACAGAGCACGTCAACGTCTGACGTGCCATCTGTCAAGATTTCTTGAAAGAAGAAATGTCAGCATTTGACAGCTCTGTGAAGCTGTCAAACACTGACATTCTGTGTAGTTTGATGAGGCCTTGTGTTCAGGACTCATCAAACCTTTCTACTTTGTAGATTTCAGATGACTGTTGGTTTGGAGGATCCAACAGCCAGTCTGTGAAATCTGCAAGGAAGATGTCGGGACTCCCGATCCAGAGCGGATGAAGGCTGTAGGCAGAAACAAAGGTAAGTGAACATTTTCTAACACTTAACACTCACCTCGCATACTTACCACTCCACACTTGCACCTATCACTCACCTCTACATCTTACTTCCAGGTCCCTCCAACCCCTTCAGACCTCCTACTCGACTCCTCCAGCCCAGCAGGGTTCTCAGAGGTCGGGAAGCCTTCACCTGAAAAGGTAAAATGGGACTAATCCTTTTTTCACAGGTAGTTAACAGGCAGTTAAAAGGATTTAATTCCTTTCCCGCCTCGAGGAGACGGGACCTGAAGCAGCACATCTTCCCACCTCCTGGCAAAAGGGCATGGAGGCGGGATGGGGGAAGGTTTGCCATCCGCCCCCACTTTCTGCTACTTTACCGGCTGTCCCACCTCCATACCCGCCTCCTCGGGGCTGAGAAAATCCAGCCCAAAGTTTCAGGCCGATCACCCTTCGTCAGAACTGGAAAAAGTTAAAAGATGTAACAGATTTTAAGCAAGTGCAGGGGCAGGGAAAGGGGGGAGGGGAGGAAAGAAGAAAAGGGAAGGTCTGTGATAGGCTGGAAGGCAGGAGAGATTAAAAGACAAAAGGGATGATGGTGCAAGGCAAAAGGAGATGGTAATGGGACAAGTAAAGAAACAAAAGATGGGTCTAGATGAGGTGTAAATGGGAATGGCAGAATCATCAATAGCTGTCATGTGAAAAAATAGGGGCAGAGGTTGTGGACTGAAATTGTTGAACTCGATGTTGAGTCCAGAAGGCTGTAAAGTGCCTAATTGAAAGATGGGGTGCTGGTTCTCGAGCTTACGTTGAGCTTCGTTGGAACAGCGTAAGAGGCCGGGGTCGGAAAGGTCAGAGTGGGAGTGGAGCAGAGAATTAAAGTGATAGGCGACCAGAAGCTCGGGGTCACGCTTATGGACTGAACGGAGGTGTCACCCAATCTGCATTTGGTCACCCCAAAGTACGAACTGCAAAGTTCCCCGACGAGCAACAATGCACAATATAAATGAGAAAATCACGAGCAGATGATGTCTGCACCCAACCAGATCCCAGTTAGCGTACAACACCATTCGGAAAAATAAGCCATTACAACTCCTGGTATAAAACTGGTACAAAAGCATATAACCATCCAAAAGGAGCAATGTGATCAAACTATCCACTTGTGAATCATTTCTCACCCCCCGCCCCCCGCCCAGTTTATATACAGATTTAACAATTCTTTCATCAAAAGGTTAACATTGCAGAAAAAATACAGGATTCTTATCAAGAAATTCCATGTGGATTAAGGTTAAATGTTAGTTGGAGAAAATGATTGAATGTTTGGCTCTTTGTTTCAGTTTCAGTGCATCTTCGGAAATTAAATCCCAGACATGAAATTACAAGCTTCAGCACCTCACAAAAAGGGCAGGTAGGTCACTTCCATCCATTTACAGAAGAAAGGGAGAAGAAGCACATGTTCTCGCAGTGCTGGATGTGCAAGTGGAAACATGCAAAAACCAGCAGCGTCTCAGACTGAAAGTGATCATTTCATGTCACGTGGGATTGTCTCTGATCTCACGGCGCGGTGGAGTTAAGGTGGGTAAAGTTACAAATTGGGGGCTGTGTTGTTAAGTTGAAATATTTCCACTGTGGGACCTTTCAGTGATGCATCCTGTCAGCACAAGACAGACAAAGCCTCCAGCAACCTGCACTTATTTCTTATTCATGCTCAACTTGACACTTAAAGGGCAAGTGCAATACTCCCATGTTCCAGTTTGTGATTTGGTAACTACAGGCCAGAGTTAACAGCCAACTCTTAAAAAGTGAGGAAACTGCTCATTTAAAAAGAATTGCAAATATTTATTGTTACAATTTGGCATACATTTCAGTTAGCTTCTGTGTTGATGATATAATTAATAGTCTCTTCTTCTTGGGCAATCCCTCGGAACCGAGGATGACTTGCTTCCACACTAAAAATGAGTTCTCAGGTGTCTGATGAGTCCAATGTGGGACCTACAGTCTCTGTCACAGGTGGGGCAGATGGTGGTTGAAGGGGTGGGGTGCTTGGGTTGACGTGCGCTCCTTCCGCTGCTTGCGCTTGGCTTCCGCTTGCTCCCGGCGAAGAGACTCGAGGTGTTCGGCGCCTTCCCGGATGCTTCTCCTCCACTTTGTGCGGTTTTGGGCCAGCAGGTGTCAGTGGGGATGTTGCACTTTTTCAAG